>NC_089597.1:123879991-124239991 GCF_019320115.1 Miscanthus floridulus | reverse complement strand
AGTCCTCGTTCAAGAGGGTGTAGCACCCGGTGACGTACACCTTTTGGCGAAGAGGAGGGCGAAGCATCGGCGCCTCCAACGTGAAGCCGGCGGGAACGAAAGGGCGGGGATCAACCATTCAGTTTGCCATTGATGGGGTGGGGTTTTTTGGGTGAACAATGGATCAGCAGGAGATGGGGGGGGGGGGGGGGGGGGGGGGGGGGGGGGGGGGGGGGGGACGGAGGGCTCAAGAATGGGTTCACCGTCAGAGTAAATAGACTTGACGCGTGACCCTTCGCCTTCAGAACGGGAAACCACACGGTAACGCCATTTTTCACGATGCTTTGAAAGGCAACAGGACGATACGTGTCCATAATTAGAGCAGGTCTTGCATCTTACCAGCTGGGTGCATGTCTTCCATTGGTGGCCCAGGCCCAAACAATTGCTGCACAAGATCAGGGAGGAGGAGTCACCAGCTGGGCCACGTTGGGCTGCCACAGATGGCGCCTTGGCCTTTGGTTTGCGATGTTCAAAAATGCCGCGCGCAAAATCAGGCTTAGATGCCTCAGGATTAATGACCTTTTCCTTTTGAATCCACTGAAGAACACGCTTGGGTGAATTACGAAAATAATTTAAAATTTTGGCTGGAGCAGGAGGTCGCTTAGGATTAGATTTGACATATTTCAACTCAAAGCCTGAAGAAGAATCCAAATAGTTGGAAAAATGATTCATAGGATAATTCAAATGCACAAAAACCGACTTTTTGGGTGTCGGTTCGGAACGAACAACATCAACAAAAGATTTCTTGGCTTTAGATCCTACAAGGGTCCATTCAGCCTCTTTTTCAGAATGCCAAAGATCATAGTCTTTTCGCCAATTCGGTCCACCTCCTCCCTAGAGATGAAAGAAAATGGCAAAAGTTTTGGAAGAAAAACTTCTTAACTTGTAAATCATGAAACCAACATTCTTGCAAAAACACAGAGAAGCTGAACATCCAACCAGAGAGATGTATGACATTGAAGTTTTTGGCGATGCCAGCAAGGCATGCTTGGAGAATGAGGCTCACAGAATCCTCACTGAGACGAACTGCCGAACGACCAAAACTCGCCACAAGATGGAAGTTCGAGGGTGAAAGCGGGGTGGGTGGACTCACCGAGCACCCGAACCGTTGCGAAACCAGAGCAGCGAACTTGATCCCCGGATCAAAACAGAGATCCGAGAGCCCAGCCATGGACGTCGAGGAAGGTCAGCAACGGACGTCATCGGAGAAGGAGGGGGGGGGGGGGACGCGGTGGGGAGGTGTGCTGGCATCGACAGTCTTCCTCTTCCTCACTTATCTTTTTGACTTATAACAAATCCTATTATGGGATAACTAGATCATCTGAAATAGTAAGAGGGAGTAAATTGAACTAAATGTTAGTTTAGGGGTTATATGAACATAAGCCAAACTTGTGCGAGTAATTTGGACTTTTTCCAAAAAGGAAAAGATGATATGTGGAGTGGAATGGAACACTTGCGCACGGGCGAGTGGACTTGGACTCAGGACTCTGGAGGAACGCAGGATCACGCTGATCGTGCTGTTACGTACAGGACACAACTAGCCTAGCTAGTTTCCCCTAAAAAATTTGCCTAGCTAGTTAGTTATTCAAAAACAAAGTTAGTTAGTTTATTAGCTAGCGCTTCATCACAATCATGAGGCCACCAGAACATGCACGTCATCACGTGGCATAGCCAGAGGCGTTCGGTCCCATATTATTTTGTGTTGATTTTTTGTGAGATTCAGTTAGAGATGCAGACGTTCACAAACATGAGCGCACACTCATCATGTGATATATTTATATATATCTGCATGGGTGATGGTATTATATTCTTTATTCTCACAATAATAAACCAATAAAATCAGTATAGTTAACCTTCTGTGTTGATGTGATATAATGGTTGCTGGCTGGACAACGAAATGCGATACAAGGCAACTTAGCATTCGCTTAATCCGCTGTCTAATAAGTCACAAACACAGCAAAGGATAGCAGTTCAGTTCGGTACTACTACTACTGAAGCGACACACACTCACTAGAGGAGTACCTGACAGTGACAGGCCATTGGTATGTCCATGTGGAGAGAGCCGATCGAGTGTAGTGGAGCGCGCGCGTCGTGTAGGGTGCACTTGCAAGATTAGGTTTGGAAACAGTGCAGATCAATCATCTGATGCCGATGGCACAACGCATTATATCGATAGATCGATCGATGCGCAATGCAACATAACACGGTGGTGGTGAAAGCTAGATGATGCCGCGCCGCGCGTCTAGTGCTAATTGTGCGTGGTGACTGGTGACACATACCGATCAGCTAGCACCGGAGGAACCGTGTGCCGAGTCCACGTGCACCGGGGCAACGTATCAGCATTGTCCACGCCAAAGCAGTTTGGGGTTGGCCATAATCATCGCCTTGGACAACTGACTCCATAGATTAAGTTTGATATGGTTTCCGGCCGGTAGAAGAAAAACAGTGAAGTGAAGTGTAGCAGCTAGTGAGCATCATCTGTCTTGAGATAATGTTTAACCTGGATGGATAGCGGAGAAGTGAGGTAGCTATTGACCATCTTTACTCTCACCACTAATCAAGCCACACCAGCATACAATGGTACTCCTTCCATCAGGAAATATAAGGTAGGTATGGGTTTTTAAATTCAAACTTTTGACTAATAATTGATCTAATCAAACGAAAAGTTTATACTACAAAAGTACTTACATTGGATTCGTATTTAGAAATATATTTTAATGGTCAAGCTTTTATTGTCAACATTACTTGTTAAAATGTGATCTTAAAGATCGCACCAAATCAAACCATGTGTCGGGGTTATGATATCCCGAGTATCTCAAGACACCGATTATTAGTCAGCCGCTCGGGCGGCTCACGGTACATGAGCTGGTATAAGCCCGAACGACCGAGGCCCAGCTAAGCTACGTAGACCTGGGCCAAACACTAAGGTAGGGGTTGGCCACGACCTCTTCCCTCTGCCTTCACCTTACGCCATGCAGCACCACACGACCTTTCCCCTATCCCGATCCATGGGAGGAATGGGGAGAGATCGGACTCTGCCAGATGCGCCTGCTCTGACAAGAGCAGGCACATCACACTGACCCCGCAAGGACTGAGGGAACATCAGCCCACTCAACCTGATCAGACGCCATCCCTGCACCGCGCAGCAAAGACAAGACAACACCACCAAGCGGTGGCGGCCAGTACGGTGACCCACCGTCCAAATACGGTCCGATGAGATGGGTGTACGACCCTACCCACTACGGGATGGGGTTCACGACAGTGGCCTTGACTTCGAGGCCATCCAAGCCAACGAAGGTCATGACCCCGGAGCTTGGGATCGTGGCCACCAGCTCCACAAGCACAAAGACGGCCAACGACCTTGGGGCGGCTACCAACTCCCGTACAATGCCCCCGGGAGATCAGGAGGCTATGATGAAGGCCACGGCGAAACCACGTCGCATAGGACGGCTGGCGAATCACCACCGTGCCTACAGTGCCGCCACAACTGGCACAGTAGCACCACGCCACATCATGCCGCGACGTGGGCACAAGACCATGACGACAACCATGCCCGGATGTGCGCTACACCAAGTCAAGATGGCGTTTCTTGCAAGCAAAGTTAGCTAGGTTCCCTCCCTCAGGCTCACGATCCCTCAGTCAGGAGAACCTCCTTCTTTGTATGTGACCTGGCCCCGGATTCTATATAAGGGCTGCCAGGGCACCCTTCCAAGCTAGGCATCGGACTCTCGAAACTCTCATTCGGGCAGTCCATCCTCTAGCTTTAGCTGCACTCTCCTACGTCTTCCACCGTTCTTGCACCCCCATTGTAAGAACTTCAAAGCATTCAAGCGAAGAAGACGCACTCGATCATCTTTGAGACTAGATATAGAGCTCCGGCCTGAACCAGTATAAATTCTCGTGTCTTTTGGATGCTACCATTGTATAAATTTACTAGTCGGTCTACAAAACACCGACACCATGACTTATATTCTGGGACATGGATTAATTAATAGATCAACAATTAAATCATTGACGTAGCTAGGTAGTTTACAGGGACTACTCAAGTTGATTTAGATGTAAAAAATTCTCTAAAAATCAAGATTTTTCTTTGATATCTCCAATGGGGGGTAAATTTAACAAATGACAACCTAATAAACAGTCAAAAGTGTTGTTTTTTAATTGTTGCAACGAAACCATTAAACATCTTTTGTTTGATTGTCATCATGCCAAGACAATCTGGAGGACTGTTCATATAGCTACTGAGTTAACCCCTCCTAGCTTAGGGAGTTGGCTATCAAATTTTGATTTAAAAGAGAAGAAATATATTATGGTTCAGGTAGCTGCATTATATTGGACAATTTGGAGATGTCGAAATGATCTAATCTTTAAAAATTGCAAATATATTATGGTTCAGGTAGTTGCATTATTGTTGCAGCATGATGATGAAACAATTGAGTCTTTTCGGTTAGTGAGCCGAAAATTAGAGACCACTGCGTTGAAGCTATTCACCTCTCACGGATGGAAATTTAATAATACTCGATTATGTACAATTTTTGTTTTTCTTGTTTTCCTGATTCATCAACAAATACCTCTGAAACTATGTAATTAATAATGTAAGCGTTGAATGCGGACACGTAGAGGCGCGAAGTTTCTTCCAATTTCTAAAAAGAAGGTCTACTCACTAGTTGCGCCACTAGGCGTTGGTACGATGATTGTACAAAGTAAATTCTTTAGATACACTGATTCTATTGCAGCCACTTTGGTAGCACAAGTCTCTCTTGGATTGCCGTGTCAACCAGCTTGTTTTCTATCCCCTTTGTCCCAAAATAGATGACTGCTTTAGGCCTGATGTACATGGAAATTTTTTAGAAGTGAAAAAGGTGCAGTGCATAAAAAACTATAAGGTAAGAGATATAGAGAGATGTATTGGAAAAAGAGAAATGTATATTGGAAAAGAGGAAGGTGTATTGGAATACTATAAGGTCAAGTAATTTAAACATAATTTGAATCATATAAAGTCATCTATTTTGGACGAACGGAGTAATGAATACACCAACTTGACAGGGTGGTACACTTGCATGACGATTGGCATGGCCACCTTGCAACCTCACGAAGACTTAAAACTTCTCTTTCTTTCTATAGTAGAAAATGGTAGAACTAATTAGACCAAATAATTGATAAATCACCAATTAAATCATTGACGCAAGTTGTTTACAGGGACCATTCACTAGTTGCGCCTCTAGGCGTTGGTACGAGGATTGTACAAACTAAATTCCTAAGACACATTGGTTCTATCCTAGCCGCTTTGATAGCATAACTCTCTCTTAGATAATTGTTTTCTTCACCAACTTGAGAGAGTGGTACACTTGCATGACTATTGACGCTTGCTTGACTATTGACTTGGTCACCTTGCAACATCACGAAGACTTGAAGCTTCTCTCTCTCTCTTTTTTCTAAAGTAGAAAATGGTAAAACTGTAAACCAAACTCAACAAAGGTCTAATAATGCAATATTATGCATTTATTTACTAACCAAACAAGACATCATCAGCTCCAGTGGAGCACTCAATGCTATTGCTAGGTAGGGCCTCTGCCATACTTTCGTTTTGGTGCATCATTTTCTCAGCTTCTACATCCTGATTTTCTCTAATGTGCGTTTTCCCTTATGTCTCCACCATGAATCGAGCCTTACAGATCGAGCCCTATTTGGTTTAGTTGTGCTACACTTTAATTTGTATCCATCCTCCACCACTGATCAGCTCTAGGACATTCAAAGTTTTTAGACACTTGGGGGTTGGAATGTACACTCTCCTCGGAGAACTGTTTGCCAGATGCATGGCTACCCAACATCTTTTGGTCTTATTTAGATGCACCTGTATTATCCATCTTATGAATCCATGTATGTTGAAGTTGCTTAGAGTAAAATTTACTTTAACTTGTACCCTCATAAGCGCTAATTCCGGTATTCTTGGTGTATTGTATCTTTCGTGTTGCGTTCTCACGGTCGCGGTCTTACTTGTTCCTATACTCTGCTTCTACTTAATGAAATACGTGCCGCACACGTTCTTGAAATTTTTTTTATCCTAATCTACTCTAACACACGTAGATCGATATAGATGAGTACATCCAAACAAATCCTTAGATACATATTCTTCAAGTAGCCAGAACAGAATTTTCAAGCAGCCAATATATCTCAGAAAAAACTCTTTGGCACAAAAAGCTGTCCGGCGATACCTCCATACACCGACATGAGGCCACTGAATCAACGCCATCAACTTATTATAATTACAGCCGTGATAGACTTATATATATACTCTTACATATAGTATATACTGTAATACGGATTATATATAGTACATATATATATGCATTATCAAATGATGTGAATCGGCCAGCGAGGCTAACCAACTAACTACACAGCTGCTCGCTAGTTCGGGAACCGGCAGTCACGGCGTATCTCGCTGGTGGCCGCCGTCTTGGCCCCGATCCTGCCGAGCTTGGTGATCGCCGCCACGAAGTCGGCGAAGAAGGCGCCCTGGTTGGACGCGTAGTTGTCGACGGCGCCGCGGGACCTCTGGTCGCTGTACAACACCTGGTCGGTGCCCAGGAGCCCCTGCAGGTTCCGGTAGAAGGCGTTGTCGAAACTCACCGGCGTGGGGTCGAAGAACGCGAAGCCGCCGCTGGGGTTGGAGCCGCAGGTGCCGCGCAGCTGCGACGCCAGGCCCTGGTCCATGCTCGGGTCGCTGCCGATTCTGTCCTGGAAGAAGGGGCAGTCCGCCGCGCCGAGGGTGTGCGCACCTGGTGGATTGGCAAAGGTCAGGCCGTCAGGGTGAGCCTGACAATTATTGCAAGGCCGGTGAGATGATGGATGAGCAGCAGGCGGTGCCGTTTACCTAAGAGGGCGATCGTTTCAGCCTGGGAGAAGCCGAGGCCGGAGAAGAAGGCGTTGAGCTGGTCCAGGGTGAAGTTGACACCCGGCAGCAGGACGCTGTCCCTGACTCCCTGGTCGACACCCTGCCGTCGAACCGGCCGAGCTCCACCTGGTAGTACGGCCCGCCACTCTGCAACCGATGCATGCAGAAAAGTTAGAGTATGTTGCATGCACAGCATGTATGTAACTGATGACAAGATTTTATTCTTTTTGAATGACCAAGTAGCAACGAACGACTGACAGCACGGAGGCTGACCAATAGCACATACCAGGTAGACGGCTTCTCTGGCGGCGAGGGCCTTGATGTCCGCGGACGACACCTTGTATTGGCACTGCTGGTTGCTGTCCACGGCGGCCTTGGCGCTCAGAATGGCCTGGAACCCATCCGGCTTGAGCGACTGGTTGGCGGTGTTCCGCCACTCGTCGTCGCCGTTCGAGTTCACGATCATGATCGACGCGTCGCAGCCCTGCATCCGCAGTTCCCATGCATCAGAGACGGCGGTCGAGCTCGATCGATCGGCTGTATGCACTGCTAGCGGGGAGCCAGCAGCTGGCCGGGATAAGTAGCATGTGCGTTACCATGACGGCGCAGTCGTGGAAGAAGAGCCTGAGCGCGGCGGGCGCGGCGATCTGGGACTGCGCCTTGGACTGCCTGACGGAGCCCCGGACGATGGTCTCGAGGTTGGGGCAGGTGCTGGCGTAGTAGTCCGTCCTCAGCTGCGCGACGGCGGACGGCGGCGTGAGCGCCGCGGACACGACGACGGCGACAAACAAGACCAGCCTAAGCCTCGCCATCGACGAATGAATAATACACACGACTCTCTCTCTCTCTCTCTCTCTCTCTCTCTCTCTCTCTCTCTCTCTCTCTCTCTCTCTCTCTCCTCCGGCAGCTTGGCTTTCAAATTCAAGCTGTTGTTTGTTGCGTGCGTCTTTCCAAAAGCGTGGCAGCTGTCCGGCCGTAGGTAGTTATTTCGTTCGATCGAGGCTGGTCGAAATCAAGCGATATGGTGGCGCGTACGTTGGAACGGAGGTTGCATGGGATTTATAGACTGCCGCCGGCCGGGCGCACTGGCCCGTGGCTTCCTCGTCCTTTCCAACTGCCAATTCGATCAGCATGATTGAGGTAAACCGAATGTTGTTATTCCCTCTTTTTTTTATTTTTTTATTTACAAGACCCACTATAGTCATAGACGCTCATACACGTACAATCACCCTACACATATGAACACGCTCACCCTACCACATTTGTTGTAGTAAGGTTAACCCAAACTCCCAAAATACGCCCACTATAGACATAGACGTGTCTGTGATAGCGAGATCTTGGTGACTTCGTCAATTTCAAGTTCTTCAGCTCGGTCCATATTTGGGGCCGAAGGGGATTGACATCAGGGGCCTGCCGCCACCCTGTGCTGTCTTTCCACGTTGGAGTGCCACGTAGGCAAAACCGGCTGCCAAAACCACTCTAGGGGGTTAATTAAACGGTTTGGAAAACTTTAAGGTGCTTGTTAGACGGTTTCAAAGTTCAGAGGGTGGAATAGCCGTAGTGCCAAACACTAGTAGTGAAACGACTTTTGATCCACTTCGAAATTTGGCTTTAGTCCCGGTATTTTTCGCCCCCGGGACTAGAGAGACCTTTAGTCCCGGTTTGTAGCTCCAACCGGGACTAAAGGTCCCTGCCCAACGGCTACTGCGGCAGGCTTTTGCTGCAGGGGACCTTTAGTCCCGGTTGGAGCTACCAACCGGGACTAAAGGTTAACTTTTACTCCCGGTTGGCCCCTCCAACCGGGAGTAAAAGTCTACTCCCGGCTGGAGGCTCCGTCCGAGACTAGAAAGTGACCTTTAGTCCCGGTTGGTGTCTTCAACTGGGACTAAAGGTCCCCTCCTATATACCACTTCTTCCTCCTCGAGCCCGAGCCACTTCGACCTCAATGTTCTTGCTTCATCGCCGGCCTCTCTTCTTCCTCATCGCCGGTAATCACAAGATTTCGTCAATTGCTCCATCGATTCTTCGATTCTAAAGGTTACCAACTTTATACTCTCATGTTTCATCAGTAGCATATCTCATTTTGTGGACTAGATATATGTGGTTTTTATGGTGGATTTTTTTTATTTGTAAGCCATTTAAGCTCAAAATCACTTTAAAGTTTGCATATTTGGATGAAGGAAGGTTAAAGTAGTTATTCAAAACTAGTATTTAGCTTTCATTTCTAGCATGCATAGCACACTTCATGGTTTAGAGATATAGAGAATTTTAGAGTTTTTTTTTAATTTTATTTGTTTATAAAATGAGAAATTTATATTATATTAAAAATGAGTATAAAGAGTAGATGACAACTGCTTTCGGGTCCTCGGTCTCTCATCGGGTTCCAAAGCGACTGAGGTCAGACCTCCCTCTCATTGCATGCGGCAAGTGTGAGGAGAAGATTGTGATGGAGTACCGGGTGAGAAAGGAGTGTCCCAACGAGGGCCGTATCTTCTACAAGTGTCCGGATCGCAATGTGAGTTATTTTGTCGCATTTGATGATTATGGTTAATTTATACTTATTTTCATGATGATTGTGATTAAAGTTCTAATTTTTTATTTTAATTTTAGTGGGATGTCACTGGATGTTCCGGCTAGTACTGGGAGGAAGAGTATGTTGAACACGTGCAAAACTCTCTTGCATAGGCGGCTACGACGACTGATGAGGCAGTGATCCTACGGAAGAAGCCCATGGATATTGAACAAACGCATGATCTTTCTGTTTTAGTTGGGATTGGTCGCGAAATCCTTATGCTGCTGAAGTGCATTTTAGCTTTAGTTTTTTTAGTGGTAGTTGGGATTGTCTACATTGTAGCGAGACTTTTATAAATTAATACCTTGTGTGGTGGCATGCATGTCGTATAATTAACTAATTATGTTCTAGGTTTTAATATGATATGTATGTCATGTAATGCAGATGAGCCGTCATTGGATGTACAATGCTGATCGCCGCTCCCAAGAGTTCATTGAGGACGTGCATTCTTTCTTACGTGTGGCCGAGGCAAACAAACGCGATGGTTTCATGTGCTGCCCATGTGCCATATGTAAGAATTTGAAGGAATATGCTAGCTCAAGGAGTCTTCATTCATACTTGTTGAAGTCGGGTTTCATGCCAAACTATATTTGTTGGACGAAGCACGGAGAAACCGGGGTTGTAATGGAAGAAGGTGAAGAAGAACAATGGGACGATGATGACATAATTGCTGAATATGGTGCCTTCAATGATACTACAATGGGGGAAGCTGAAGAAGAGGTAGGGGCAAAAGATGAGCCCGCTGATGATCTTGGTCAGGCCATTCGTGACGCACAAAGAGAATGCGAAAGTGAAAAGGAGAAGATCAAGTTCGAGCGCATGCTAGAGGATCACAAAAAATTGCTATACCCAACTTGTGATGCGGGGCAGAAAAAGTTGGGTACCACACTAGAATTGCTGCAATGGAAGGCAAAGAATGGTGTATCTGACAAGGGATTTGGGAGTTACTGAAAATCCAAAAGAAGATGCTTCCGAAGGATAACGAATTGCCCGCCACTACGTACGAAGCAAAACAGGTAGTCTGCCCTTTGGGATTAGAAATCCAGAAGATACATGCATGTCCTAATGACTACATCCTCTACCGTGGCGAGGAGTACGAGAAGTTAGATGCATGCCCGGTATGTCATGCATCGCGGTATAAGATCAGGCGAGATGACCCTGGTGATGTTGAGGGCAAACGTCCTACGAAGAAAATCCCTGCCAAGATTATATGGTATGCTCCTATAATACCATGCTTGAAACGTCTGTTCAGAAACAAAGACCATGCAAAGTTGTTGCGATGGCATAAAGAAGACCGTAAGGTAGACAATATGTTGAGACACCCTGCTGATGGGTCCCAGTGGAGAGCAATCGATAGAGAATTCCCGGAGTTTGCAAATGACGCAAGAAATTTAAGGTTTGCTTTAAGTACGAATGGTATGAATCCTTTCGGGGAGCAGAGCAGTAGTCATAGCACTTGGCCTGTTACTCTATGTATCTACAATCTTCCTCCTTGGTTATGCATGAAGCGTAAGTTTATTATGATGTCAGTGTTCATCCAAGGCCCAAGGCAACCTGGCAACGACATCGATGTGTACCTGAGGCCACTAGTTGAAGAACTTCTACTTTTGTGGAACAGACCAGGTGTACATATGTGGGATGAGCACAAACAGGAGCACTTTGACCTACGAGCATTGTTGTTCGTAACAATCAATGATTGGCCTACTCTAAGTAATCTTTCAGGACAATCAAACAAGGGATATAATGCATGCACACACTATTTCAATGACATTAAAGGTATATTCTTGAAAAAATGTCAAAATGTCGTGTACCTTGGCCATCGTCGATTTCTTCCTACGAATCACCCCCTAAGAAAGAAAGGCAAACATTTTAAAGGTAAGGTAGACCACCAGACCAAGCCGGGCAACCGAACTGGTGAGGATGTACTCAATATGGTCAAGGATATGAAAGTAGTATTTGGAAAGGCACATGGCAGCGAACCTGTTCCGAACGACGCTGACGGTCACGCACCCATGTGGAAGAAGAAGTCCATATTTTGAGAGCTACCCTATTGGCAAGTCCTAGAGGTCCGTAGCGTGATCGACATAATGCACCTAACGAAGAATCTTTGTGTGAACCTGCTAGGCTTCATGGGCGTGTATGGGAAGCCTAAGGACACACTTCAAGCACGATAGGACCTGCGGTGTTTGAAAGAACGAGACAACCTGCATCTAGAGAAGACAGATGATGGACGCCATTACTTAAGTCCTGCCAGCTACACTCTTAGCAAAGAAGAGAAGGAAAGCATGTTTGAATGCCAAGCAAACATCAAGGTACCATCTGGATTCTCCTCGAATATAAAGGGTATAATAAATGTGCCAGAGAAGAAATTCCTAAACTTAAAGTCCCATGACTGCCACATGCTCATGACGCAATTGCTTCCAGTTGCATTAAGAGGAATTCTACCTCCAAATGTACGTATAGCCACCGTAAAGCTATGTGCATTCCTCAATGCAATTTCTCAGAAGGCAATCGATCTAATGGATCTAGCTAAACTACAGAATGATGTGGTTCAATGTCTTGTCAGCTTTGAGTTGGTGTTCCCTCCTTCCTTCTTTAATATCATGACACACCTCCTAGTTCACCTAGTCAAGGAGATTAGCATTCTCGGTCCTATGTTCCTGCACAACATGTTCCCCTTTGAGAGGTTCATGGACGTCCTAAAGAAATATGTTCACAACCGTGCTTGGCCAGAAGGAAGCATCGCCAAGGGCTATAGAACAGAGGAGGTCATTAAGTTTTGTGTTAACTTTATTCCCGACCTTGACCCGATTGGTGTTCCTGAATCGTGACACAAGGGAAGACTAAGTGGAAAGGGGACACTAGGGAAGAAACCATATATTGGTACGCAGGACAATTATTTTAATAAAGCACACTACACAGTTCTGTAAAACTCCTCCTTGGTGGATTCGTATATCGAGACACATAAAGAGTTGCCCCGATCCGAGTTTCTAGGGAAGTCTGAAGCTTGGATTATGCGTCAGTACATGGAAACTTTCAGTGACTGGTTGCGAAAAAGAATGTCAGGGTGATGAGAGTATTGATGAGCAACTGTATTTGTTGGCTAGGCAGCCATCGTGGCATATCCTCACATACAAAGGGCACGAGATAAATGGGAATACATTTTACACAGTAGTCCAAGATAAAAGGAGCACCAACCAAAACAGTGGTGTCCGCATAGATGCCACCGATCCTAATAGAAATAAGCAAACATATTATGGCTGCATAGAGGAGATATGGGAACTAAACTATGCATCTACTTTTAAGGTACCTTTGTTCAAGTGCTAATGGGTAAAGGCGACTAGAGGCGGGGTAGCAGTCGACAACCAGTATGGAATAACAACCGTGGACCTCAACAATATTAGGTACAAAGATGAACCGTTCGTCCTTGCCAAGGATGTGAATAAGGTGTTCTATGTCAAGGACATGTCTATAAAACCGAAGAGAGGGAAAAACAACAACGACCCAATCAATGAGCCAAAGCGCCACATAGTTCTTTCAGAGAAAAGAAGCATCGTCGGAATTGAAGACAAGTCAGACATATCAGAAGATTATGAAAAGGATGACCGAATTCTACCCTTCATAGTGAACAAAGACCCAAGCATCCAGCTAAATGATGAGGACACTCCATGGTTACGGCGCTATCATAACCAAGGGATATACGTTAAGAAGAAGATCATTGTTGTTCCTGCTTGATATAGTGATGTATTAGACTATTATGTAATAATTGCGACTTCAGATTTTTCTGTCGTGTATTCATATTTTCTACGATTTAAATGAATTTTCTGCTTGATGGTGGATTTCCTGTGGAGAATGTGTGATGAAAAAATAAATGATCAACGTCAATAAGATGGGAAAACTAATTTCCTGTCGAAAACCAATAGTTTTAATGATTTTAATTAAGTAGTACATTTTTGCATGGTGAAAATTATGATTATTATTTACACTATGTTAAATATTTATACGGTAAAACCAAAGAGTTTAGGTTATAGATTTTTCTTATGTACAATAATACAAAACCAGGTCCAGGAATTCTTTTTGTAATTTTTTTGCTAATATTTTATTTACTAGGCAATTAACAACTCTCTGCATATTGATATAAAAGAAATATATAAAAAAAGAAAAACTTCTAGAAACTAGCGGGAAGCCAAACTGCAGCCCTCCTTTACTCCCGGGTGGATCAACCACCCGGGACTAAAGATGGGCTGTGTTTTCGCGGCCCGCCAAAATTCCCTTTACTCCTGGGCCGTGGCTGCACCTGGGACTAAAGGTCAGACTTTTAGTACTGGTTCTAACGATCACCCAGAACTAAAGGACCTTTAGTCCTGGTCTGTGGCTTCACCTAACCATCACCCGAAACTAAAGGACCTTTAGTCCCGGGCTATGGATTCACCCGGGACTAAAGGTTCCCCCTATATACCGCCTCCTCTCTTTCCCCCTCCATCATCTCTTGTTCTTCGCCGAGAGCCACCGTGCCGCCACTGCTCCTCATCGCCTCCAGCACCGCCTCCACACACACGCACCTCTCTTGCCGTCTCCGCCGATGGCCTGGCTCACACCTCTCCCGTCCAAGCGCGACGCATAGATCCAAATCCGCCACCATCGTCCTCGCCCTCACCTAGAACTGATCTGGAACCGCCTCCATCGTCGTCGTGTCATATTCGCCACCGTTGTCTATCCTCATCCTCATCATCGCCAGCTCCACGCGCCTACCTCTAGCACTGCCTCGTCACGCGCAGGCTTCATCCCCAGCCCGCACGAGCGTGCCTCCTCTCTTTGGCTAGCCGCTCGTCCCTCGTCCTCGCCGAAGTGCCTCGTCCTCGTCATCACTGCCTCGTCACTCGCGCGTCGTCCCTGGCTCCACGCGCACGCGTGCATCACCGCGCGCTCATCGTCTCCCTCGCTGGAGCGCGTCTTCCGTGTCTCATCATCTCTGATCGACGATCCAGCATTGCCTCGTCTCCGTGCCATCTTCGCTAGATCTGTGAGACATATGTATAGCTACCTTTCCCTTTATATTATTTGTTCTTGATCTAAATTTTGGTCCGCTCATGTATATAGCCTGTTGTGTAGTCACTTTGGCGCCTGGAGATCTATTCAACAACAGGGTCATCTGTATGCATCGGACAGCTCTTAGGCAGCAGCATATTCTCATAATACATATACAGTTGAATTTGCTTGTCGAGGAAAGAATTTACCAATTGATCTAGTTGATGTGCACATGCTTAGCAGTTCTTTCAATTTGTGCAATACAAATTTGGTCTGCCCTTTACTTTTCTTTTTTTTTCTCAAATACACAAGCAATGCGTATCATTGTATTAGGTAGAAAGAGTTTGAGCAATACAAGCCGTTCCACGGCCACGTTACTTTTCAACTTCTGAAATAGTTACAGAGAATCGGTTGACCGGTTCATGTAGTGAGGTGCAATGTGATCCCATTCTTCCTCCTCCTGTGTGTAGATGTTCATGCTGATTTATGCATTAAGGTTTTCATTTGGATTGGATTTACAACCATCCACCAGTTCGACATTATACTTTCTGTACATATATCCTCCCCTAATCTAGCTTTTTTAACGCAAAAGGATTTCATTTGGATTGGATTTACAACCATCCAACAGTTGTTCCCCCGAACCTCATGCACCATGTTAAACAATGGGAGATCATTAACTGAAATGACGTCCTGGTAATCAAGCAAATATGTTTATCCACATAGAAGAAATGTCATTATTACATAGAGTTCATAGCTTATTTCCAATTACCGGTACAAAGTTCAGAAGTAAATATGGATTTTATAGTTCCACATTATTCGCATCAAACTAAACCAACCAACAGGAGTCCCGATGTTGAAAACAGATCCTTGCTGCTGGTGATACTCTTTCAAATTCTTTGAGCATTCTTGATGCATCTAAAGCAGAATTCCTATGTCCTTTGAAGTTTTCCACTGAGGCCATTTGTAGATTTCTTGCATAGAGGAGAACATGTTTGATAAAGTGCATGTCATTTGGAGAGCATGAGATACTTTTTAGATGTAGACGTTCCAGATTTTTCACCAAACTACAATTCGGCAATGTCCCGAGAAAGTTTTCAGCAAATGCATCCACTTCCTTATTGATTTCATGTCGAGAATTGTCCAGTACGAAAAAAGTTTTAAAGGGACAACATATCAGTATATTTTTATGAACTTTACATACAATATCACTGAGTGGTGATAAGATAGTATGAACACTCAACAAGATATCACCGTACTTTAATTTCAAGAACCTGAAGGAAGGGAGCTTGATGAAGCAGAGAAATAGTTGATAGCATGGTTGAAGCTTCGTAAAAATGTGTATGAAGTTTCAAAATCCTTAGATTCTCAAATATGCATGAAAGAACTAGCATCACGGTAGTTCCATAGACCTGAAGAGGATAAACAATTTATTTTTGCATTGGTATGTAACACATATTGCACCCCGCTGGCCTCGCCTCGAGCTCGTCACGCCCCGCCGGCCTCGCCACCGTCGTTCACGCGTGCCGTATGTCAGCATCCTCTCCTTCCTCGTCCTCACCGGAGTTGATGAGTATATAGTGTATATATGTGTGTGATATAATGATGATCATGTTGTACATGTATGTGAGTGATGATCAGTAAAAGTGAGTGAGTTAGAGTGAGTGAGTGTGTGTGTGATGTGCATATTTTTTTTGGCATATAAAAAATAGAAAAATAGATAGAGCACATGACTCAAAGTGAGTTATGCTTTGGAGACTTGAATTTCGAGTGTAGTTATTTAATTAATTTTAAGCACATGACTCGATCCATTTTATAGATATATGGTTTTTATTTTTTATAGATATATCTAGTGGTGTAAAAGCTAGATGGCTGCCCCGAGAGACAACATGGATGAAGAAATCATGGATATTATCAACACCGGCACTTAATTTGCCGATGGTGACCAGCAGGATGTAGATGACGGGAGTCAATACCTGGCTTTTGAAAATAACCAAGAAAATATTGTGCAAGAAAATACTAGCGAGGTATATATATTTATATATATATATATATATTTGAATATTATATATATATATATATTTGAATATCTATCATCTATTATGTGTACACATGATATTTATTTATTCTTTTTTTATACGTAGCCCTCTAGATCGACGACCACAATGGCGAAAAGTAAAAATATTCGAGGCCCGAAAAAGCCATTGGAGGGGCGCTACATAATATCAGAATTCAATATCGAGACATGCGAACCACTTGGTCCACATGCAAGGAAATTCGTGCAACACTGTGGGTACCTTGTAAGGGACAGACTTCTGATCAGTGCCCGTGAATGGAAGCAAAAGATCAACATGCCTCATGTTAGTTTTGTCTCTGATCTTGATAATAATTTAATTTGGGATGATATCCTTCAACATTTCATATTGCAAGCGGATGATTATGATGATATCAACGATGATGAATTAAAGGAGCTAGTTCAAAAGTGGGCTATGAAGAAGATGGCCACACAATTCCAGACTTGGAAGAAATCCCTATACACGAAATACGTCAAGAAGAACCTAACGCCCAATTTCAATACTAGGGGCCCGCTCGTGAAGTTGAGGCCCTACTAGAATGATTTTGTACAGTACAAGACATTGGAAGAGAGTGAGGAATGGGTGAGAAGGAACCAAGAGAATGCCCGACAGAAGGTATACCACCATGGCATGGGATCAGGTGACTACGCGACTGCCATTCCCAAGTGGGAAAAAATGGAAGCAGACATTCTTGCCAAGGGTATCACACCAGAATCACTCAATTGGCCCAAACGCGTGAAGAATTGTTTTTTCGCTCATGTGAGAAGACTGGACCTAGAGACCGGGAAGCTGGTTCATGGCCCAAAACTCAAAAGAGCAACACAAATATTTTCTTATGCTCTACAAGCTAAAGCTATTGGTGCGTTCAGGCCCAATAGAGAGAAGGACGAACTGACGTATGCCATCGAGACTGCTGAACACAGTGGCCAAATGAGAGGTTTAGGACGGAACATTTCTTGGGAGCATGGTTTCCCTAACGACAGAGATACCTACAGAAGCCAGCAGAGAAGGAAGGATGAGGAAGCAGCGCGGATCAACAGGTTGGAGGAATATGTTCGTGAGTCACGAGAGGCATTGCTTCAAGCACAGGAGCGCAAAAAAGATATGCAAGCTAGAATACAGGACGAAATCATAAAGCAAGTGCAAATAGCAATGAGTGCCCAAAGGCAGACATCAGATCCAGGAATCAACATTAATATTAGCCCCCCTGATCAGTTGAAAAGCAGCTGCGCTTCCACGGAGTTGCCAAATCAAGATGACGCAATGCTACGTTTCCCCGTGGATGACATCACTGCACCGTCTATATCATGTGAGCTACATATTCCAAAAGAGAATGCCACAATCATGGTGGCTCTCGGTGTTTTTTCTTCTCCAGATCCTACCAAGACACCAAGAATCCATGGAGCAATAATACCACCTGGATATGTTAGCGTCTCATTGGATAGAGTTAACATAGGTTTTAGTGATCTGTCTCTTGACATTTTAGGAGGTGATGGGGAGAAGACTCTAGGAGAAGCAGAGAAGACATTCATACTATGGCGCAAGCGCTACATCATTATTCCCGGGGTCTCTAGTCCACCACCGCTTCCTCAACTGCCAGACAATAGGTGCGGACAAAAGTGAACGAAACAATTTTTTCACTAATTTTCTATTGACATGCATGATTAATAATAACAATTTCTTATACCTAATTATTCTTTTTTGTACTCACACAGCAGGGCCTCCGTCAACCTAAGTCCAATTATTCAATCTCCATATCATCATAGTGCTCCGAGCAATCAGGTGGCAACGCCGCCACCGCCGCCACCTCCAAGGAGGTCTCCAACGCCTCCAAGGAGGTCTCCAACGGCTGCCCTACCTCCCTTGATGACCAAGAAGCAGCCAGCTCCTAAGAGGTCCACCCCGCAAACGAAGCCGTTGGCCCACCAGCCGGCAAAGAAGAAAGCCTTCTCTAATCCAGTTATTCCCCAAAAACTATCTTATGAGAAAAGTGAAAAGGAATTAAATGCTGCAGTACAAAAAGATATGAATAGTTTCTTCGAAAAAGTAAGAAAGCAACGAGAAGCGAGGGAGAACGCAGAGAAACCGTACTTCTACCTACCTTCAGATCTTCTAAGAAAGAAGGTGGACCAGAAAAAGTGGGAATCTCAAAAGACCCTGCCAAAATCGGACTACGACCGCTCTCTCACCAAGTCATTTGAGGCGACGCAGAAAAAGATTAGAGCAGGAAAAGGTGTTGCACAACTTGGACAACAATCGCAACAATCAGTCCCTCCTCTTGTCATTCGTAATGAATATGGTTCAAACTTAGACTTACTGGACGTCGATTTTGAGGACCTGATTCGGTTTTACGAGGATACTGGTTTGGACCTTGCCTAAGTGCTCGCTGAAGGACCATCTGCTCCGAAAGTGGATCCTTGGAAGAAATTTGAACATGGAAAGAGTCTATACAACCTTGAGGCCTTAGGTGAACTGGGTACGCAAATGTACCTACTAAACAAGTGGTACATGGCGGCGTGTGAACGGGGAGAGACATTTGTTTCTGTCAAAGTTAGAAACCAACATTACCTCCGTGACGATGACGTTATATATGTCGAGTTTTTAGAATTACACCAACTATGCCACCTGGACTCTCTCGACAAAAGTCTCATTAGCTGCTATTGTCTGTAAGTGTGATTATTTTCTACTATTAAAGTGTGTATATATAAAGCTACATGTATATATATAAATTATATATCCTCACACTATATTTTTATATATGCAGATATGAGATGACAGAATTCAGAAAGAGAAAGGATAACGATGTTGGTTTCATTGATCCAAATGTCATATTCAAACACCCTAATCCCCCGTCTCAATGGAAAGCTGAACTCGAGAAAAATCTCATGAGGTTCTTAGTGAACCAACAAAACAAGGACATACTCTTCCCCTACAACTTCAAGTGAGTGTTAAATAATCAATGTCGATCATATGAATATTTATTCAATTATTTGCTTACTAGCTAAGCTATCTCGCATATATATATGTTGACTCTAGTTAATGTCGATCATATTTGTGTATAAAAACATATGCAACAATCACTGGATATTGATGGTCATCAATATGGCCAATAGTCGGTTGAGCATCTTAGACTCGTTAAAAAAAGCAAACAGAGTACCAAGACATGATAGATATTATCCAAGGGTAATTTGGTCTCTCTAGCAACTATATATACCCCGATCTCTTAACTGCAACAATTATTAAAGGCTAAATTAATTTTGTATTTTATTGGACGCAGTGTTTGAAAAAGTTTCATTGAGGAACACCACATGAAACATTGCAAAGCGCCACTGGATGTAATCGCACACAAAGTAAGTACTAGCTACATTTATATATATATATATATATATATATATATATATATATATATATATATATATATATATATATATATATATATATATATATATATAATTCAATTAACACTATGCATGCTTTCAAATCACCGGATCTTTTTTCTCGTAAAAGTGAGTTCTGAGACAAGAACAGGGGACCAACTACCGTGGATACTATGTTTGCGAGTTCATCATGGCGTACACAAAAAGAACTCCTGAAGAGATCCTCAAAGTACGTTATATAAATATATTTATATATTCATAATTTCTTTTATTGCTCATATATATAAGTAATCACGTGACCAACACACACACATATATATATATATATATATTAATACTTTTCCTTTAACTTTTATTGAAGAGTCTATGGTTGAAGGAAAAAGTCATACGACGTGACCAACTGAAAGCAATTCAAGAGACCATAGCAGGATTTCTTAATGACCAGGTCTTAAACCCCGCCGGCGAGTTCTACAATGACGTGAACGAAACATGGAAGCCAAACCAGATGGAGTGAATTTGTTATCCCAAGGATATGATAGAATATACAATACAAACTTTATTTGTAATATATATATTATATGTACATAAAATAACGTATAATATATATATATATGCATGTAATATATACGTTAGTTTTATACTTTAGTTTGTATAAAATGTTCGAACATTATAAACATGTAGAATACGTATATTATTAGCAGCGTAGAATGCGTATTCGAAAACCTATTCGAAAACCAAAACGAATCATCAATTGAAAATAGAAATAAAAAAAAAGAAAAAAAAAGAAAACCTTTAGTCCCGGTTGGTAATACCAACCGAGCGGGACTAAAGGGCCGGCCCACGTGGCTAGGACGGGAGGCCTCTTTAGCCCCGGTTGGTATTACCAACCGGGACTAAAGGTTAGTCCCAGGCGAGAAACCGGGACTAAAGGAGGGGCCCTTTAGTCCCGGATTCGTGCTCCCGGTTGGGAAACCTTCTTCTTTGTATGTGACCTGGCCCCGGATTCTATATAAGGGCAGCCAGGGCACCCTTCCAAGGCATCGGACTCTCGAAATTCTCATTCGGGCAGTCCATCCTCTAGCTTTAGCTGCACTCTCCTACGTCTTCCACCGTTCTTGCACCCCCATTGTAAGAACTTCAAAGCATTCAAGCGAAGAAGACGCACTCGATCATCTATGAGACTAGCTATAGGGCTCCGGCCTAAACCAGTATAAATCCTCGTGTCTTTTGGATACTACCATTGTATAAATTTACTAGTCGGTCTACAAAACACCGACACCATGACTTATATTCTGGGTCATGGATTAATTAATAGATCAACAATTAAATCATTGACGTAGGTAGTTTACAGGGACTACTCAAGTTGATTTAGATGTAAAAAAATCTCTAAAAATCAAGATTTTTCTTTGATATCTCCGATGGGGGGTAAATTTAACAAAGGACAACCTAATAAACAGTCAAAAGTGTTGTTTTTTAATTGTTGTAACCAAACCATTAAAAATCTTTTCTTTGATTGTCATCGTGCCAAGACAATCTGGAGGACTGTTCATATAGCTACTGAGTTAACCCCTCCCAGCTTACGGAGTTGGCTATCAAATTTTGATTTAAAAGAGAAGAAATATATTATGGTTTAGGTAGCTGCATTATGTTAGACAATTTGGAGATGTCGAAATGATCTAATCTTTAAAAATTGCAAATATATTATGGTTCAGGTAGTTGCATTATTGTTGCAGCATGATGATGAAACAATTGAGTCTTTTCGGTTAGTGAGCTGAAAATTAGAGACCACTGCGTTGAAGCTATTCACCTCTCATGGATGGAAATTTAATAATACTCGATTATGTACAATTTTTGTTTTTCTTGTTTTCCTGATTCATCAACAAATACCTCTGAAACTATGTAATTAATAATGTAAGCGTTGAATGCGGACACGTAGAGGCGTGAAGTTTCTTCCAATTTCTAAAAAGAAGGTCTACTCACTAGTTGCGCCACTAGGCGTTGGTATGATGATTGTACAAAGTAAATTCTTTAGATACACTGATTCTATTGCAGCCACTTTGGTAGCACAAGTCTCTCTTGGATTGCCGTGTCAACCAGCTTGTTTTCTACTCCCTTTGTCCCAAAATAGATGACTGTTTTAGGCCTGATGTACATGGAAATTTTTGAGAAGTGAAAAAGGTGCAGTGCATAAAAAACTATAAGGTAAGAGATATAGAGAGATGTATTGAAAAAAGAGAAATGTATATTGGAAAAGAGGAAGGTGTATTGGAATACTATAAGGTCAAGTAATTTAAACATAATTTGAATCATATAAAGTCATCTATTTTGTACGAACGGAGTAATGAATACACCAACTTGACAGGGTGGTACACTTGCATGACGATTGGCATGGCCACCTTGCAACCTCACGAAGACTTAAAACTTCTCTTTCTTTCTATAGTAGAAAATGGTAGAACTATTAGACCAAATAATTGATAAATCACCAATTAAATCAGTGACGCACACGTTCTTGAAATTTTTTTTAATTTTTATCCTAATCTGCCCTAACACACGTAGATCGATATAGATATGAGTACATTCAAACAAATCCTCAGGTAGCATATTCTTCAAAGTAGCCAGAACAGAATTTTCAAGCAGCCAATATATCTCAGAAAAAACTCTTTGGCACAAAAAGCTGTCCGGCGATACCTCCATAGACCGACATGAGGCCACTGAATCAACGCCATCAACTTATTATAATTACAGCCGTGATAGACTTATATATATACTCTTACATACAGTATATACTGTAATACGGAGTATATATAGTAGTACATATATATATATATATGTATCATCAAATGATGTGAATCGGCCAGCGAGGCTAACCAACTAACTACACAGCTGCTCGCTAGTTCGGGAACCGGCAGTCGCGGCGTATCTCGCCGGTGGCCGCCGTCTTGGCCCCAATCCTGCCGAGCTTGGTGATCGCCGCCACGAAGTCGGCGAAGAAGGCGCCCTGGTTGGATGCGTAGTTGTCGACGGCGCCGCGGGACCTCTGGTCGCTGTACAACACCTGGTCGGTGCCCAGGAGCCCCCTGCCTCCCTGCAGGTTCCGGTAGAAGGCGTTGTCGAACCTCACCGGCGTGGGGTCCAAGAAGAACGCGAAGCCGCCGCTGGGGTTGGAGCCGCAGGTGTCGTGCAGCTGCGACGCCAGGCCCTGGTCCATGCTCCGGTCGCTGCCGATCCTGTACTGGAAGAAGCGGCAGTCCGCCGCGCCGAGGGTGTGCGCACCTGGTGGATTGGCAAGGTCAGGCCGTCAGTGTGAGCCTGACAATTATTACAAGGCCGGTGAGATGATGGATGAGCAGCAGGTGGTGCCGTTTACCTAAGAGGGCGATCGTTTCAGCCTGGGAGAAGCCGAGGCCGGAGAAGAAGGCGTTGAGCTGGTCCAGGGTGAAGTTGAAACCCGGCAGCCGGACGCTGTCCCTGGTCGACACCCTGCCGTCGAGCCGGCCGAGCTCCACCTGGTAGTACGGCCCGCCACTCTGCAACCGATGCATGCAGAAAAGTTAGAGTATGTTGCATGCACAGCATGTATGTAACTGATGACAAGATTTTATTCTTTTTGAACGACCAAGTAGCAACGAACGACTGACAGCATGGAGGCTGACCAATAGCACATACCAGGTAGACGGCTTCTCTGGCGGCGAGGGCCATGATGTCCGCGCACGACACCTTGTATTGGCACTGCTGGTTGCTGTCCACGGCGGCCTTGGCGCTCAGAATGGCCTGGAACCCATCCGGCTTGAGCGACTGGTTGGCGGTGTTCCGCCACTCGTCGTCGCCGTTCGAGTTCACGATCATGATCGACGCGTCGCAGCCCTGCATCCGCAGTTCCCATGCATCAGAGACGGCGGTCGAGCTCGATCGATCGGCTGTATGCACTGCTAGCGGGGAGCCAGCAGCTGGCCGGGATAAGTAGCATGTGCGTTACCATGACGGCGCAGTCGTGGAAGAAGAGCCTGAGCGCGGCGGGCGCGGCGATCTGGGACTGCGCCATGGACTGCCTGACGGAGCCCCGGACGATGGTCTCGAGGTTGGGGCAGGTGCTGGCGTAGTAGTCCGTCCTCAGCTGCGCGACGGCGGACGGCGGCGTGAGCGCCGCGGACACGACGACGGCGACAAACAAGACCAGCCTAAGCCTCGCCATCGATGAATGAATAATACACACGACTCTCTCTCTCGATCTCTCTCTCCTCCGGCAGCTTGGCTTTCAAATTCAAGCTGTTGTTTGTTGCGTGCGTCTTTCCAAAAGCGTGGCAGCTGGCCGTAGGTAGTTATTTCGTTCGATCGAGGCTGGTCGAAATCAAGCGATATGGTGGCGCGTTGGAACGGAGGTTGCATGGGATTTATAGACGGCCGCCGGCCGGGCGCACTGGCCCGTGGCTTCCTCGTCCTTTCCAACTGCCAATTCGATCAGCATGATTGAGGTAGACCAAATGTTGTTATTCCCTCTTTTTTTATTTATTTTTATTTACAAGACCCACTATAGTCATAGACGCTCATACACGTGCAATCACCCTACTCATGAACACGCTCACCCTACCACATTTGTTGTAGTAAGGTTAACCTAAACTCCCAAAATACGCCCACTATAGACATAGACGTGTCTGTGATAGCGAGATCTTGGTGACTTCGTCAATTTCAGTTCTTCGGCTCAGTCCATATTTGGGGCCGAATGGGATTGACATCAGGGGCCTGCCGCCACCCTGTCCTGTCTTTCCACGTTGGAGTGCCATGTAGGCAAAACCGGCTGCCAAAACCACTCCAGGGGGTTAATTAAACGGTTTGGAAAACTTTAAGGTGCTTGTTAGACGGTTTCAAAGTTCAGAGGGTGGAGTAGCCGTAGTGCCAAAGATGGGTTATGTAGATTTTTTCCAATAAATATATATAGTAGAGCAAAGTGATGACAATATTATAGGCCAGAGGAATAAAATTATCATTATGGTAAGCATTGAAATTATATCTTTGCGTAAAAATATTTTAATTCATGTAAAAATATTTAAGTTACATCTTTTCAAAAAATAAAAAATAATAGTGATAAAATACAATTAAATTTTAATTATAAATTCATGTAAAAATATTTAAGTTACATCTTTTTAAAATTAAAAAATAATAGTGATAAAATACAATTGGATAAAGTATAAATTTATGACAAAAATCAACATGCATGGACGAACAAAATATTTAAGTTGCACGGCCAACCTATACTAGTTCAAAATATAGCTATCGATAGCCATCAAGCTTTGTATTAGGGAATATAATTGTGATTGCTAGAAGAGATGAGGTTCCCAATATTTTCATTTGCTCAAAAAAATCATAACGCGAGGTCTAAAATAATCCGACGATTCTAGACACGCGGTCCCCATACGCGGCAACCTCGTATGAACAGAAGAATACTCCTGCTACTCTGCTAGCGATGCAACGGAATTATTGGAGACTCGGTCTCATGACTGACCGAGTCCACAGGGCCACCACCGTCGTCACGTACTTTTCCTGACGACTGACCAGAGCGTCGTTGGTGTAATGGTGTCCTGATGACTGTGGGTCCCTTTGGTTAAGCTGTGAAACTGCTTTTGCTTTCAAGAAAAGTCAAAAGCTAAACCAAAGGAACGAGCTTCTTCCGGTTGTAGTTCACAAAAGCGACTTTTCTGTAGTTCATTCTCCACAGCCACCCGAGACGTGCTTTTTCCGACTGTGAGGGCGAACGGTTCGCAAAAATTACCCGCAATGCCACCGGTTATGAGCGTACCCCTTCATTTTTCTTTCCCACCGACGCCTCTGTCGCTCTCGCTCCCCACCCGCGCCTCCTCTGGTTCCTGCCCGACGCCTGTTGCGCTAGGGTTTTGGCGCGCCCTCCGGCGGCGGTCCGGCGTGCCCTCCGGCGGCGGCGGCGCCCATCTGCCTCCCCTCAAGCCGGCGGCGGCACTCCAACCACCGAATCGAGCATCCACGGCCCTCGTCGTCCTCCCAGCGAGCCCACGGCGGCGCCCCTCGTTCACCTCCCCTGAAGCTGGCGACAGCGGCGCCTCGTCCTTCCCCAGAGCCCGTCGTCGACCTCCCGATCTACACGCCACCAACCTCCCCTTCCAGATCTGGTGAGGTAACTCCTCCGACTCCCCTTCCACCTGCATCTCTGTTTCCACTGATCCATTTAGAGGAACAAATGTAGGTCGCAAAGCAGTAGGGAAATCTCGGCACCGAGCACGGGCGGTGCAGACCAAGCCTCGCGTCAGCCGTCAGGTCCTCTTCCCCTCCCCACCGGCCGCGGTCTCCCCCAAATCCACGAGACAAATTGTCCCCCAACCATTCGACGAGATCTAGGAGGCCGCCTCGAGGTAATCTCTTCGTAATTTGTGGCTTCTTTGTAGTTCGATTCTGCTTATCCCGGCTGGTGATGCGCTCTTCAATCCTGATCCCGGTCCCGTAGAGGAGGTGGTGATTTTTGCGCGACAAATTCGTGCAATATTGCGTGTCGCTGCTGTTATCTCTATCTAGGCGTCCGGGCATGCAGAGGGGCATACTTTTGTGTGATTTTAAAATTTTAAAGGTTGTATTGGGAGTGGTTCCGTGCTTCTGCAGCGGGATTGCCGTGGATTTGGGGCTTCGATTTAGGTAGAGCACGTCGAGCTGTGTTTGTGTAGAACATCTAGATCTGTGATCCCGGTTTGTTGCTAGCCTGTTTGGTTTGCCAATTTGTCCTCATTTGTATCCATTATAGGTCGAATTATTATCAGGTTTGGGTGCCGAATCTCCGCTCTGGTTTGGTGGATGAATTTTATGGTGTAAAGCTGACGAAATTTGCTTCGATCTGAACGTATGGTCTGGGTGGAACCATCTACCAAGCATACAAATCTGCTCCGTTTTCTGGGGCTAGTAATAATGAGGAAAACAGTGGGGATTATAGAACAGAAGTCTGATAATGACTTGTTTTTTTTTTTGCGAGTCTGATAATGACTATGGTTTACATATATGATTGTCCGATACTTTGAGTGGTAGCTAATATTCAATCCATGATACCAGCTTAGAATTTCAAAATAATGTGCGCCTTTGTTGTTTTTGTGTGGCTGTCTTCTCTTTTATCAGAGCAAAGAATGTGTATGGGTGATTTAAATGCACTATCTTGAAGATGATTTGCATGGTTTAGCTATGTGGGAATTTTAGGATTTGATTAGATTCATTCAAACTGGATGGTGTACTAGAAACTGTTTGAAGTTATGTCCTTACGCTTTCAGATTGTGTGTGTGGAGATTATTTGAACAAGTGCTACATAAGCTGAGTAATTTGCTAAGTTGGAATCCTGATTTTGAAACTCGGATAAAACGGAAAGTAAATTGTGAAAGGAGTATTTTCAGCCTAAAATTGTCAGGGCCCCATCATATGTCTATCTAAGATCAGATGTGTAATAGATGAATAAATTACTACGCATGTGTAGCTAGTGTCAAGGATATCCATAACTAAAATAAAAGGTGTAGGCATGAGTAACTGGTTTCAGATCCATATCTATCAAACTCAATGAACATCTGGCAGATTGGTGTGATACCAATGTGACCTGCTTTTTTTAGTTCTACTATATGCTGACACATCACTGTTTTCTTAACTCTCCTAAAAAGATGGCTGATAAGGCAGATTGGTGTGATACCAATGTGAGGCATTTCATTGACATATGCAAAGGAGAGATAGAAGCTGGGAATAGACCCTTGGGATTGTTCACTAGGACTGCTTGGAAAAATCTGGTAACTAAGTATGAAGAAAAAACTGGGCTGAAGCAAACAAAGAAACAATTGAAGAATAAGTTGGACAATATGAAAAAGGAATATACATGGTTTATGGAGTTGAAGAATTCTGCCACCGGTCTTGGATGGAACGAGGCAAAGCAAACTGTTGACTGCTCCAACGAATGGTGGGATGAACACCTAGCTGTAAGAACTGTGTACTGTCCTTTTTTCATTTACAATTATGCATTTTGAGTATATGGGCTGACTTGTTAACTTTATCCATTTAATTTCAGAGATGCAACAATCCTGATAAAGGTATCAAATGCAATCATGTTAGGTTCAGGAAACAAGGACCGAAGCACCTTGACGATCTTCATATGTTGTTTGATAAGATACATGTTAGCGGGGCAAGTGCATCCTGTCCTGGAGATATTTCCTCCGATGACTCAAGTGATGAGGATGTGGGTGAGATACAGAAACCTCCACATAATGATGTCAAGTTGGCTGCTTTGAAAAAATCGAAACCAGGAAAAAAGAAACGAAAGGAGTCCTCTACTGCTACTGACGAAAAGGATGAGAAGAGCCCATTCTTTCGCATGTACAAGAACACATGTTTGAAGATAGAAACTGCAGCAGAGAAGATCTCCACAAGTGTTGAAGCATCATCTACACCTCCAACCAGCCAAGTCCCTAGCATTGCAGAGGCCATGAAGATGGTTAAAGATTGTGGGGTGCAAGAAAAAACAGCTCTAATGCATACAGCCACCTTTCTGATTGTGAAGCCTGAATTTAGGGAGGTCTTTAGCATGCTGGAAACAAAAGAAGGAAGGTTTGACTTGCTTGAGAGGGAGCATGCAGAACGCATGAGGCGCACGTAGAAGCTTTCAGTTATTTATTTTTAGTGTTGTTGTGAGAACCATTTATTTGCTTCCATGTTCAGAACCATTTGAAATAATGTTGCCTGTACTCTGAATCAATATTTTTCTGAGTTATTTGCTTCCATGTTCAGAACCATTTGAAATAATGTTGTCTGTACTCTGAAACAATATTTTCCTGAGTTATTGCTTCCATGTTTGATATGTCAATATTTTGATTGCTTCCATCCCTATTGTTGTACGTGTTTTGAATGCTGTCAATATTTTCTTGAGTTTTGATTCCTGTCTTATGTAGATGGATGGCAACATGGAGGATTTGGCAAAAAATGGACAAAAGAGACTACTGCTTCTTGCAGAACTGTCGCAGCAGGCTGCCATCACTGGTGAAATGGGTTACAAATACACTGAGCGGTATTTGCACAAAGGAAAGTATAGGGAAACACCAGAAACTGGAATTCAATGGGTTATGAGATGCATGGGTTATCCGAGGTACTTCTATAAGATGTTTCGAATGAGCACTGATGTTTTCATGGCACTGCATGACTTGCTAATCTCGAACTATGGCTTAACATCAACTAATAATGTATCATCAATGGAGTCATTGGCAATGTTCTTGTGGATCGTTGGAGGACCTGAATCATTTTCACAAGCTGAAAATCGTTTTACCCGGTCACTCTGGACAGTTCACACTAAATTTCATGAAGTACTGAATTGTCTGCGCAAGTTAGCAAAAGACAATATCAAGCCAAGAGATCCTACTTTCTGTACGGAGCATGATAAGGTCAAGGAGGAACGTTTCTGGCCTTATTTCAAAGGAGCTATTGGAGCTATTGACGGTTCACATGTTCCAGTAGTAGTGCCAGCAGACGAAGTGGTCAACTACACATGTCGACATGGCTACACATCTCATAATGTGCTAGCTGTTTGTGATTTTGACATGAGATTTATTTTTGCGGTTGCTGGTTGGCCAGGTTCTGCACATGACACACGCATCCTGAACCATGCGTTAGCAAATTTTCCTTCATTTCCCGTGCCTCCTAAAGGTATGCATGTTTCGTTACTGGTTGTCAATATTTCGATTGTTATTTGGCTTTGCTGATTTGGTTTTATAGGTAAATATTATCTCGTGGACTCTGGTTATCCAAACCGAATAGGATATCTTGCTCCTTTTAAAGGAAGCACATACCATATACAAGAGTTTCGACTTCGTAATGGACGTGCTCCTCAAGGAAAGAACGAGGTGTTTAATTTCTTGCATTCATCTCTTCGAA
Source organism: Miscanthus floridulus (assembly GCF_019320115.1). NCBI lineage: Eukaryota > Viridiplantae > Streptophyta > Magnoliopsida > Poales > Poaceae > Miscanthus > Miscanthus floridulus. The sequence goes on along the minus strand of NC_089597.1, from coordinate 124,210,102 downwards.
ATGTCATTGAGCGGGCTTTCGGGGTCTTGAAGCAGAAGTGGCGTATTTTGAAGGGCATTCCAAGTTTTTCTACTCGAACTCAGAAGCATATAATTCTAGCTTGTATGGCATTGCATAATTTTATTCGTGACACCAATTTGGAAGACAAGTTGTTCGATAGATGTGATGCTGATGAGGAGTACCTGCTACAACACAGTGCAACGGCAGACACACAAGAAGATGACAATCAAGACGGAGAGAATGAGGACACCATGAATACCATTCGCAGTAGGATAGCCGATGCTTTGGTTAGTGCGAGAGGGAGATAGTTATGTTGAAGAAGGATATCATTATGTGAACCATATGTCTTTTGTAATATTCTATAATTTCATATATGTGGACCATATGTTAATGGTGAATGAAAATCTTTAAGAAAAGTAATTTTCCTTTCTAAAATGGTAATTTGCATGCGAATTAGTGAACAAAACATTGTTTTACAATAAATTTAAATGCCAGCATTCTTTCAGGGGCATTACAGACATTTCTTACCAAACCTACAGCTTCACAGCCATTCTAACCAAACGGCTTTCAGCTTTCTCACAGCTCACAGCTCACAGCAGCTTTTCTCACAGCTCACAGCCCACAGCAGCTTTTTTCACAGCCACAGCCCAACCAAACAGACCCTGTGTCTGATGAAGTGATGAGTGGTCTGCCGACAGTGTGCCAATCCTCCTTCTCAATTCCCATGGGCCGCGCGCCACGCAGTTTGTTCGGAACTTCGGATGGGAGCCGGCTGAGGGGTGACTCGCTCACACGCTGTAGCGGTCACCGTCGGATCGGGACTGCGATGGCGCTGTGCACGACCTCACGCCGCGTCGGTCGTCGCCGCGCGGGGACTGTGATGCGTCGTGCCTGCGTGTCACTTAGGCGATTTTGCATACTCACAGACATACACGGATATGGCCAATTTCTCCCTCCACACACTCAATCAAGATTTAAGAGAACCAGTGTGTATTTCGGCCCATGTGGTCTTAGTTTGCTCGGCTCAAGTTGCATTGTGTTTGTTCCAAATTGAAGCCCATTAGTAGTAGTAGTCAGCACCGGCAAAGGAATTGCGCATGATTTGTTCAGTGTACAATTTTTTGTTATTCTTGATTCTTGAAGTACATGATTTGTTCAAGATGTATACCTTTCCTGTTCAACTAGTATAAATTTTTGTTCTACCAGAACAAACTTGAGAATATTTCAGTTAAATAATCATCAATTGGTTGACAATCTATCTAGCTAGAAGTAAGTGTTTAATTAGAATTTAAAGCCATTATTATTTGGATCTAATCATTGATTACTTCTTTCAAAACAAACTACTCTGGCTTTGTTTAAACCACCTTATTGTTAGGGGGGGGGGGGGGGGGGGGGGGGGGGGGGGGGGGTTGTCGGCCCACCTTGAGTTTAATTATTCTGTTAGATTACGGAAAGAAATATTCTAGCTTTGTTTAAACCATCTTATTGTTATAAAAAGTTACAACTACTTCTAAAAAAATCCACAACTCACAAATATTAACTCGAAACCTAATTCTTTATCTTTTTGCAGCTTCAGGCTAGTTCAACCTGGAGAGACATGAAGGAAAGTGTAAGTTCTTTGCATGGCTATTAATTCAGGCGAAGGTCCTCACCGCGGATCATGTTGAGGCAAAAAAAAAAAAAAAATGGCCATGTAATCAAGCTGATATGCCTGCTCTATGATCAGACACCAGAGACTGTGGTACACTTATTTGTGCAATGCCCTTTTGTGAAGGTGTGGTTCAAAATGAAAGATTGAGTTGGGTAAATCAGCAAACTTCCAGAATACGACGATTAAACTGTCGATGCATGATGGGCACGCAACATCAATGCAGAGCCAGAGCACATGAACATAGAGAACGAAAGCCGCTTTGATCATGTATGGAGCTTGGAACATCTGGAAGGAAAGAAATTGGAGGATTTTTGGATGAGTTTTGAACACACCATCACAAGTGGTTCCCTGATCAAGTGGGAGATGAGACTAAGAAGGAAAGCTTGAGGAAATCAGGCTTTAGATGATTAGTCATTCTGTAATTGTGTTTGAGTTTTTCCGTTCAGTATGTAATCCAACTTTGTAAACTCAGCTTTCTAAACCCAATTCTAAAATTAATTAAATAGCCATCCATAGACAACGAAGAAGCTCAATGGATCTGTTTCAAGGATCCGACACGCCTGGAGATGCACTCCTATATATTCATCACACCAGAACAATCGTGCCAAGTGCCGAAGCCAATGTGTCCCCGAGAATTAGATTTGCAAGAATTAGACTTGCAAAAGAGTTTCCGGTCTATATTTGTCAAAACTCTTTTGCACAACCATGCACTGCTACGTTCAAACCTATCACAAGCGGTTCGTAAAGCCCATCACTAACGCTTTTCGGTCTCGGCAGTAAGCTATCGGCGGTGATGACATTCTCATCACAGACGGTTTGCAACCGACGGTGATTTGAATTTTCAAAATTCCCAAAAACAAACCAAAAAAAGAGCAAAAATTTTTGTTTCAATCCTAGGAAGCCTCCCACTAGCTCCACTATAGCTCCAACTCCACGCTATTTTTCATGGTATGTGATTCTAGGATTCAAACCTGAGACCCTTGTCCTTTGCTCCTCTAACCACTCCACTTCTAGGTCACTTGTGTCTATATAGCATATCAATTCCCCTAGTATTCACTTTTCAGGATTTAAAATGAATATTTAGAACCTAAATGGCTTCAGATGAAAAAGTCATAAAATACAAATATGTTGTTCTAATCGAGATCTACAACTTTGATTTTGCTTGTTTCGCCATCCGAGGTCGTTTAACAAATTTGAATTTCAAAACGTCAAAACTTCAGTCAGACTTTTGGGACCTCAAATAATTTCAAATGAAAAACTCATCAACTACAAAGTTGTTGTTCTCATCGAGATCTACAACTTCGGTTTTGGTTGATTTTCCATCCAAGGTTGTTTGAAAATTTTGGTTTTTAAATTTTAAAACTTCAGATACAAATTTGAGATTATAAATGATTTCTAATGAAATAGCTGTCAACTACAAAGTTGTATATCTCATCGAGATCTACAACTTTGGTTTTGGTCGTTTTTTCGTTATTGGCATTTCTTAACGCATACAGAAATAATCCGCAAGCACACGGAATTACCGTTGTAGCATTTCACCCGGAAGTATTCAGGGTATAGTATTTCCACAAGGAATGGAGATATTTCTTCTAGCTAATTTGTCCAAGGACAATACAAGGATAGCTGATGATGGTGGAGATGGATTCCTATGGCTTTAGGGTCTAAGGATAGATAAACTCTACTTCTACTTACTTACTTCGAGCACCGGATAACACTTGGTCTGCCAAGCGTTGCCGCCCTACGACTGTACACCATACCCGGACGTAGGGGTTACGAGGGACAGACAGGGCTATCACCACCTGCCGCCTATCCCTCAACCATGGAGTATGAGGCAAATGAAGGTAGCCTCTAGTCTAGACACCACGTCAACGCTGTTGACTACTACTCTAGTGGTGATTAGGGTGATCCGTCTTTATCGGGAGCCCTCTACTAGAGTATCCGCCACGGGGACGGACGATGAACCCTCAAACAAGTAAGAGTATAGCTTAACTAATCAAAAGACTTTTATACCAAACGAACCATGAACACTCACTTAGCGGGAAAACCCGTTGAAGTACAAGTGCTCGTCGAGGTACAAGGTGGGGAGACACCGACAAGCCCGGCTCTTCCCCGAACTCTCTCTCACATCTCTCCCTAATGCTCTAGATAGCTACTAGGGCCTAAGCCCTTTGGAGTGTTGCTCAAATGTGGAGTGCTCTTCCTCTTGTGTGTTGTGTTGAGTGAGAGGGAGTGAGGGGGTATTTATATGTTGAGAGGAGGAATGGAGGCCACTCAATGCGCCATGTCAGCGATCTGTGTGCCTATTCACTACAACCCTTGGATCAAACCATCATAGGATGAACGGTAGAGATGGAGTGAAGTTGTGCTTCTTTACATGCCTCTTTCATTGAGGTGGTGGAGGTCGGTTTGCTATAGCCATTTTTAGGAAATCCCGCTACAACCGACGTTGGAGAGGCGGTGGGAACCGACCGACCAAAGCTCGGGCCGAACGGGGCCACTAGGGGGTCGGCCGCCCACCCACTGGGGCCAAATTGGCCCATCTTCGGTGGGTGACCTCCTTTGGGCTTCTAGAGTGGGACTTTGTAGGTATTTCGCAGAGATGAGGTGATGTGATTTGGGTTTGTCCATATCCTCCTCTCTTATGGGTCGTGTTTTGTCTGGTTGTGGGCCTACTCTTCCTTGGGGCCATGTCGGACATCTATAATGTTGTATTTCTTGTATACTTTAGGCTCATTTTGTGCAATCCCGACATGTCCTCCTGCAAATGAATAATCATCAAAACTCATGGAATTGATTAGTTATAAGTCCTAATTCTAAGTTTGGTGTTTATTTTAGCAGTTTTTTTATATGAAGGTTGGTGGTTAGAAATTGGAGTTAAGGACCGCCAACAAGTCCCCCCACACTTAGCCCTTTGCTCATCCTCGAGCAAAGCTTAGAGATAAAAGTAATCATGAGCACAACATCCTAAGATATATGGCTTACATAAGAGTTATTCCAACACATTCCTTACACAAGTGGGATTTGTGGCGTTAGCTAATATGTTTCCTTGGGTTGTTGAGAAGCGGAACAATTCTCGAAATAAAGTCATCTTTACCAAATCACATCTTAGTAACTTGGAGTTTTTGAAAGTTTTTCTTAGGAAAAGCATAGTTCACTTTATACTCCTCAAATGGCACTCTTAAATCACTCAATGGTGTATAAATCCTTACCATGGCATAGCAATATTTTGCCTTCTTTTCATTTTCTCCTACTTCTAAAAAGGTTTATGTGGAGCTTTTAGGTAGGGATAAACAATATATCATACTTGTACTGCATATGTTGTAAAGTCAAATCGAGGATCCAAGGAGAGTAGTTCCATACTCTTAGATCAAGATGTGCATGTGTGTGGAAAAAGCTAAACTAAAACTATACCTCTTTTGTAGATATGATCTCTCTATAACTTATTATTTTGAAACATGGCTATCTTTCTTCCTTCTTGTTTTTTAATACATGAGCCTTCATGTGCTCATCTCTTTTTTTATGTTGGACCTTTATGTGTCCATATTTTTTTCTTTACTTGGACCTTCATGTGTCTATATATTTTTTATCATAAACTTTTTGCAATTGGAGTATTTCCCTAACCATGTCTATTCTTCTAACCACATATTTAGAGAGAGATCATTACCTTTTTAGAACATGGAGTATTTCCCTAACCAACATATTTTTGTCTACTCCTAGTGTAGGAGTAGAATTTTTAGTGGATCTGGATGAAAATATGTTTTTTGCGTACTCCTAGTGTCGGAGTAGCATGTGTATGTGGAGTGTGCGTGATCTTCATCTTGGGAGCATGATAAATCTGTCAACAAGGGTCAACAAGACTTGACCAAACTCAACACAATAACAAGCAGCATATGTGGAAGGTTTTGAAACTTGCAAAAGGTCATATTTAGCTTTGGTAGGAATTGCTCACCAATTGAGGAGTATGTGATACTTATGGTTTTATATTTTTATCAAAGCAAGTTCTCCAAGTACTTTGAATAGAAATGGTGGGATTTCTAAGTCAGAACTATATCACACCTCACAACAACTTAGTCAACATGATTGTCCTTTTAGAATGTTTTTCCACAAGCATAAGTGTATGTATATGAAATAAACTTTATGCAAGTTTCTATCTTAAAGATGTTATGAACATGTCGCTTTTCAAAATTTTAAATGAAGTGTGGTGCATAGGGGTTTTGTTCATCGGGAGGAGATAGCTGGGATAAATTGAGTTTAATTTTAGTGATCAAGATTTATGTTTGTTCAAACTCCAAATTGGAGGAACTTGAAGGTAGTGTTGCTCAACCCATCGTTTGAAGAGGAAGAAGGAGCTGAGAGGATTTAAGGTGATTTGACTAAACCAGAAGTTCGGCCAATCCTCTCTAAAACTTTCTATCTTGTCCTTCTTGCGTGATGGATCGTCTGATGGTTGTGCAACGTGTTGGTTGGGGATCCCAAATGTTTGTAAGTTGTGCTCGAGAGATCTCCCCCTCACTTATTTTTGTACTTGTTTTATTCTAACAAAAAGAAACAAAGGTGAAAACAACGAGGGCTCTACCGGCCTGAACATCGGGAAGCCTAAATTGTATTCATTATTATTATTATTATTATTTTATTTATTTATTTTTAAAATGTTCACCTAACTTATTATTATTTATTTTTTCAGTTTAACTCAAGCAAGGCTAAAGTAAAGATTGTAAAATAAACATAGCCTTGATTCATCTCCATGTTAGATTACTTCCATTATTTATGACAATAATGACTCAAAGTTCATTAACCAGAATTCAACACCATGTTAAATTTTGATTAAGGAAGGCTATTTTAACCTAAGCACCATGCTTAATTTAAAAAAAAACTATGGATGTACCTCTAGAGAATACATCCAAACCAGAGCATAAATCAAAAACAAGGAAAGCATGGACTTGCATGATCCAATGGAGACAAGCATGAGTTAAAGGAGTTGGTGAACATTTAATTTTTTTATAGCAAGGTAGAGCTAACATCATCATTCCCCCCCTTTTTTTGCAGGATGGTCTTTGGTATGCATGGAACTCCGGGATTCTCACCACCCTCCCCCACAAGTGGATTTTTGTAAAAGTCAAGTGTGCAGGATCGGGGTCTCCTTTTGAGTGTGTTCGATTACCAAAGATCATCATGTATGTAGTTGATGCAGCTCCCGTGATTTCAAGCATTGTATGTCCCCTGTTCTTCTTGATCTTTAATCTGAAATGGTTAGCAAACAAAAATACCTGAAGGTGCATACGTTCTTGGTTTTTATTGAAGAGGAAGTCATGTTTTTTTATGATAATCCGGGGTATCTCCCGACAGTGCTTGATTTATGGTCTTAGGCTCGAACATGGGAAATTCATCTTGTAGCTATTAATGGTGGTGTAGTTCCCACCTCCAACACCAAACATTTAGCATCATTGTTCAGGCTGCAAGGTTAGTACCATAGTGCTACTATGGGATTTGCAATATTTGTGATAAACATATGCATCCACAGCCATTCTCTTAAAAAGTTGGTAGACAAGGATCAAGAGGTGGTTGTGACCCTCATAGAAACACGTGATGCTAAGTGAAATAGACTCTGGATACTTTGAAATTGGGCATGAAACATGAGGGGTCTCAAAAGTAAGACTTTCATGCTCATTTGTGGAATCCCTCCTTTTGAACTCCAGAGTCGGTGTTTCACGTATGTCCATGGCAAGGGAGTTTTCACTCTCAAGGGATGCATCGATTGAATCTAGTCCATTATTGAAAATGATGTTTGTATGGCCAGAGGGACATGTATTAAGTTCGAGCGAGGGTGATGGTGAAAAGAATGGGTTTACGAATTTCACCTCCTCGAACATGTTTTGATTGGGAAGTAGCTTCACCATAAGGATTTCTAAGTGAGGGATAGGAGTGGCGGAAGTAGTTGTTCCCAACTTTTCCTCAAGGCTCCCATGAGAAGGTTTTTCTTGGAAATTTTTTTCTAGAGGGTAGCTGATGAGAAGATCAAATTCGAGGATGGCATAGATATGGAAGTCTAGGTGAATCTCAGTTTCATCTATTATGATTAGCATGACCTTGGTAATCCCACAACATTCGAAGATGAGTCCCGAGGGACTTTTGAAGAGTCTGTTGGTCGGGACTAGTGGCATGTTACTCAAGAGTTTTTTCGCCAGGAATTCTAACACGGTACTTGTCCCAACTGTGGGGTTGTGCTCCCCGACACTTATTTTTGTACCTGTTTTATTCTAACAAAAAGAAACAAAGGTGGAAACAACGAGGGCTCTACCGGCCTGAACATCGGGAAGCCTAAATTTTATTCATTATTATTATTATTATTATTATTATTATTATTATTATTATTATTATTATTATTATTATTATTTTATTTATTTATTTTTAAAGTGTTCACCTAACTTATTATTATTTATTTTTTCAGTTTAACTCAAGCAAGGCCAAAGTAAAGATTGCAAAATAAACATAGCCTTGATTCATCTCCATGTTAGATTAATTCCATTATTTATGAAAATAATGACTCAAAGTTCATTAACTAGAATTCAACACCATGTTAAATTTTGATTAAGGAAGGCTATTTTAACCTAAGCACCATGCTTAATTTAAAAAAAACTATGGATGTACCTCTAGAGAATACATCCAAACCAGAGCATAAATCATAAACAAGGAAAGCATGGACTTGCATGATCCAATGGAGACAAGCATGAGTTAAAGGAGTTGGTGAACATTTAGTTTTTTATAGCAAGGTAGAGCTAACATCATCATTTTTCTCTTTTTTTGTAGGATGGTCTTTGGTATGCATGGAACTCGGGATTCTCACCACCCTCCCCCACATGTGGATTTTTGTGAAAGTCAAGTGTGCAAGATCGGGGTCTCCTTTTGAGTGTGTTCGATTACCAAAGATCATCACGTATGTAGTTGATGCAGCTCCCATGATTTCAAGCATTGTATGTCCCCTTTTCTTCTTGATCTTTAACCTGAAATGGTTAGCAAACAAAAATACCCGAAAGTGCATACATTCTTGGTTTTTATTGAAGAGGAAGTCATGTTTTTTTATGATAATCCGGGGTATCTCTCGGCAATGCTTGATTTATGGTCTTAGGCTCGAACGTGGGAAATTCATCTTGCAGCTATTAATGGTGGTGTAGTTCCCACCTCCACCACCAAATATTTAGCATCTTTATTCAGGCTACAAGGTTAGTACCACAGTGCTACTACGGGATTTGCAATATTTGTGATAAACATATGCATCCACAACCATTCTCTTAAAAAGTTTGTAGACGAGGATCAAGAGGTCGTTGTGACCCTCGTAGAAACACGTGATGCTAAGTGAAACAGACTCTGGATACTTGGAAATTGGGCATGAAACGTGAGGGGTCTCAAAAGTAAGACTTTCATGCTCGTTTGTGGAATCCCTCCTTTTGAACTCCAGAGTTGGTGTTTCACGAATGTCCATGGTATGGGAGTTTTCGCTCTCAAGGGATGCATCGATTGAATCTAGTCCATTATTGAAAACGATGTTTGTATGGCCAGAGGGACATGTCTTAAGTTTGAGCGAGGGTGATGGTGAAAAGAACGGGTTTACGAATTTCACCTCCTCGAACGCGTTTTGATTGGGAAGTAGCTTCGCCATCGAGATTTCTAGGTGAGGGATAGGAGTGGTCGAAGCAGATGTTCCCAACTTTTCCTCAAGGCTCCCATGAAAGGTTTTTCTTCAAAAAGTTTTTCTAGAGGGTAGCCTATGAGAAGATCAAATTCGAGGATGGCATAGATATGGAAGTCTAGGTGAACCTCGGTTTCATCTATTATGATTGGCACGGCCTTGGCAATCCCACAACATTCAAAGATGAGTCCCGAGGGACTTTTGAAGAGTCTATTAGTCGGGACTAGTGGCATGTTACTCAAGAGGTTTTTTGCCAGGAATTCTGACATGATACTTGTCCCAACTGTGGGGTTGTGCTCCCCGACACTTATTTTTGTACCTGTTTTATTCAAACAAAAAGAAACAAAGGTGGGAACAACGAGGGCTCTACCGGCCTGAACATCGGGAAGCCTAAATTTTATTCATTATTTTTACCTGATTTGAGAGTGATTTAAAAAAACCTATGGCGCAACTATTTCGGTTTTAGCTATAAGAGTGACAATTTAGTTATTATCTGCTTGCCTTTTGCTGCTAATAAGTTGGTCTTTTGAAAAATTGAACACTTGAGTTTTCATGAATCAATGCTATAATGCCATATTAAGTAATGTTCTCTAGACTCCTAAAGCCTTGGAAACATATTTGTATTCATCAAATTTCATGATTCTTATGTTTTGTGAACTGATTACTTGTATTTTTCATGGCTTCTTTAAAAATCGCTATATGTCATAGCTTCGATATAGGTGCATTATAACTTTACAGCTTTTGAGAAAAAGATGCCGCCATTTGTTATAGTCCGTAATTTTAAACTTGCAATGAAGACCATGGTTGTGCTTTAGACAAAAAGTAAATGAGCTAGAAGAAGGCCATGCATAAAGAATGGTTGCTTGAGACGGCAACATTGAAAAGAACACACAAAGGCCACATGGCCCACATGAGAAGCTAGTATTATACACACACGTTAGGCCCCTGAACCAAAGCCATGAGCTTATTGTAAAATTGTAATTGTACAGTCGTTGTAGACTACTAGTAGCACTATATTGAGGTCAATTTAGTAATGTACCATGGTGTCAAGTGCCAACCTGCCGGGTGCCGGCAAGATTAACTAGCAACTAGTTTGGGAACCGGCAGTCCTGGCGTATCTCGCCGCCGGTGGCCAGCGTCTTGACCCCGATCCTCTCGAGCTTGGTCATCGCCGCCACGAAATCGCCGAAGAAGGCACCCTGGTTGGACGTGTAGTAGTCGACCGTGTTGCGCGACCTCATGTCGGAGTAGAGCACCTGGTCGGAGCCTAGGAGGCCCTTGCTGACTTGCAGGTTCCGGTAGAAGGCGTTGTCGAAACCCACCGGCGAGGGGTCAAGGAAGGCGAAGGCGTTGGGGTTGGAGCTGCAGGTGTCGTTCAGCTGCGACGCGAAGCCAGGGTCCATGATCGCGTCGCTACCGATCCTGTATTGGAAGAAGGGGCAGTCCGCGGCGCCGATGGTGTGGGCGCCTGAATTCACGCACAAGCCAAAGCCAGACGGTTACGTGGTCAGGCTGGCAGAGTGGCAGTGGATGGCAAGGCGACGTGTATCGCAAACGGAGTGCAGGACAAGTGAGGTGCATTGCAGTCGTCGTTTACCTGACAGCGCGACCATTTCGGGCTGGGTGAAGCCGAGTCCAGAGAAGAAGGCGTTGAGCTGGTCGAGGTTGAAGTTGGCGTGCGGCAGCACGACGCCATCCCTGGTCGACACCCGGCCGTCGTACCGGCCCAACTCCACCTCGTAGTACGGCCCGCCGCTCTGAAAAACCAATGCACGCGTGTAACTGAAAATAGTTTTCTCTAGCGGCAGTGCATTTTGCATATAGGTGATTTCTCTGTCGGTTGCAATACCTGGTAGACGGATTCTCTGGCAGCGAGGGCCATGATGTCGGCGCAGGAAACCTTGTAGCGGCACTGCGGGTCGCTGTCCACGGCGGCCTTGGCGTTCAGAATGGTCTGAAACCCCTCCGGTTTGAGCGACTGGTTGTCGCGCCACTCGTCGTCGCCGTTGGAGTTGACGATCATGATCGACGCATCGCAGCCCTGTCGTACATATCCCCTCAATCGCATCATACGTTGGATCACTGGCCGTCCGGACGCCGTCGAATGTAGTAGTGTATACGTACCCTGACGGCGCAGTCGTGGAAAAAGAGCCTGAGCGCGGCTGGCGCGGAGATGGGTGACTGCGCCATGGACTGCTTCACGGAGCTCCGGACGATGACCTCCAGGTTGGGGCAGGTGCTGGCATAGTAATCCGTCCTCAGCTCGGCGACGGCAGACGGCGGCACACTCGCCATCGATGGTAGTACCTACTCTTGCTACTGCCGGTGAAAGTCCAAAGGAAACTGCAAATCCACGAAGGGTTGCTTACCGAAGGCTGTTGCGTGAGTGCTCCAAAAGTGTTTCGTTCAATCAAGATGGGTCTGAAAGCGATGGTGCATTGGAGACTGGAATGGAGGCTCCATCTGCATGGGGTTTATATAGCACGGGGGCGTACAAGCGCGTGGCTTTCCTCGACCTTTTTAACTGCCAATTGGACCAACTTTAGGTAGATAGATGATTGGAGTTTGATCCAAGTGATATGTTCGTATAGTTTAGAAAAGGGTAAAGTATAATTTACACCCTCCAACTATCGTCAAAGTATAGATTTCAACCTCGAACTTCAAAACCGGATAACTTTGGTCCTCCAACTCTTGAAAAAGTTCAACTTTCATCCTTCTGGACGGTTTTGCATATGAACAGTACTTTTGATATTTTCGGGAGGCGCCGAAATTTTATATTATTTTTTAAGCATCTTAACGTCCTCAAATGAAAAAACTCAAAACTAAAAAGTTGTAGATCTCATTGAGAGCTACAACTTTGGTATAAAAAGTATTTTCATTTAACTCCATACAAATAATATATTAGTGCTCTAATGCGGCAAGCGCTAGTTGGCGATTATTATGGTGCTGAAATTTTATATTATTTTTTCGAGGATCTTACTGTCCTCAAATGAAAAAACTCAAAATTACAAAGTTGTAGATCTCATCGAGGTCTACAATTTACATATAAAAATTATCTTCATCCGCCATCGTATTGAAGGGTTTTCTATTTTTTGAAATTAGAGTCTCATCACGTCGCGTGATAAGACTCTAATTTCAAAAAATAGAAAACCCTTCAATACGATGGCGGATGAAAATAATTTTTATATGTAAATTGTAGACCTCGATGAGATCTACAACTTTATAGTTTTGAGTTTTTTCGTTTGAGGACAGTAAGATGCTCGAAAAAATAATATAAAATTTCAGCACCATAATAATCGCAAACTAGCGCTTGCCGCATTAGAGCACTAATATATTATTTGTATGGAGTTAAATGAAAATACTTTTTATACCAAAGTTGTAGCTCTCAATGAGATCTACAACTTTGTAGTTTTGAGTTTTTTCATTTGAGGACGTTAAGATGCTTAAAAAAATAATATAAAATTTCGGCGCCTCCTGGAAATATCAAAAGTACTGTTCATACGCAAAACCGTCCAGAAGGATGAAAGTTGAACTTTTTCAAGAGTTGGAGGACCAAAGTTATCCGGTTTTAAAGTTCGAGGTTGAAATCTATACTTTAACGATAGTTGGAGGGTGTAAATTATACTTTACCCTTTAGAAAATGATACCCGCGTGACCAAATGACACCTCAATTTAATTACAGGGGTGCATGTAGTAGGGTCGGTGTTAGGATGCTGCAGCCCTAATCCAGCCCAGGAAACAACGTGTGTATCTTCATGTGACTGTATTACAAAAAGTCAGCCCATGCAGTTCCAAATTACTAGCTCAGATAGCCCTATATCAGAGTACATTGACCTAGCTAGCTCCGGTCCAACTCTATTCGTGGATCCGCTCCGGATTAGCCGTCAAGAATTCTGAACCAAGGCATCCATTCTTCAGATACAGTCTCACGCTAAATAGCTGTTTCCTTCAAACTTCATGTTCAGGAACCAGGATTAAGTAATAATAGTCGCATCATTTTATCTCAGACCAAAACATATGTAGCTTATTATATAAGAAAATACGTGCTGATTCAGGCATTGGGTTATACAAAAAAAAAAAATTGTCAGTATGTCGATCTGCCACAAGTTGTGTCCATGAAAAAAATAAATTTAGAAACCAGTATCTTACTATACTATACAAAGTGGAGGGCACCGATGAATTTCCACAATAATTCTCACAAGACATGCTACAAACAGAAAACCCCCACAAATTTATACCTAATAATAAAAAAGCAAAATTTCCGCCATAACTTTTTTTTCTGCCTCTTTTTCCACTCCGGTATGCTTGTATATATTTTTTTTCCTATTCTAGTCCGGGTTCTATTTATCTTTTTTCCTAGATTCTTTTTTCCATCCTCCCCTTCTCAGAGTCTGTATCAAATTAGAATAGGACTCAAACTAATCGATAAATTATTTATTAGATTTAAATAGTAATATTCTCCGTCGTAGACCAGCCAGTTGTCAAACTACTATACCAAATACATATTCCGCCTAGGAATATGGTCCTTGTCCAAATAGGACTGCATTCAACGATCCTGTAACTATAAAATAAAAACAAATACCGACCTAGAGAGAGTAAAAAACAACCTGAATAAAAAAAGCAAGAGACAACACTCCTCCAATTTCCATCGTCAACACAAAGAAATCAACATAATGGATGTCAACGTTGAACCATATGATGAAGCCTGCAACCAGCCAAAATTTGTGCCACCATAATTTTTCAGCCACCATAATTTCCGTGTCGCTCTAGGGTGCTCGCCCGTGTCCGATTCACGCTATGTTAACATTGAGAAGGGAGAATAGGAGTGGGGAAGAGAATAGAAAGAAATACGGGGTTCTATATGTAAAGATGCCAAAGAGAAAGAAAAGGTGGGAGTGTCTTAATAGTTTTTGAAATACATTGGGGTTCCTGCTGCAAAATGTTTAGATCCAGGTGGGCCTCTCCTGGTGGGCTTCTTTTTCGACCAGAGCTGAATCCTAGCAGTTGGCCCGACTTCATTGTGGGCTGGACCAAGCTCATGCAAGCATTTTTCTTTTCTTTCATTTTTCTCTTTTTTCTATAAAACAGAGATCTTGCAAAATTCACCAAAAATTATAGAAAAATAAAAAAATACCAAACTAGTTTTGTTAGCTTAAAGAGGCAAAATTTCTGCCACCATAATTTCCGTGTCGCTCCGGGGTGCTCGCCCGTGTCCGATTCACGCTGCGCTAACATTGAGAACCGAGAATAAGAGTGGGGAAGAGAATAGAAAGAAATACAGGGTTCTAGATGTAAAAATATGAGAGAGAAAGAAAATGTGAGAGGGTCTTAATAGTTTTTGAAATAGATTGGGGTTCTTGATGCAAAATATATCAGATCCCGGTGGGCCTCTCCTGGTGGGCTTCTTTTTTGACCTGAGCTGAATCCTTTAAGTTGGGTCGGCTTCGTTGTGGATTGGACCAAAGCTCATGCAAGCCTTTTCTTTTCTTTTCTTTCGTTTTTGCAAAAATAGATATCTTGCAAAATTCACCAAAAATCATAGAAAAATTAAAAAAATACCAAACCAGTTTTGTTAGTTTGATAAAAATGTGATCTATCCATAGATGTTATAAACCTTGTTAGGTTATGCTTTGTCTATAGGTGTGCTAAATCATCCTTGCATATGTTGCATGTATATAAGTTCCTGACGAGGGCTGCCGTATGAAAAATAAAGAGAGGTCTCCCGCCACAATTATTGGCGGACATACCCCTATCGTTAGCACATTGACAAAAATGTCACAGAGGTTGATATGATGCGTCAAAAAACCTACAAAGGTCGATATTGAGTCATATAAACACATGGTTAGCATGAAAAATTAGTGTTATGATATATTTATATCTAAATAATTATGCGCTTTGCAATGGAAGGAAAAAAATATACCAAGGGCATTGTTACTTATTATCAACATTAACCTATATTATGAATGCGATGGTCATCATAAAATAAATTATAAAAGCATAAAACATAAGTAGATATGTACCATTCACGTTATCGTTTTGAATAAATGTTTAATAGTTTTTTTTCTCCCGTTGTAATACACGAGCATATTTGCTAGTTATAAAAAAATAAGAAAGATCTTGATACTAATTTGATATACTCTAATCATCATTGACAATAAATAGTCATTGGATTCATTCTATTTTCTAACCATGCCATTATGATAAATAATTTTAGTATCGCCCTCGTTTGCATAAAAACCTTTAATTTTACATTTAAGTTTCTAACATATGCTGTAGTGAAAATGTTTAAATATCCATATGATAATTTATGCCTACAAATATTTATAAATTGGCCCATTTCTATCAATACTGATATATAAAATAATTAATCTAAAGTAAATATAAATTTTGTGCCATCATAATCAAGTATATATGCATGCATAAGTGATAAATATATTTATTTCTATGCTTTAGCAACAAAAAAATCCCCTTAACTACTCACATACCAACACACTAACAACTCAATTAAAATCATATTAAGAAATCAAAGGATGGCACTCAAGACATAGAGATTATTCAGGTTCAGGTTGCAGTGCCCTATGTCCAGTGTATATTGGTGTATTGCTTGTGCGCTTAGTGCTCGAGTGAGTGGCCAATGTGTGGAATGATTATCAGGTGCTCCCTGCCACACCTTATACAACACAGGAGGTCAGGTTACATGTGAATCAACCTCTCATAATTAGTGAGTTTCTTTCTTGATTGATTACAATCACATCTAGGATGGTATGTTTAAGAGTGAAAATATCAGGAAAGTCTTATTAGAGGGGCGGGGAGGGGGGGTTACGGTGAATAGGCCTACAAAAACTTAAACTCGATGCAGTGGATTAGTAGTATGCGGAGGTGCCGCGGATTCATGCAGAACTTCTGCAGTGTGGAAGTTCTGGACAAATTTGCAGAAGTTCCGCGCGTCCTAACTAAAAACTACTACAACTCAATTGAACCGAGTTGAAACATAGATCGAGTTTAATACCAAGCTATCTAGTAATGTTGCCTCCCTTTTGCACCACAACCCTGCAATTATATCGTAGAGAACATGTAGATTGGGTGTAAACCCTAGAATTCAACTCAAACAAGAGTGAGAGCACCAAACAACAACAACAACAAGGGACAGAAGACACAAGATTTAACCCAAGGTTCAGCGAAGCCACCAAGGTGTTCATCACGTCCTCGTTGTTGAGGAATCCACAAAGGATTTGGGTCTCTTGTAACCATACCTTCTTCCCATGTGAATCACAAAAGTTCAAGCTTGAGGGTTCCACTAGCTTTTCAAGGGCAATACAATCCTACCAGTGCCCAACCACAACAATTGGGAGCTCTCGGGCAACACCTAGCCATCTAAGAGCCAAGTTCCTAGAGTAGTAAAACACAAATCCTATATCTATAGGATGAACCACGTTCTCTTTGGTTGGATCTCTTGCTCACAAGCTCTCTAACTCACTTCTAATACCAATCTCTCAAGGAATTACACCTAGAATCAACAGGAGAGGTTGGGTAGCCTTCAATGGGAGAGAGAGAGGAGTAAATGTAGAAGGTGATCTTTTCCAAATGGTCTGCAGGGTAAGTGCAAGTTCTACACTTGAATACGGAACTTCCATGACGTGGAACTTCCGTGGAGGTCAGAACACAATAAGAGATAAGTATAGCTGACTTTGGCTTAGCTTAAGGGTTAGCTAGAACTTGGATAAAAGTTTGAACACTTGGTTCCCTAAAGCTTACTAAATTTTTATCCTTCTTGATAGTATGGCATTTCTTATACTCAATTTCAAAATAGAAAATAAATGTATGCATTTATTTGTCCTTATGCCACATTCTTTTGAATCCGGGGTCCCTTTATGTTGTTGTGCACCCACAATCACTCAAACCTATCCACATCTCATAAATACCATTAGACCTTAGTTGCATGGTCATCAATGCACCAAAACACACTTAGGGGCCTAGATGCTCTTTCGACAAGCATATCCATCTACGTCTTGTGCACCAAGTAGATGAGGCATCCCAGGTTAGATCTACACATTGGCTAGTTGGCCTAGTCCACCCCTGTTTGGGAGTCAGGTTTTGGCCTCGGTGAGTACACCTATGGGCCAAGTAGTCATTGTCAAATACACATGGTTTTAAATTATGTAAGTTATTGTTTTACACAAGTTTATACGTTTTGAATAAAATATTATTGCATTGCCTATATTCAATATGGTATAACTTTAAGCAAACTATATTTTTAAAAATTATTGCATATATAATACTTTGATGGAGAAAATTGATCAATAGAGTCATGGAGGAGCTTGGTTCAAATCAAGATGGCCATACACAAACAAGTTTATAACATTACAGTAATTCAGAGTGTACTAAATGCAAAAGGAAGAGTTTTGAAAAGATATACGATAAGAACAAGAGTTTCAATTTGACATGGGTTGCAACAATCACTCACAGGTGTGATATTATGGGAGAAAAAAATAAAGATATGGCATGTAGATGGAAAACATAGAATAATTGATAAGTTTATTACAACTAGATAGATATTATAAAGTTTTGAGATGAATATTGCATTGGGTTAGAAAATGAACAATGATAGAGAGAGTGCACACAAAGATGTAAGGAGCACAAGTTGTTACCTCAAGTCATCAAAGGATATGCTCCTATAGCCCTCATGGCCAGGCAGTTCATGTTTTCATTTTATATTTGGAAGTCACGAGGTGCACAAAAATTAGTTGGGAATGACGCATTTCAGATCTGAAAGCCCTAAGCACGATTGGTTGAAGGACTAGGCTTGAGCTACCGAGTTTGTCTCCTCCATGATGGATGTTCCAAGATGCTTCATGGTGATCTCGATTGCCGTTAACTTGCGGGAATGATTGATTTCTCCTATGTAGCGGTCGTCTCGACCATGGTGGTCAGGATGATCATCATCACTATGGTGATATGGGCTCATTCCAAGCATTCTGCTTTGCATTGATTGTCTTGAGGGCATCCCTATTTTCCTTAATCCTTTATTGGACCAAGCCAAGGCAATGCAAGCCTATTCGTCGACTTCCTTCGGCATCTTTTATTTGCATTGTTCTAGGGCACCGAGTCATTATGCGTTGAGGTGTCGTGTGAGAGTGGTGACTCCTTGAAGTACTTGATAGTGCCCACCGCCTAGAAGATGACTTCCTAACACCTCCAAAGTAACTTGTTCGATGAGGATCTTAGTCTTCCGATGCAATAGGGGCAACCTAGGGCCATTGGGCTCCAAGAGGTCATGTAGAATATGAGCTATGGTAATGATGTTTTGGCTATCTTGGTTGAAGACTAGCATTGTGCGATCTTGTTGTAAATGTTGAATCCTTAGTGGCCCATGTCTTGAAAGTCACACTGACATTGGAGCTCAGCATATTCATCCTCAATTTGATGCCTTTCCAACACAAGTTTGACTTGTTGGCACTTGAGTAGATCTTCTTGTTCTCTTAGGTACTCATCAAACTCTTGAGGACCTTGTTCTTGTTCGGTGTATCCTCTACGTAGCACTCTCACGATGTGTGACAACTTATGTTGCTTTTATCATATGAATCAGTGCTTGTGGTGGAGTACCTAGAGACTTTGGTGAGGAACTCTAAGAGAGTTAGATAGGAAACATCGAGCTCAGGGTGGCCATCTATCACTAGGATGATCATGCCGATGAATTCCGAGTGGAGATCAGTGTTGAGATCTTGATGGATCCATTGATGGAATCTAACCTGGAAAGCAGATGCCATGTTTCTTAACCCAAAGGGTAACTTGGGGAGGGAGTATGGTGAATCTTCTGATGATGAGGTTGGATCTCAGCTGGTGGATTTGGCCAGGAGTCGGATTATGGTGTTGAACACCTTCTATTGCTTAGCATTCGAGGAGTCAGATCAGAGATGAAGATTCATGTACCAGACTAATGTGCTAGTGTGAGCGGACATGGCCTCTTTGAGCTAGCGATGACCTCGAGGTAGCAATTTGGGATCTCATTTGCAATTTGGATTGATTTCAGATCACAAAGGTGAAGCTTGTTGAATTGATCAGTGATGAAGTCTAGGCTTCCAAAGCGAAAAAACTAATCCATGGTGAAAGTGGGAGCATGATGAAGTTGGCCCACTTGATCATTGACAAATTACAAGCTACAAAAGCTGATAGTGCTGACTAGAGCTAGGTTGCCTACACCGTTATCGAAGAAACCCATTTGATCTATTCAAATGGATTTGTGTGCGATGACGAGAGCTTGATTGCTCATGTGTTGCATGCACAATTTTGTAGGGGCATTGGTGTGTGTTTGTGAAGATGTTTCTTAATCTTTTTCATGGTCTCAATCTAGGTATCCCTTCCCCTCCTTATATAGTCTAGGAGGTAGGGTTATAGATTAATTCTCCTAATCGGGTGCAGATTGGTTTTCTAGTCACTTACAAAGAGTTCTAACTAGATAAGATTGCATGCGTGATGATGATACTAGGCTAGACGTACTAGGGATTCAAATTGGTAGTGAAAACTCTAATGATTTGAAGGCCACTGTGCCACCTACTAATCTACTAGTGGTGAAAATGCCCTGGTAGAAATAAGCCCCATCATGGGAAGGAATGAGAAGCTCCACCTCTCACCCCTATAAAAAGCGGGTGAGGGGCAAGGTGGAAGGGACCTTTTGCCATTCCCTTAGATGTTCACTCCCTCACTCTCTGCCCTCCTACCCTCACTATTTCACTAAAAAGATCTATTAGGGTGTATTCCCAACCAAATGAATAAAAGTGTAGGTAGTAAAAACATTAATACATTGATGCAAAATAGTAAGCCACTCTTTTGTATGTTTGAAACTAAAAAAATTAGAGACATAGAGGCAACCTATTCAACACTACACCTTGCAAGCACCTTATCTAATACGTCTAGAATCCACTTCTAGTCTAGGGTGAAAAATTCAAAATCCTTTAGATGATCTAAGTGTCGAACCATAACTAATTCCACACTAGATTCTACAAGACAGCGGGTAAGGACCAAATGCTTAGGGTCACCCTCTATGCCTGATGCAAAGTAGTTAGTGACCATTCTTATGGTGATGGGGTTGAAGCCACCATTGTCATCGTCCTTTTCCTCATCAGATCCCTCCTCCTCTATGTCACTTTTGTCATCCTCAACATACAACACGAGTTGCTTATTAAGTACGTAGAACCCATGGTGGAGATGGCCCCTGAAGCAGATCAAATCCACTACAGGGTCCTAGTGTAGCATTCCCGTACAAAGGGCAATGTCGACACCATTTGCCATTAGTGGTGTCGGTATCCACCATCGGTTCGTACCAGGACGCTAGAATGCAACGTTGGAAACTCTAGAGGTCACAACAGCGACCTTGTACACATCGTTCAGGGTGAGAGTTATCGAGAGTACCAACAAGATTTTTTATTTTAGTATTAACTGTTTTCTGCATCTACCGGAATTACTGTCAAAACATGAAGTATGATTTTTCTAAAATTTTTAGATCTAAAAAACATTAGCATGATTTATGACTACATATCAATTGAGTTGAAAATATGCAACATAAACAATAGAAAACATGAGTGAATAGTTATATAGCACATGGATTAGTGCAATATGATATTTTGGAATTTTCTTTGGGCCACCCCCGAAATTCAGGAAATTTCAGTGAAATTTCACCGAAATTTTGAACCCAAGAACTAGAGACTTGATTGCCATGACACAGTCGCATACTGGAGCTGGACAGCGAATGAGGTCAGGGAGGTTCACATGGTCACCAGTGTTGATGTTGAGATAGTGGCCACACACCACATGTCAAGCACGAACACCACCTAGTCTCCAAGGAAGAAGCCGCAGAGCCAAGCGATGTGCGCATCCTCTACAAACCCATTGAGGTAGCACACATCCTTGTCGAATAGGTGAGGAACAATGGTGACACGGTGGAAGGCAGAGTTGTTGAATTTGTCCATGATCGGATCGACAAAGGCAGGGACACGGTGGATGCTAGGATCAACAATAGGAGTGCAAGTGAGTGGCAACTGCTAAGAGGTGGTAGGGCGCTAGAGGCAGTAGGCAATGGAAACACTCGAGTACTAGCAGATGAACACCGCCGAGAGGGAACGAAGCCTCATCACAGGGGTGGGGCACAAGTTGTTGAAGGTGGCATTGTACCACTCACGGCATATGACGGACGCGTGTACGTGGTCAGTGTAGGACAAGAGATAGCGAAAAATGGTGTGCAAGAGGTCGGTGGCAAGCGTCAACCACACCAATGTTGCCACCATATGAGCTTGCTTTGTCATGGGCTCCATGGGCGTGCCCACAATCTATTTGATATATTGTGACTATAGTTTTGGCTTTGGGATTCTCATGTCGAGGCCAGAGGTTAAGTTCTCCATTTCTGTATGAGGGCCTTTATCTAGGGCTAGCAGATCCCATGTGCCCATGGAACCTATCGTACCGGGAATTGGATTGGGTTAAAATTATTGCTCCAGCGAATCCCTCTTCATATTCCCATTAATTGATGATGATCACTAAGAAAACACCCTGACTACCCTCAAATAAAGGGTGTGTTTGGCAACTAACTCCCTCCATTCCAAATTATAAGATATTTTAGCTTTTCTAGATATATAGTTTTTGGTATGCACCTAGATATACATTGTCTAGATACATAATAAAAGCAATGTATCTATAAAAGTCAAAGTGTCAAAATTTGAAAGGGAAGAAGTACATGGGAAGGGGCATGAGACTTAGTGGTGGGAGTTGACTATTGGAGTTAAGGTGGGAATTTGACTTTTAGTCCCAATCCCTCTTTTGGTTTGTGTAAGGAAACAAGAGAGGGGTTAAAGAGGGAACTCAAGTACCTTGTTTTCTTTTAAAGGTCAAATCCCCTGTTTTGTGTGGGGGTTTTAGAGAAAATTATATGACAAGTCATGATGGACGATGAGGATGTATTTTTCTATTAAGAGCATAATTCCCACCCCTCCCCTAGCGAATTGATTAGTTGGAGTTGGCGCTCTAAATTTTCATTCCCCTTCACATCAAAACTCACACTCTCACAATACAAATAAAATCATTTTTAAGCTCCTACCTCCAAACTCTTATTCCCTTCTTTCAATTATCCCTAACCAAACATGTTGGGAGATGCAACTCCCCCAATAGCTCACCCAGATCCCAACCGTCGTACTTTTCTTCATGCGTGCGTGGACCCGAGCTGTCGTTGCTCCTCGGTGTCCTCCGTGGAGGAGCCTATTACCATATTACTAGAGAAGACTAGTTAATGTAGCTAGATTCATGGATATACAATGATCTAAGACACGATTGATGGTGCATCCACTAGCAATGGCAGAAATGATCTTGTGTTGAAATGCAGTGTTAGCCCCAATCCATATATGATTCTTCTAATGAATAAGGCCATTTAAATTTGCTAGAGTATAATTGCCACTGTGTGAAGATATACGTAATTCACTTAACAATTTGGTAGGTTGCTCAACTATTGGATAAGAGTCCTTAACTATCTTGAACCGGTAAGGTTGGATGACAAAAATACCGGACATGTCATGAGTAGGAGCATGAGGTACTCTGGACCGGCATCGTCTACTCGCTTTTATTGGCCTTTCTTGTAAAGAATCTTGGAATCCATAAACATGAGTTTGGTTAATGCTTTATGTTGCCAAGTTGTGTAGATTCTTTGATCTTCTAGGTGGACTAAGCTTTTCTGATATGTTTTGATGATGAAGTCGATGTGTCATAGATAAGATATCCAATGTACAACAAGTACATAGCCAAGCACTCCTTCTCGTATGTGGATAGGCCTTCAACTTAATACCCAAAGATGTACTAACAAATGCAACTGGGTCTCCATCTTGTTGCATGATAGCACAAACACATTTGTCCAAAGCATCATCAGTTTCTATGACAAATGGTTTGGAAAAGTCTGGGAGAGCTAGGACAGGTGCAAAGCTGAGTTCATCATTCAGTGTTTGAAAAGCTTCTTGTTGGACTACAGTCCATGTGAACATTTCTCCCTTTTTGAGCAGCTAGTAAGGGGCTTATTGAGTAATCCATAATGACGCACAAAATTTCTATAATCTGCGGCCATCCCTACCAAACTGCGAAGTTCATTGACATTGGTGTACTAAGGCCAGTTTTTGACAATTAAAACTTTGGATGGATCAGTAGAGACACTTGACTTATTGATAACATAACCAAGAGAAGTAAGTTGTCGTTGGGCAAAATGGCACTTGGACGACTTGACCTTGAAGTTATGTTTTTGCATACTGAGAAAAACTTGACGAATATGATAAAGATGGTCTTCCCGAGTCTAGCTGATATGAGGATGTCATCAATAAAGACAACCACACATTTTCTCAGGAGTGGTGCAAAAATGCCATTCATGATCCCTGGAAATTAGAACTGTAGAAGGACCATCTGTTAGCCCATAATGCATGACTTTATACTAAAAACCACAGTTATGTGCCTGGATTGTTGTTTTGTATTCTTCTCCTTCTTGAAGTTTGATCTGAATGAAGCCACTTCACATGTCCAGAGACTTGTGAACCAACAAGCATCATGCAGTTCATTGAGGATTTCATCAATAATAGGTAAAGAGTACTTGTTTTTTTATTGCCAAAGCATTTAAACGTTGAAAATCGACACATAGACGTCAATCTCATGGTTTCTTCTTAACCAACAAAATAGGAGAGGAAAAAGGACTAGAGCTGAATTGTATGTGTCCCATATACTATTATGCAGCAAGTCCTTAATATGGCGCTTGAAACATATGCACTTGATTTGAACGAAGATGCATTTTTAAGTTTTTAACACAGCAGCTTCTAGGTTTATACAAAAAAAAAACATCGAATG
Source organism: Miscanthus floridulus (assembly GCF_019320115.1). Classification (NCBI taxonomy): domain Eukaryota; kingdom Viridiplantae; phylum Streptophyta; class Magnoliopsida; order Poales; family Poaceae; genus Miscanthus; species Miscanthus floridulus. The sequence goes on along the minus strand of NC_089597.1, from coordinate 124,185,902 downwards.
TGCGCAGTTTTCTATGTTAAGTTGAACTTGCGAGCTGTTTGGTTGTCAGGTTAGTAACGCAAACGTAATAAATGAATTAAACCTGCGGACGTTAAGACAAGAGAGACGATTTGAACTAATTACATTTACATTTGCGTTAGTGGTGAACGAACCAAACATCACGTTGATTTTTCTCAACGAACAACAAAATTAGTTGATTGTAAAAGCTCGAGAGTTTTCAAAGTTAAATAGTTTAAAAATAATTCGTAAAAGTGGTTAAAACTTTATCTTAAAACAAAAGGGGTTTTTTCTTCCTCTTCTCTTTCTTGTTTTTCGGCTTGTCCCAGCTCTGCTGTGTAGACCTGTCCACCTAATCGCATTCCTCGGCCACTCTAGCTCGCTCTGTAGCCCATCTTCATCAGCCCTGCTATTTTTCTTTTTCTTTTAAGATCTGGTTATTTGAGTTGCATATTGTAAGCTTTTGGCTAAAAAGTTAGCTCTTTGGCTTTTGGTTTCTGACCGGTGGCTTTTTTATTTCTGATTTGTATAATAAATTTTAGTTTCTCATCACACCAAAACCAGTGAAACTTCTCGAATCTTTTTTGTAACATTTAGTTATTTCTTCGTAAACCAGCTTTTTAACATTTTAAATTAAAGTTAAGTTGTTTGTTTCAAGTACTACCTTCCGGAAGAAATTAGAAACCAACAAAAAAGCCCTCAACAAAAAAAAAAAAAAAAAGGCTCGCACACCAAGCGACGCACATCGGCCCTATAAAGGCCGACCGAACGACCCGCTCCTGTGTGTTTTTCTTTTTTCTGCAAGCCAACTCGCCAAACGTCGTGTCCTATGGCCCGAATCCATCGTCGCCCCATGGGGCCGTGTCTGCCTGGGAGCCAAGTCACGCCACCTCTGCACCGTGGAGGGTGCACCAATGCCGCCAGCCATGCCGAGCTGCATGTCGATCATCTCATCGGCGTCGCTTGGAGCCACAGTCGCCGAGATTGGAGCGCCGTCGTAGGCGTGAAGTTCCGCCGTGGTCGTTAGTCCTTCGTCGCCATCGTGCCCCGCGGGATTTTTTTTTATTTTTAACACTTTTTTTTTAAACTAATTTTAAATTTAACATTGTTTTTTTTAACTAATACTATTAGCCACGCCTATTTTCATGTGGTGGCACGGCGGGAGGATGACGTGGCGAAGACTAGGGGCTGCTGACCGCTGACATGGCAGGGGCTGCCGCGCCACCGATCTTGGCGCGGCAGTGACGTGCTCTGCTCCGTGGCGCGGCAGAGCCAGATAAAAGGTCCGCGGCCTAGTCCTGCCTGCCACGCCCGCCGCTTCTGGCCGCCTGCTCACCTCGCCTTGGCGCCCGCCGTGCCTGCCCGCCTCACCTGCCGCCGGCCGCGGCCGCACACCACCCGCCGCTTCCGCCGCGCCAGCACGTCGGCGCGCCACCCCCTCCGGCCACGCATGGCGGTTGCCCGCCGCGGCCTCCGGCCACCGCCGCGCCCGCCACCGCCCTCAGTGCAGCGCCCGTGACTGCCGCTGCCGCTAGGATGAGCGCCGCTGCCGCGAGGTACTCCCCTAGTGAGTCTAGTTATACATTAGTTGTTGTAGTTAGCCTTGTATAGATATTAATATTAGATTAGTTAGTATAGTTATAGTTAGAATAGGTATTAATATTACTATGGACATTACGTACGACGATTTCGACGAATTGATGAAGTTTTTTGAAATGCTTTTGTAGATGGATTGTTGTGTTAGAGTTTTATACGGAGGAAGTGTTAGGAGAGAAGATGGTATGTTTGAGGATATAGAAGAAGAATTGGAATGGTTTGATGAACCTCTTAGCTTCAACGACCTTTGTGTCCGTTTGAATGCAAAGTTTGGCGGTGATTTCACACTGAAGAGGATGTTTGACATTGGGGAGACTAGGGCACACTATGTCCTCATGCCCTTGCGCGATCCTGCTCACTGGTCCCGCTACACTAGAGTGCTCCAAGGTTCCAATGTGCCCATGGCTAAGGTGGTGGTGGAGATTGGGTACAGGATGCAGGGTGTCCAGGACGGCTCGTCCATTGACGGTGTTGGAGGCAATGAACAAGAATTATGGGTCGAAGGGGAAGCAACTCAGGGTAACATGGATTTGGACGGTCAGTTGACGCAGGAGCAGTTTCATTCAACTGTAGTAGGTTGTATAAGTAATGACTTCGATGTGAACGAGTTCGAACGGGAAGATGAGGAGGAGGACAGGATCGGTGATGTAGTTAGCAGTGATTCAGACGATTCTGATGATGACCAAGGAGGTACAGATGCTATGCCAATACCGGTTGATACCATGCCAGTACCGGTTTATACTATGCCATTACCAGTACCAACTGAGGTTTTGCATGGTATCCAGGCTCAGGGTAGACTAGTCACAGATTTGGCAGCAGATGATACCCCCTATGATTCATGGGCTAGAATTAGCGAAGCGCAGCAGTATGTTCCACCACCACCTTACACAGCGACTGAGCTTGAGCAACTAAGGTCGATGAACGTACCTTTCAGGGGCGTTCTGAACTATAGGGATATCAGCATGACGGATATGGCAGTTTATGACACCGGTCTCCAGATGTGTAAAAAATCATTGTATGACCATGAGAAAGAAACCCTTAGAAATAGGATGATATTCAATACAATGTCAGAGATGAAGCTTTTTCTTCAGAACTATGTTGTGTATCACCATAGGCTGTACAACGTCACTCATTCGGACCAGGAGTTGAGGTACCACGTGATATGCAAAAATGGTTGTATGTGGAGGTTAAATGCATGAAAGAGATAGAGTGATGGCAAGTGGAGGATAAGTAAAATTGTTGAACCCCACACTTGCCTAACAAATAGGGGGAAGGAAAATCATCATCAGCTCACTGCACGTTGCCTTGCCCATCGTATATTAGGGCTCGTTGATGACAATAACGACATTTCAGTGTCTTCTTTACAACAGTCCATATCTGGATTCGTTAAGTACGATGTGAAGTATGTAAAGGCTTAGCGTGCTAAGCAAATTGCTCTGGTGATTTGATGGGGTAGATGGGAGGAAGCGTACAACAGGGTGCCCCGCATCTTATGTGCAATGCATTACTAAAACGCTGGCTTGAAATGGTTTGTGGACACTAGAGGAATGTGTTTTCAGGACCCGGTGAGGCATGCCCTCTATCTTGTGTTATGGTCGTTCGCGCAAATGGAACATGCATTCCAGTTTTGTCGGCCAGTCGTACTTGTTGATAGCACTTTCCTGATAGAAAAGTACAGGGGCACCTTGATGATGGTTGCTGCTGTTGATCCTGAGGACCAGATAGTACCCATGGCATTTGCTTTGGCAGAGGGAGAGAACAATGAATCATGGTCATGGTTCATGCGGCTTCTACGTGTACGAGTGCTAGGCCCATCTTGGACTATATGTTTGATCTCGGACCATCACCCAGGGCTTCTTAATGCTGGAGCTGAGCATATAGATGGGTTCCCACCTCTAGTGCATAGATGGTGCATGAGACACTTTGCCGCTAATTTCTGGCGATGTCAGAGGAAGCAGGAGGTATGTGACAAGGTAAAGGCTCTATGTTGTGTACGTACAGAACACCAGTTCAAGGAGACAAAGAGAGAACTTGACAGGATGGTAAATGAAGCGGAAAAGGCATGGTTAGAGGCGCAGATGGAACAGAAGGCTCAGTGGGCATTAGCATCTGACGAGGGGGGTTTCAGGTATGGCATCATGACCACTAACTCCTCGGAGTCCTTCAACCGTGTATTCACTGGAGTTCGATCGTTGCCTGTGTCTGGAATTGTTGAGTTCTCCTTTCATAAGTGCAACGAATATTTTGTCAAGAGGTGGGAACTTGCGCAGAGGAATATAGCTGAGCAGGGGCGTTTTGGAAAGGCCGGAGCAGAACATTTGAAGGAGGTTGAGAAATTGGCCAAGCAGCACACCGCAGAGCCGTATGGACCCCACCGTCATATCTTTAGTGTAGATGGCAAGGGTGGCACAAGCTTGGTCGGCGAACGTTATGGTGGACGAAACTACTGAGTTGATCTTGAAAAGGTAGAGTGCAGTTGCAACGTCCCTCAGATCATGCATGCCCCTTGCTCTCATATGATCACGGCCTGTAGGGTTCGCAGGTACAACTATGAGGATATGCTATATATGTCACCCTTGGCCCCGTTCGCGTGCCCTTAAACCTGGCTTGATCCGCTTCTTTTTTTATCCAGAACGGTGTTTTTCTCTCACAGATTCCTCCAGAATTCCTCCAAACCATCCAAATTCCTCCGAAACCATACCATCCGAACGAGGCCAGGATGGTATGGTTTCGGAGGAATTTGGATGGTTTGGAGGAATTCTGGAGGAATCTGTGAGAGGAAAACACTGTTCCGGATAAAAAAAGAAGCGGATCAAGCTAGGTTTAAGGGCACGTGAACGGGGCCAAGGGTGACTTGTATCTCTGTTCGAACACCGTTAGTATTTGGGAGATGAGCTTCGAGCCATACCTTGACCCGACATGGTGGCCACCTTATAATAGTTATGACTACATGCCGCATCCGGATCTAATGAAGGTAGGGAAGGGTAGGAGGAAGAAGAAGCGACTCAAGGGGGACATGGACGCTATGAGAGGCTACGACGAAGACATGTATGGAGGGGGAGACTTCAATGAGACCCGTGGCAGGAATCTTTGCTCCGTTTGCAAAGTCCCAGGTCATAAGGCTAGCATGCATAGAAGACGAGGGCAGCAAGTGCTTTCATATTGTGTTCGTATTGCATACCAACTAGTTTAAATTTTGCAATGCTACAAAATATTAATTTGAATATTGTTAATTTGAATACTCTAACCCTTTATTTATCAATTTGTAATAGGATGGCCCCTCCCACGCCGCACCAGATGTACCCCGTTCTTGAGGTGGAGTACGACGATGAGGTTTTCAAGAGGCGTCTGAGGGATCCTTTCACTCCTGGGACTTAGTTGGTTATGTTGAACTTATGTCGAACGAATATTATCGTCCGAAATTTGCAACTTGTCAACTTGTGCACGATCTCTATTTATTTGCTTCATATTCGTTTTAACTTGCTCACGGTCGCGGTAGCACTTGTAGTTGTTTACAGCACCGACAACAGCTCCCATTCAGTTACAATTGAGGCTGGTCAGCTTCTGTCTGTGTCCAGGTACTGCCGCACCGTGGGGCTTGGCGCATCAGTGTTGCACTGTGGGCTATGGTGAGGTAGAAACTGGACACAGACAGAACCTAGGCTTAGGGTTGGCGCATCGATTTTGTTCGTTTTAGAAATTTTCAACGCATTCGTTATTATTAATAAAACTTGGAGAGCGACAAACGGATAGGTCGGAGGGTGACAAACGGATGGGATCACTTAAGATCGACCATGGATAATTCGAGTAGATGATACATTGGTACAATACATCAATAGTTCAAATGGAAAACAAGACAATACAATGAAAGTTCTGATACACAGTGCAATTCAAAAACTCTCAGTCAGAAACATACTGAGTAAGCAACTCGTCGTCCAAGTACCAATCCTCTACCACAACCCTGTTGCTGTGGATAGGGTCACCTACATTGGCCTAATCTGCCTTTCGACTATAGTAAGCGGCCTCCGCTTCATCTGCGGCCTCTGCGGCCAGAGTGAAGAACGCGTCCTCAGCCTCCTCTGTCTGCAAGCCAGCGATGAGCTCGCTTAGTCTGCCAGTATCGTCCTTAGCCTCCTCCGCCTGCAAGCCCGCCTCTGTTAGAGCGAAGAGCTCGCTCAGTCTGGCAGTGTCGTCCTCATCCTCGCCCCCCTCATTAGACAACACAATCGGTGATTCAACAATGCGACCAGCTCGCGTTCTATGCTCATCTAATACCTTACACGAGCCACCTCTACAGCATGTTCCTCGCTGCATTTGATCTCTTCATGTATAAAATGCAATCAGTTAGGAACGTGATTATATTACATTTAAAATCAGACAACGAAAAAAAAAGCTTTCAAACACTCACTGGCACATAATGCAACAACATGCTCGTTCAAGACCTGCATCTGTACTCTTGTCTCCTCCCTTGCCTCCTTCCTTGCTCTCTCCTCCTCTAACGTCATCCGTCTCTCTAATCCCCAACATCGATCAGGTTACAAATACCGCGTTGTCTAGCAAACTCACGCATCTTGTCTTTGTGATGTTTAACGAATAGGTTGACGTAGTCAGGTCCATATCCCCTCTTCCGTGCAATTACTTGCTTCCCCTTCAGTTCATCCAAGAACTTTGCTTGACCATCATAACATTCCCACCTGCATTTCCTAGTGCTCTGTTCAAACAAAAAATTATATCATATATGTATTAGCAAATGAAACAAAATACAATTTCAAGTTTACCATAAAAATAACCAACTTCATCATAGTCAACCATACAGCCGCAATAATGGCCTATTCCAAGCTCCAAAGGGACTAGACCGTAGTTGGATTTAACATCACATTCGCACTTAACTGGAGGTGCTTTGTAAATTAACCTTTCTTTCTTCTTTTGCTTTGCCTTTGGTGGTTCTTCCAGCCATTGATTCTTCGGACCATACAACCACTCCTTGAAACGACACTTCGCCATTGAAAACACCTAAATAAGGTGACATTAGTACATGAACACATATAGCTCAACATTTCAACACATACACGTTGCACTTACTTCATGTTTGTTTGGACACATAAACTCCAACGTATTCTCGGGGTTTATCACAGCTCGATCTCCGCAATCGCACAAAGGAGGTTCCTCGAGTCGTCTAACTGTAGCTAAGTGCTTCTCCTTAGCCATCATTGGAGGGGGGTTAGGGGGAGATGGAACCCACCGCTCGAAGTGCTCTCGTGGATGTCGCCCTCTCCACCAATCGTCGAAAAGGAGGTATCTGGGGTCAAACTTGTCTGCACCGTCGATCCACCGAAAGAAAAAGCACCTCTCACAACCCTACACAATAAAATTCCAACAAAATATTAGTAACCTAGTAATACAAATGAAGAAAAAAATATATGAAAACAATTACTTACACTAAAACGACTGCATGTGTAGAAGCAACGAGCCGCTGTGTCCGGATGTCTCGATTGAAACACGTCGCCCGGACGACCACAGTCACAGTTGGGGAAAAGGAGATCAGGAGGGACGGGGGCATCTATGCTAGACTCATCGGGGTATAATTCTCTAGGACGACACCGTTTTCGCCACAACTGCTCCCGAAATATGTCTTCCATCTAATAAAACGCTTCAAATTAAACATCAAACAAAACAACGCAAATTAATGTAAAATATAATCATTTGCATTGCAACTTAAATAATATAACCAACACTTATAGCAACAAAAATATATATGGTAAACATACTTCTAACTAAATAATTAACCTTAACTTTGACAAAATCAAACTAATTTCTTCCTCCAAACCATAGCTCATAGTTTCCAAACATAATTTTCCTTCTAACCTTAACTCCCATTCATAATATTCCAATCCATCGTTCAAACAAAAATAAAAAGTACGTTGTTACCTTGAACGAGGCCGAGGAGGGAGGGAGGCGGTCGGGAAATGGAAGGGAAGGGAGGGAGGGAGGCGGCAACGGAGGGCCGGTCGTCGACAGCACTTGGGAGTGGCGGGAGGGCGCGGCGCGGCGGCCAGGCGGGTGGACGCGGCGGCCAGACACAGTGAATGCGCGGCGGGCGCGGCGGGTAGGCGGGACTGGGCCGCGGGCCTTTTATTCGGCTCTGCCACACCATGGATCAGGGCGCGTCACTGTCGCGCCAAGATCGGTGGCGCAGCAGCTCCTGCCACGTCAGCGGTCAGCAGCCCCCGGTCTTCGCCATGTCATCCTCCCGCCGCGCCACCATGCATGGCGCGGCACAGGCTTTTCGTCGCGCCATCGTAATAGGTAGGGATGAAAACGGTACGGATATTTTCCGACCGTATTCGAAACCGAATCCGTTTAGAGGGGTTGAGATCTGTACGTATCCGAGTCCGGATATCCAACATCCGATACCGTATTCGTATCCGAATACTCAAATCGCATATTTATGATGTCGATATCCAATCGTATCATATCCGACATAGTTGACACTATCCGTATTCGAATCCGAATCCGGACAGAAATATGAAAACAAATGTAATATCGGTGATATCCGTCTGTATCCGATCCGTTTTCATCCCTAGTAATAGGCGCGGTCAAAAGTGTTAGTTTTAAAAAAATAATGTTAGATTTAAAATCAGTTTACAAAAAAATGTTAAAAAAACCCCCCGCGGCAACCTACTCTCCGTCCATTCTAAACTACGCGTAGGTGTGTGCACGAATTCCTTGACGGGCACAATTATGCACATGCAACATGTATAGAGCATGCTTGCGTAGGTCAGTTGTGTGTGCGAATCTTTCGTTCGGCGCATGCTTGCGTAGGTTTACGGGTAATCTTGCCTGCATCGCAACCGGTATAACCCTTTTTTTTCCCGAAACAGCAACCGACATATGCAGTTGACTTGACGAAGATGCATTTTTATAAGTTTTTTTTTTGCGCAGGATTTTTTAAGTTTTTAACACATCAGCTTCTAGATTATACAAAAGAGAAGATCGAATGTGCGCTTTTTTTGGTTAATTAAGTTGAACTTGATTTTTCTTAACGAACGACAGAATTATTGCAGTTTTAACAATCAGCTAAGCACAAAGTGGCTCGTACTTCTACTTTAATCTCCTAGGTGTTTTGTCCGAAAAAAAAATCTCAAATCTTTACTTTTACCTAAGAGTTTCAGTTAATCAGAAATCTGAAATTAAACTACCTTTCCTGGAGTACATGCTTTGGTTGCCGGGTGTGGAAGATGTATGCCGGAAACAATATTTCTATTAAATAGAAGCGCTAATTCTAACGATAAGTACTAGAAATAAGCATAAGTTCTGTTCTAAAAAAACAGTTAACCTGACTATTAATTCAGCGTACTCTAATAATTTTTTTAACAATAGTCACTGGATTTTTTTTCTACAAAAAATATCCATATTTATCATTATGAAAAATGTGCCTGAAGGAATATCTAATAAATTCTACATATAATGTATTCAGTTTGTGATTTTGCAAACTAACCTCTATTTGCTTCTACAACTAATATTATTAAATTGGGTTAATTATTATGATATGTGATAGCAAAAAATAAATCCTAAAAAGTATAAAGATGGATATGAATTCGGTAGGCTCTAATTATAATTGATAACAATAGTCATTAGATCTTATTTTCTATAAAACCACCAAGACTTGAAATTATGGAAAAAAATATAGCCGAAAATAACCTCTAACTTTGCATATAAATTACCCACCTCTGAGTTTCTGGCACTATAGAAAGCAACCAAAATTAAGAACTCCTATATAATTTTGCATCTAAATTTAACAACCTGTGTTGCTATTTTAAATAACTAAAAGTAACCACTAAATCTACATAAAAATGCACATTTATGCCTGTTTATAAGAAAAAACATAGCCCAAAGTATCACATTCATCTCTTAAAATTAACCTCTTCGGGTATTTACGAAAAACACTAACTAGAAGTATACATGCATGATGAATGCCACCATAAAGACGACATATAAATGAATTTAGGGAGCAATGATCATATTAATTTACATGTCTATGTATCATAAAAGTATTTCCTTAATGAGTCATGGTATGTTAAATAAATTTTACCATATTAATACTCTAAGACAAAGAATAATATTGCTATGTTAAATAAATTTTACCATATTTTAAATAATATATTATAACATATTTTCATTGATATTTAATTATAATCACTCCAATGTTTTTTGCAAAAGGATATACAACTGCAGTCATATCGTCTCATGTACTACAATGTATGTTGTAATATCTTTTTGTTGCTACCTACCAACAAAGAATGCAATGCAGTACGACCGAAGAATCTTGATCCTTCTTAATAAGATCCAAAGGTATAACAATCAGTAGGGTTAACCTTACATGTGAAGGGAAAACTTTTCTTACAAATTCCATCCGGTTTGAATTATTGGAAAGCCAAAATATGAACTAAGTTGCAACAAAAACTAACATAACTCATGCAATGTTTTCAACTGAACACGTGTAGGATAGTGTGAGACCCCGCTAATGGGCCTTGGGCCAGTGGGCTGGGCCGAATGACCAACTCTGTAGCTCGGGCGTCGGTACGCTAGCGTAGCGTGGAGGGTGTCGATTACTGTAGCGTCGCGGAACACTGTAGCACCAGAAGTAGTACCACCTCGGAAGTTGAATCTGAGCCAAACCAACTTAAAAACCCAGCTCCGGGAAAGCTAACGAACTTTTGTTTGGATTTTTTACGCGAAGCGAGGACAAAAGCGCAAGTGAGTTAATTAGTAGGTGTGATCCATTTCTTGGTAGAGTGGATCTTAGTCGTATTTCTGGGCTGGGGCGTTACAAATGGTAGACTTGGACCAAGAGAGTCGAGTGGTTTCACGGACATATGGCTCGAGAGCCCGGACATGTCGCGTTTGGCACTTGGGCCGTGGGTTAAATCGTAGACAAGTTCACGTAGGTTGGTCCCTCGACGAGGACGGGTGGGTGTATGTGAGACCCCGCTAATGGGCCTTGGGCCAGTGGGCTGGGCCTAATGCGAGTACCACCTCGGAAGTTGAATCTGAGCCAAACCAACTTAAAAACCTAGCTCCGGGAAAGCTAATGAACTTCGGTTTAAACCTTTTGCGTGAAGCGAGGACGAAAGCGCAAGTGAGTTAATTAGCAGGTGTGGTACATTCCTCGGTAGAGTGGATCTTAGCCGTATTCCCAGACTAGGGCGTTACAGATAGATATGGATGAGAATTGCTAATTGGGGTGGGCGTGAAAATGCATATTGAGTAATTGATTATTAACCGAAATGTATCACAGTAGCTGTATGAAAAATAAATATAACACAATGATAAGAAATTTTAGTTAGTCATTGTATGGCCCAAATCTGTCCATGGACTTTTAGTACTTAAATCGTACGTGGGCCTAGACTTTGCAAGTAATAATATGCAAGAGATCAGAGTACCAAAAGACCTGCAATGTAGTACTCCCTCCATTCTAAATTTTAAGACATTTTGATTTTTATAGATACATAATTTTTGCTATGCACTTAAATATACACTATGTCTAGATACATAATAAAAATAATATATTTAGAAATAAAGCTAAAACATTTTATAATTTAAGATGGATGGAGTAGCCTATTAGCCGGCTCTCTATATACGGAGACGTACGTGGTCAGAACCCTTACTGTCACTGTAGTGTGTTCGTACTACGGTGCTGATCGGCTGTTCGGCTATAACAGGCAACGTCAGGAGATGTTCTATTCGTTTGGACAGGGTTGACCATCAGCAAAAATTTGTACGTGTTGGGTGATTGGTTGCTGACCATGTCTGATATCCTGCAGGAAAACTAGTACTCCGGGAATTATGTGCTCGTACTTGGGCATCACGTTGGCACATGCATGGTGACGATGATATGCGTTAGTTATGTTATACTATGTACCAGGTCATGTCTGCCCATAGGAAGCAATTAAGGATTTCTTGTTACGAAACAAATCATGGAGGCTACTAGAAGAACTGAATCACTGATTTATGATGAGGTCCTGCTGTTCTCCTCAATCATGCTGCTAACTGCTCATGTCTACAGAAAATTGTATCAGAATTTAAACGGATCGGAGAAATATAATCCATCAGTGCAAACGAACCGATTCATCTTCTGATTTACAAATCTGACAACATAGTTGATAGTTCTTGCCTCGATGTGCCTGCATACTGCATAACTCTGATGAATCAAATTGAAGATCATCATACATTCAGACACTTCTTTTTGCTCTGAAAGGACACTCTTCAGACTTTAGAATGTAATAATAAACCACCAGGAAGGCAAGTTGCTTACAAGTTTCACGGAGGAACAAAGTAGCAACTAAACACTTAATTAATAAGTGGGTCTTATGAGCATGGATAAGATGATCATCAAATTTACTTCGCTTGATCATTTTGGAGACCAGAATTTGTCTTTCATTTATAAAGATACCTAGTATCTAGGTCCTATTGTAGTGTTATAATATAATATATTGTCATCAATTTCAATTGAATATCACAATAATATGCCACCAGATTTGATATTCCATTAAATTATATGCAATCTATATATCTGCAAAAATTTCAATAAATCCTTCATGCTATATAGAGATTTATACGGGAGCGAATCCAATGCAAAAAGGAATTTTGCCTAGTGGACAGTTGGACCACAAACTCTATACTTATAGGGAAACAAAATATTCCTAAACTCTTACATAGAGAGACAGAAATATTTTGATAATCATTGAACGCGATGTCATGATAGTTGACTTTGGTCGTGCTACTATCATACTCCCTATCGGTACTCAAATAATAATCCTTCCATCATCTTACGGACTTTATCTTCTTCTATGGAATGGCCTCTGCCTCTCCCTTTCGAGTGAGTGCAGATAGAGCGAAGCAGTGTTGATAACGTGCTAAAGTATGAAATGTAAATGGAATAATAGAAAGGAAGAACTTATATTTTGCATTGACCTAATCATGAAAATATATACATGGTGAAGTGATGTGGTGGCTCCTCTCTTCTCGAGAATCCATACATCCCTTATCAGTGTATGGAGAGCTATCTCTTGAGCACAGGTTGAGGTTCGTCCTCAATGGGAAAATGGAGCACCTAACAAAGGGTGTCTTGTCCCAAAGGATAAGGCAACCATTCACACTCTCTATGCTAAAGAACATGCCCCTTTGGTGGCTATGCTAAAGGACATGCCTACTCTAGTCTTGATGAGATCACACATGAAGAGGTGTCTATTTAGAGAGGCATCTTGAAGAGGTGTCTATTCAAAGAGGCACTTTGTTTCACAACAAATTTATCCATCACTTAATTGCTATACTGTAAATTAACAATTTACATGTAGTAAAGTAGAATGCTCAGAAATCGGAAAAACTGCAAAAGATGCATGATCATATTCATAGACAAGTTATAACATGAAATGGTTCAGAAATTAGTATGTCGCTGTGGGCAATGTACTCCGCACGAGACTATCAAACAAATACAAGCAATGTCCTCTGCACGACGGAACCGAGACTACCAAACAAATACAACTCCATCAGGGGAGGAAATTCTACACATTTCTAATCTACAATTGCACAGGCAACCACAGATTGATACTCCCTCCGTTCCGAAAGAAGTCATTTTAGTATTTAAAATTTGTCCCAGAAAACAAGTCGTTTTACCCTGTTTGGTATGTGCATGTGTGCATGAAGACATGCAACCGTCAATCAACACTAATTTTGGCTAATAAACAAAGGCAAGCATGGTCATTTTACCTTCTTATTAATCTATCCTAATCCTAAAATTCCTAAATGGCTTTTTTTTTACAGAGGGAGCAGGTTAAAACCATCTCGCTCTAATAAAATAAGTACCATAATACAACTAAACCAATATAAAATATGTTACCATACAAGCCAATATAAAATATGTTACCATACAAGGTACAAGTTCGAGCTAATAACCACCGGTACAGGAGTGTTCAGATTGCAAGACTGTAAATATCTATAGATTCTTAAAACAGCATTAAGCTTAATCTTCATGCCTCTTAGTTCACCATGTTGATGCAGCCAATCACCAGCAACCTTTAAGTTTCCTTTGTCACTGCATCGAATGAGAGATAGCATAATTGCCTGTCAACAGAATACTATACAAGAAGGCAACTAACACACCTATAGGTTCCGAGTCTCATGAATGAGAGGTTGGACTACCCACATTTGTCAACGCACTACGATTGCATTGTCAACCCTACATGCAAACGAGTCCTATGCATGATTAATATAATTAACATATCCACGTGTTACCACTGTTCAAGGACACCATAAATAAAAGAGAGAGAGATCGGGCTCTATTAAGTACGGAATTAGTCATAGAAAGACCAAGCCTTTCATTAGCTTAATCAACCAGATCAGCCCAATACCCCCCCCCCCCCCCCCCCCCCCCCACCACCACCACCACCACCACCACACATACACACACAAAAAAAAGGCCATTGCTACACAAGAGGCAGCCACGATTCCATGTCAAGAAAGCAGCCTCTTTCAGTCCGTATGCGATGCTTGGAGCACTGATCAGGTGAGTTGCACAACTGACCAGAAGACAGCAGAATCAACAGGGAAGCAGTGGAAGATCAAGCCGGATTGCCAAAATAATGGCAAAATCGAGCGGGATATAGGTGAAAGTGAAAAGTCACATAAGTCAGGGAAGATAAGCAAATGCCCTCAGCATCAAACTCTGGATTCGCCCTTTATAACTATGGAATTAGTTACCTAGTAATTGTAGGGATATACCTAGCTAGGAAAACTCTGCAGAAATGTGCCACTGGTACCGTGGGGATTGGAAGAGGGGTTTCACATATTTCAAAACAAGAGGTGAACTGTAAAGACAACCAGATTTCATGATACATAAAGCACGAACCCCCTGATCCAAATTGTACAGCCAACTAATTTGAGATTGCTATACTAACCAAGAAAAAACAAAGTGTTTGACTTGATCACTAGCAAAGCTTAGTCTCATCTCATTTCTTGAAAAAATAGGACCACACCAGAGTGTATGTATAGCTAATACAACTGTAATGAATAGAAATAGCAGTTTGCTAATACAACTGTGTAATGAATAGAAATAGCAGTTTCTTAACAATATGAACTGAAATCAAACGTCATTCACATAACATATGCATGCTTGGAAGTGGGTTGATTGAAGCAACAAAATTAGGCTGATACAACATATCAATTACCTGGAGCGGACACTGACCTCATATACTTAGAGATGGTGCTAGGGCGATAGGTGACACATACATCCCGTCCACTTTCAGTGCCAAACTCAGCCACAACTAGCAGTGTGCTGTTCCTCATGTCAATAGAGATTAGAGAGAGCCCACGCCTTGGGGAGGAAGAGCTTGGTCCTTGCCATCAGGTACAGGACATCTTCATCACCATTCTGGCTCGGTGTGGGCTCAGACACCGCGAGGTTCTGCAAAGCGAGCTCTACCGTGGGCCGTGGCAGGCTCCTCGCCATCATCCCGCGTCAGTTTACGGTGCAGCAATCCAGAGCTCAGCAGCTCTGCACGCATGGCGTCACTGATCTTGATCTCGGAACCACGGACTGTGAATTCCTTGTGCCAGTCCTCGAACAAGCCAGCCATCTTTATGTTGCTCCATGTAGTGACGATCCAGTCATCGACTTCAAATGCAGGCAGCTGGGTTGGGTCTCGATGTCATTGTAGGGAAGACGGCCAACAATGGTTTGCAGGTCAGCGAACTTGAGGAAGGTCTTGCCTCTCTTGTTGGTGGCGACAGTGATGCCACGGTGAGCGCGTGGGCAGCCTAGCTTGGCGCCCGCCCCACGGTTGCAGGTGATAGCGTGCATCGGCAGCGGCACCGGCATGTGCCGGATCGTGGGCCTACTGTTGTCTTGATGATCATGAAGCAGGTCGTAGAGCAGGATGCCGCTCCAGAGATCGACCCAACCAATGGTGCCAGCTTCACCTCCAAGCGTGATCACGGCGGTGGTGAGATGGTAGTTGAGCCGGCGGGCGTTAACGGGGATCTTCACCGGGAAGGCCCTCTTTGGCGCGTCCAGCCACACCGACTTGAAGGTCCATCTCCCGGCCTCGGAGTCAAAACGTTGGAGCTCGTACTCGTTGCTGGGGGGCCTGTCGAGCAGCGCAGCGACGGTGTACAGATCCCCACCTCGGGGAAGGACTCCGAGAGCAACGTGGAAGATGTTGGGGTTCGGATCTGGGATCAGAGTGAGCGACAGGGGCCTGGTGACGCCACCGGCCCGGTAGACGAAGTAGTCGCAGTCATTGAAGGCGACGGTGCTTGATGGAGGACCAACGGCGACCGGGACACGGAAGAGCAGTAGATCTTGGGATGTGGAGAGGATTAGGGAGGGGCGGGGGAGTTTCAAGCTGGGGAAATGCACGAAGAGGTTGGAGGGGAGCGGCGGCTGCGCTGGCCAGATGAACGCTTCAAACGCCAGGTTGTCCCTCCGCTCGCGGACGGCGGTTGTGACGTTGGGGCGGCTGCCGATGTAGCCTTCGTTGTTGAGAAGGACCCAGGGTGGGAGAGATTTGCGACTGCGTCGCCGACGGCTGGAGGAAGCGGCGGAGGTATTGGTGGGCATAGAGAAGTCGTTTGATTGATGATGGGGAAAAATTCAGGACGAGTCATCGGTATCGATCGAAGGCCGACGACGGAGAAGATGAGGATTATGGAGACAATCTGGCAGGATAGGCGGCGGCGGCGGAGGGGGAAGGGCGGGAAGTACTTGAAACCAACAAGGGTTAGAGTTATATGAATCGTACTAGAATTGTTTTTTTAGAAGGCATCGGACTAAAACAAGGATGTTTCTCTTCTATATATGTCTCTATCTCTATGCGTGCGTTCGATAAGAACGGATACAAAGTACGTGCATTCGATAGGAATGGATAAGAAGTCCCGATCCAACACCAACTCTCCACAGTGCAAATAAAAAGAATACGTCCCTACCGATCTCTCTGTGGTTCTTTAGTCCAGAGATTGGAGACTAAAACCAGAACTAAACTTTAGTCTCCAACCCTATTCGGTCCCAGAGACTAGAATGGACTAAAGGACATTAAAATTGTTGAACAAAGACTAAAATACTCTTCTTATCTTCTTCTTTCCCTCTCCCACCTTAACCCACGCAACCACATCGATGTTGAAGGTCCACATCGAACCCGCCCTTAGTGCCTCGCTGGAGCCACCAGGACCGCGCCCTGCGCCTGCCCTTGCAGCTGGAGACGAGTGCCACCAGGACCGCCGCCCTGTGCCTTCCCTCGCGCCTCGCCCAGTCGCCGGAGACGAGTGCCCGGTCTGGATCTCAACGAGGAGAGAGAGAAACGACAGAGGGAGAAAGAAAGGACGGGGACCAGCAACAAATGAGGAGCATGGGTGTCAATTTGGCCCCATATGTCCCAATAAACTTCACCCTAAGGGATTTCTGCCCACTAGTCCCTAGTTCCTATTTTAGTCTCGCCTATTTGATTAAAAGGGACTAAACTTTAGTCTCTAATCCATATTCCCATGGAACCAAACAGGCCCTCAATTTACATGTTTCTCCATTAAAATAATAGTAAAGTAGAATGCTCAGAAACCGTGAAAACTGCAGAAGATGTGTTCCAACGTGAAATGGTTCAGAATAGTATGTCACTGTGTAGAGGAAAGATTGCTTTGGGGCAATGTACTCGGCACGAGACTATCAAACAAATACAAGCAATGTGTGTGCGAATTCCTTGATAGGCACAATTCTCCCCATGCAACATGTACAGACTACAGAGCATGCTTGCGTATGTGTGTGTACCAATTCAGGCTAGCTAGTTCGTTCGGCGCATGCTTTCGTAGGTTTACGCGTAATCTTGCCAGTGCTGAATCGCAACGGGTATATTTTTTTCGCTAACCAGCAACGCACATATGCAGTTGACAACGAAGATGCATTTTTGTAAGTTTTTAACACATCACTTTCTAGATTATACAAAAGAAATGACCGAATGTGTGCTGTTCTTTTTTGTTAATTAAGTTGAACTTGTATTTTCTCAACGAACGAAAAAATTATTGAAGTTTTAACAATCAGTTAGCACAAACCGGTTCGTACTTCTAGGTTAAAGACCTAGGTGTTGTCATAAAAAATCTCAAATCTTTACTTTTACCTAAGAGTTTCAGTTAATCAGAAATCTGAGATTACCTTTCGTGGAGTATCTGCTCTGCATTAAACTCTTCTAATGCATGGTTTGGTTCCCAGGTGTGGAAGATGTACGCCGGAAACAATATTTCTATTATTAATATAGTAGCAACTAAGTGCAGAAATAAACATATATAATAAGTTCTATAAATTCTCAAAAAACAGTTAACCTGGCTATTAATTCAGCATATTCTAATAATTTTGGTAACAATAGTCACTGATTTTTTCTACAAAAATATCTATATTTATCATTATGAAAAAATAGCCCAAAGGAACATATAAATCATTCAGTTTGTGATTTTGGAAACTAACCTCCATTTGCATCTAAATTAACCAACCAATATTAAATTGGGTTAATTATTATGATATGTGATAGAAAAAATAAATCCTAGAAATCCTAAAAAGTATAAAGCTGAGCATGAATTCGGTAGGTTCTAATTATAATTGACAATAATAGCCATTACATCTTATTTTTCTAGAAAACCACCAAGACTTGAAATTATGGAAAAGATATCCCAAAGTAACCCCTAACTTTGCATATAAATTACCCACCTCTAATACTATGGAAAGCAAACTAAATTAATAACCTCCAATTTTGCATCAAAAAATTATTCACCTATGTCGCTATTATAAATAAATAACTAAAAGTAACCACTAAATATACATCCAAATTGCGCATTCATCTCTTAAAATTACCCTCTTCGGATATTTATCAAAACACTACTTCAAAGTATACATGCATGGTGCATGCCACCTATAGACCAGATATATAAACACCACCGGAGACAGCTTCTTTGCCGAGTGCCTTATACACTCGGCAAATCCTTTGCCGAGTGTTACACTCGGCAAAGGGCGCTCGGTAAACAGTTTATCGGCAAAGACCTCTTTACCGAGTGCACTTTATCGAGCACTCGACAAAGACTTTGCCGAGTGCCAATCCGACACTCGGCAAAGAAAAGTGGTCATGACGGCGAGCGCCACCGTGACGGCGGCTTTGCCGAGTGCCAATGTCAAGCACTCGGCAAAGGTCCTCGCTTTGCCGAGTGTCATTGACTTAGACACTCAGCAAAGGTGGTCACTTTGCCGAGTGTCGCCGGCAAGACACTCGGCAAAGTATGTAATGTTTGCCGAGTGCCTGTCCCGTGGCACTCGGCAAATCTCTGATGTTTGCCGAGTGCAACGGCCTTTGCACTCGGCAAAGCATGTTCCCAGATAGTTCCCAGGTAGTCATTTTGCCGAGTGTCATGGTCATTGCACTTGGCAAAGTGACTGAAAACAACCTTTTTATTTGTTTTTTACATCCCATCCAAATAAACAGAAGATATATATAACAAACATCACCAACATCACATATATATCATCAACAACACATATATATCACCAACACCACATATATATCACAAACGTCACATATATATCACAAACGTCTCATGTCTCATAATATATCACAAATAAGTTCACAAGTAATCCAAGTGCTCCATCATCTTCAACCACAATTGCAAATAGAAGTATCATTAATAACCACAAGTATCATCACTGATTTGGTGAAGGATTCGCTGAAGCATGAGGATAGTTCGATGCCGCCGATTGATTCTGCACAAAGAAGAAGAGATTGCATATGTGAGACAAGATAAATATATACCATACATGAATAAAACTTTCATACTCCACTAGGTTTGACACTCGGCAAACCTGGTCTTTGCCGAGTGTTATTCTTTGCCGAGTGTTCGGCACTCGGCAAACCACCTTTTTGCCGAGTGCCAGTTGTTTGCCGAGTGCTTTCTCTCTGGCACTTGGCAAACAGCCTCTTTACCGAGTGCCCGATAAAAAACACTCGGCAAAGTCTGGGACACTCGGCAAAGAAGCCGTCTCCGGTAGTGAAATGAATGTAGGGAGCAATGATCATATTAATTTACATGGTCTATGTATCATAAAAGTATTTCCTTAACGAGTCATGGTATGACAATAACAATTCAAGTTAAAAAACTGTGAGATGTTGGATCATTGCTTCATCTCAACTTTTTTTTTCTTGCAGCATTGTACACATCTGATGTTTTACGAACGGTGATCTTGTACTCACATAGTTTCCTAGTTGAACATTACAGATAATATTATTTTTCACTATGATAGCATGTCAGGTCTCCTTCTCCAAAGAAGCTCTAACTTATCATGGAGGTGAAGATAGGGTTGACCATCAGCAAAACTTGTACGTGTTGGGTGATTGGTTGCTGACCATGTCGGATGTCCTGCAGGAAAACCAGTTGGGAGCTCTTGGTGCCCAACCACAACAATTGGGAGCTCTTGGGCAACACCTACTGTCTAATTAGAGCCAACTTCCAAGAGTAATAAAACACAAATCTGACAGCTAGAGGATGAACCACATTCTCTTTGGTTGGATCTCTTGCTCACAAGCTCTCTAACTCACTTCTAATACCAATATCTCAAGGAATTACACCAAGAATCAAGAGAAGAGGTTGGGGAGCCTTCAACGGGAGAGAGAGAAAGAGAGGAGTGAATATAGAAGATGACCTTTGAGGAAGAAGGTGAGGTGGTATTTATGCCACTACCTATTTCAAACGGTCTACAGGGTAAGTGCAAGTTCCACACTCGAACACAGAACCTCCAGGATGCGGAACTTCTATGGAGGTTAGAACACAATAGGAAAGTGTAGCTAGATTTGGCTTGGCTTAAGGGTTAGCTAGAACTTGGATAGGAGTTTGAACACTTGGTTCCCTTAAGCTTACTAAATTTTTGTCCCCCTTGATAGTATGCCATTTCTTACACTCAATTTCAAAATACAAAATAAATGTAAGCATTTATTTGTCCTTATGCCACATTCTTTTGAATCCAGGGGGGTCTTTATGTTGTCATGCACCCCAATCACTCATAACCTATCCACATCTCATAAATGCCATTAGACCCTTATTGCATGGCCATCAATGCACCAAACCCCACTTTGGAGCCTAGATCCTCTTTCAACAAGCATATCCATCTAAGTCTTATGTAGCAAGTAGATGAGGCATCCCTAGTCGAATCTGCACATCGGCCAGTCAACCTAGTCCACCCCTGTTCGGGGGTCCGGTTTTGGCCTTGGTGAGGGCACCTATGGGCCAAGTAGTCATTCTCAAATACCCATGATTTTAAATTGTGTAAGTTGTTTTACACAAATTTATACATTTTGACTAAAATATTATGGGATTGCCAATATTCAAATTATTTTAAGCATTCTATTATTTTAAAAAATATTGCATATATAATTCTTCGATAGAGAATATTGAACAGAGTCTTGGAGGAGCTTGGTTCAAACCAAGATGGCCATAGTCTTCCTGATTTTTAAGATTTTTTAGAATAAGTAATGGTTGTTAATCTTAAGTACTTAAATACTAATATCTTCTTTAGTTTGGCACATGGGCCCTCCTAGATCTCACTTAAAGCTCCGTAGAGCAGGCATTAAAAAAGTTTATAACATTACTGTAATTTAGAGTGTACTCTAGAATTTACAATATTGTTTTAATACATGCAAAAGGAAGAGTTTTGAAAAAAAAAATATATACAATAAGAACAAGAGTTCAATTTGACATGGGCTACAGCAAATCACTCAGAGGTGTGATATTATGGGAGAAAAAAATAAGGATACGTCATGTAGATAGAAAACGTAGAATAATTGATATGTTTATTACAACTGGATACAGATTATAAAGTGTGGAGATGAATATTGCTTTGGGTTAGAAATGAACAATGATAGAGAGAGTGCACACAAAGATGTAAGGAGCACAAGTTGTCACCTCAAGTCATCAAAGGATACGCTCTTGCGAACCTCATGGCCAGGCCGTTCATGTTTTCATTTTATCTTTAGAAGTTCGTGAGGTGCACGGAAATTAGTTGGGAATGATGCACTTCGGATCCTAAAGCCCTAAGCACGATTGGTGAAGGACCAGGGTTGAGCTACCAATTTGGCCTCCTCCATGATGGATGTTCCAAGATGCTTCGTGGTGATCCACGTTGTCGTTAACTTTGCAGGTATGATTTGTTCTGCCTCCACAGCGGTGTATTGACTGTGGCGGTCAGGATGATCATCATCATTATGGTGATATTGGGCTCGTTCCAAGCATTGTTCCTTGCATTGATCGTATTGCGTGCATCCCTGTTTTCCGTAATCCTTCGTTGGACCAAGCCAAGGCATTGCAATCCTGTTTGTCGACTTCCTCCGGCATCTTTGTTGGGACTATTCCAAGGCGCCGAGTCATGATGCATTGAGGCATCATGCGAGAGTGGTGACTCCATGAAGTACTTGATAGCGTGCAACGCCTAGAAGATGACTTCTTGTCGCCACCAAAGCAGCTTGTTCAACAAGGATCTTAGTCTTCCAATGAAATAGGGGCAACTCGGGGCCGTTGGGCTCCAAGAGGTCATGTAGAATCTGAGCTACGGTAATTGTCGGTGCGAAATATGGCCAACAAGTACATATTTGTAGTTTTGTCGTGCGCTGTGATCGGATGTGGCCTAGCACGCGATGACACAGGATTTTTACTGGTTCAGGCAACGTGCCCTACATCCAGTTTCAGTCGGTCGGTAACTTTATTCCTGAGCCCAGGCACTCGAAGTTTGCTTTGGGGTTACAAACGACTAAGGAATGAGAAGGGGGGTGTTAGAGGCCCGGTTGGACTTGGAACCGAGTGGAAGAGAGCGACGGATGCTCAAACGTGAGCTAAGTATTGGAGCGTATGCTCTATGTGTCCGAGCTTATCAGATGTTGAGAGCATGTAGACTATGTAGCTGTCGAGTTCTAGAGCTGTTGAGCTATCGTCCTCAGAGGAGAGAGCGCATCCCCTTTTATAGAGGAAGGGGATGGCCTTACAAGTCAAAGACGGAAAGGGAGAGAGTGTGTATGGGTGCTACCTAGTCTTGTTGCCCACGTCATCGGGTACGGCACGCCATCACTCACCTTACTGTTCATGACATGTTGTACCTGGCAGGCTGCACAGTGTTCGCCCACCTTACTGTTCATGACCTGGCAGGCTGCACAGTGTTTGCCTGGGATGGCAAACGACGGCGCCCACAATACTGTTTGTGCTCTGCCGCATCTGGCAGGCTGTATAGTGTCCATCTGACATGGCCTGACGGCACCGTCCTATAGGTGCGCAGGGAATGGCAGGGTACGGTCCTCGATATTGCGGTTGACTTGAGCGCCTTACCTTATCTGCTCCTCCTGCTCCCTAGGCCCACACCGAGCAGGCGTCCTGGTTGGTCATTCCCAGTCGGCCCCAACCATGTCGGTTGGGAAAGAGGCGAGCTAAGGTCTGGAATATCCTCGGTCGGAGGAACAGGGTCGGAGTCGGACTGCGGTCCTACCTTGGCCAGGCCTTTCGGTCGGGGCTCCGACTAGGTCTCCTGGCCGGAGGTGCCTGTCGGGGACCGGATCATGGTCTCGGCCTGTCATTGTGTATCTGGGTAGGCCTAGACACGCGTTGTCGCTGCGCCGCCTACTGGGCCAAGTATTGCAGGAAAGCGGGTCCATTGTGGACCCCCGGTTTATGAACCCGATAGGAGCCCTCGAGCCCCTTTGGGGCTTCTGTGAAGTCGTGAACGGGCTGTTGAGTTCCCGCTTTTGAGGGTGCATGGGAGTATGATGCTAGAAGATCTCTCATAAGGAGAGAGCATCGTACGTCTCGAACGGGTCCCTGTCTCGAATTCTGGATCAGGGGACGAAGGGAGGGAGGAGAGCATTGTAGCGGGAGAACAAGGATCTTGGCTCCCTTGTTTCGCTTCATGCCCCAAGGTGCGGAGCAGTCCTGGGGTAGTCCACACATGTTTTGCGTGTTATTGTAAAAGCCTAGGGCTTGTGTCTTTAGCTTAATGAAAGCTTGTATTTGCTTTGTAATTTCTGTGCCCATTGCGCCGTGGAGGTGAGCTGTTTATTGGAACTTCGGCGTTTTTCCCCTTGGTTTGTGGTACCACGTAGGGTAACCAAGTAGGATTTAGGCGCCTTGACTCCATGGGGAGGACTGGCGAAGGCCATGGAGGTGCGCTGGGGGGATATTAGCACCCAGCCCCTGATGAGGGGACCAGCGAAGGCCGCGGAGGTGCACTAAGTAGACATAGGCGCCCAGCCCCCAAAGGGGGAGGAACTCATCGGTAGTCCATCTTCTGTCGGATGCGCGCGAGCGCATCCGGTGGGTGTAGCCTCCGAGCATGTAGCCGACTGGTGAGTCGGTCGGAGGCTAAGCACCTTAGTAAGCTTTCCTAGGGCCGCAGACTCCTGTGTTCCTGTCGGTCAGGGTGTTCGCCCATGTTCGTCCCACCCGCGACCTACGTGGTCGGTTGGATTCCCGAGTCGGGGTCAGGTGGCCTGAGCCCTCGAGCCCTGTTGGGCTCGGTAGGGGTCGGTCGAGTTTCATGCATCACCCCGTCCACGGTTTCTGCAACCGGAGGAGTTGAGCTAACATCGCTTGCCTCGATGGCTCTAGTGATGCGCTCGATGAGCTCACTAACGGGCATGTCCGAGTGGAATCCAGGTCCGTTGTTCGTAATGGGGTCGGCATAGCCCTCATGTGGCATTCCACTGCTCCTTAACCCACCTCCCAGCAGATGCCCGAACCATTCTGGAGACCAACTCAGGTGGCCCGCTGGCCTCCCCTTGATGGAGATTATATGGGCATGGCTCGAGGTAAGGATCAAACGAGAAGGTCGAGATGACCCTGTCCACTTCTGAGCGGATCAGGCGAGGGCCGCTAGGGCTCATCTACATTTTCTCTCCTAGCCCCGTTTGACGTGAGACGGCCTCGAGCCCTTTGTGGGCCGACCTTCGAACCCTGATCGATCGCCACTCATATCTAATGAGACGACTACCGCTTCGTGACGCGACGCAAAGCATTGTGATGCAACAATTGCATATGCAATGCTTGGATGTATGAGATGAATGTATGGATGAATATATGACTGAATGTATGAATGCATGCATGAGAATGGATGAATGAATGCTCATGCGCTGGAAAAGTAAAACAGGGTTGGTAAAGTTACCTCGATGGTTGGAGTGACGGGTTCGGGGAGCTCGTATCAGATATGTCCGAGTGGAATCCGGGTTTGTTGTTCGTGACGGAGTTGGCATAACCTTCATTGGGCATACCACTGCGCCTTACCCATTTCTCGATAGCCGCTTGAGTTGTTTGATCAACTTGGGTGACCGGCTGGCTTCTCCTCGATGGATATTCCATCGGTGGGCCTCTCCAAACCTTTCCTAGGAAGGCGGAGGGTCGTTTACATGCAGTTGCACCTCATTTCCTGCTCCTGAGTTGCGGTAGTGGGCCTCGACCACATCACGCCAGCCAAGCGATGTTTCGTCGAGCAGGCGCATCCCGTCAGCCAGGCCACATCCCACCGCACGTCCTTTCACATTTAAATAGGGGCGAGGAGAGGGTTTTTTCTCTCGGCTCTTCGCCTTTCCTTCACCACCGCCGCTTCCTCTTCCTTCTTCTTGCTAAGCACCTTTGTGCACCATGGGGGTTTCTAGGAGAGAGGAGAGTGGAGCGAGGGAGAGGAAAAACTTACAAATCCGCTCATAGATCCATGGGCGATGTCGAACTGGAGGCCTTGCAACGTGGATGAGGAGGTGCTGGCCGTCTTTGCCGAGAAGGGGCTGCTCTCATCGAAGGAAGTGGCATATTGTTGGGCTCCCACGTCGGGGGAGGCTGTTCCACAACCTTGGGCCGACAAGGTCGTTCCTTCCTTGCCTTCCATGAGCGTGGGCTTGGGTACCCCGCACACTGGTTCCTAAGTGAGCTCCTCAACGAGTGGGGCCTAGAGTTGCAGCACCTCAACCCAACTAGGGTGCTGCACATCTCTGGCTTCATCACTGTCAGTGAGGCCTTCCTCAGGATGGAGCCGCACGTAAACCTCTTCTGGCAGATCTTCAATGGGCGGGGCATGTCCGAGGGGAAACCACCTAGAATCGCTCTAGTCGATGGGTTCGCCCTGCAGAAGTGGCCTAAGCCATTGGTCCCCTACCCGGCGTACTCCCCCAGTGACTCCAACCGAGGATGGAACGGTGAGTGGTTCTACATCAGGAACCCAGCGGAGGTGCCGTTCCTGACATTCATTGGGGAGAGGCCGAAGAGGAGGGAAAGCTGGTCATGGGGTCCTGCCCGTCGGTAGAACAAGCTAGAGATCATTGAGACAGAGCTTTGGAGGCTCATGCAGCATGGCCTCGACAGGTTGCTGGTCTTCCATACCTTCTTCCGCCATCAGGTCGCCCCATTGACGGAGAGAACGCGGCCGATGTGGGAATACTCCGGCCTAATGGATCTCGACCGTGTGTTGCCGGAGGAGCTATCAAGGGATGAACTCTAGAGTTATCTCGATCGGGCGCTGCAGTTGGGGGATGATGACTCTATCAAAGGGATGCCCGAACCTGTCCATGCCGCGAAGCTGTCCGATCTGGTATACTCCTTTCCCATGACCTTTTTACTTTCTGTTTTGATCTTTAGATCAATTTTAAGCCGCCTATTTCACAGGGGCTCGCAGGGTATAAATCCCGGCTGCATCTTCTGAGAGGGGCGAAAGGCATGGCTTGACAAGCCACCCAGAGGGTGGCCGTGCTTGCTAAGAAGAAGAAGAAAACCGAGAAGGTCCAGAGGAGGTTTGAGAAGGAGAAGGAGATCAATCGGTGGCTCCGTGGTGGTGAGCATCGGGAGGAAGTTGAGGAGGAGCTCGAGTCAGAGGACCCCACGAAGTTGGGCGACCATGCGGGTTCCTCGGAGGACGAGGGAGATGAGGGTGCTGCCGTGACCTTGGTGGAGCACCGCATGCCTACGGCTGCGCCTGTCGGTGGTGGGCGTGGTACGGAGACACGCAGTGATGCTCCTGAGTCAAGGAAACACGTTGTGGGTGATGATGCCGCCTACGAATGGGAGGCGAAGCGGGCATGGTCACTGCGCCCTTCAGAGGCATCATTGGCTTCACGGCCCCCTGCTCCGAGTGTGGTGGAGCACGCCGGTCAGTCGGGGGGACGTGATCATTTCCCTATGTCTTCAGGGTCAATGCGTGTGTGTGACCCCCAATGGGGAGATGTCCCACCAGTTGCTCTGGTGGTTTCGCCACGAGCTGGCGGCCACGGCCGTTTGCGGGCTGAATGGGGACCAGCCGGGTCGCCCCACCCTTGGTTGATCCGAGGGGGCGTGGGTTGTGACCCCCAAGCGATCCTCGTCAGGTCGGCTCGTCGTTAGCCGGTCAGGGCTTCAAGGTTCTGCCGCTTTCGTCTGGGTATGTATTCATGCTTCCCTTTATTCTCATAGTTGAGTTTTTGTGTCTGACTAACCTACGCTTGTGCCTTTTTTGCAGCGACTAGGAGCCAGCAGAGCTAGGGATCTCCCCACCTCCTGTGCGAGAAGAGTGTTGACCCAGCCTACGGTGGGTTGCGATGAGCGAAGGGGGAAGCAGGCTGGTGGCGGCGCGACCTTCCTTAATGGGGGTTGCATCTTCTCGACCGGTCATGAGCACATAGGCGGCCGTGATGGCGGTGATCCCCATGGTCTCGGGGGTGACTCTTGCGGTCCCTCCCCCACCGGTTATGGAGGAGGAGAGGAGGAAAGCTGGGCTCCCTATCTCGCCCGGCGGAGGAGCGCACGGTTCACCCGCTTGGTCAGAGCTAGAGGGGGCCAGCAGAGCCACGCCAGGCCAGAGGTAGAGCAGCCGCCAATGAGCCACGGAGTCTAGGTGGAGGACATCCCCTTCAATGGTGAGGAAGACACCGGGGTGGAGGTGCCAGCCATCCCGCCGTCCTGGGAGTTGGTGATGATTCAGTCGTCGCTTGATACTACAATGGCTGGATCTTTCGGTGGGTCGGGGGCAACTCACGAGCTGGTGTGGCCTTGCCTTGGTGAGCCAGGAAAGGCCTAGTTCATCCTTCACGACGAGGAGGAGGTGAGGCTTTGGCACCTGCTCGAGGAGATAGGACTATCGATGGAGTTCGATCTTGCCCTTACCAAGGCGAAGCTCAAGGTGTCCTTAGAGAGGGTCGAGCTCATCCATCAGGCCATGACTGTTGATCTGCCATGCACTGTAGAGGTAAGTTTTCTATGTTCCTGGTGTTGTCTTTGATTCCTTGGCATTTAAACGGTTGTCTCAGTACGCCTGCTTCTTGTCTCACAAGTCCTGGAGATGATGTCGATCCGCAAGTCCTAGTTTCTCCGAGAGGAGCACGGTTGGATGGAGCAAGAAGCGGTGGCTTTGCGGTGGGTCGATGAGCTCAAGGACAAGCTAGAGTCCACCCGCTGTGAGTTAAAAGACTAGGTGGCCGAGGCAACAGGAGCATGGGTGATGGAGCTGTGTGCGGTCGAGTGGGTGACTACTACCGAGCAAAAACTCAATGCAGCGAAGGGCCACTTGGTGGAGACTAAGGCAACGCTCAGAAAGTCCCTGGAGGCTCTAGAAGGGGAGCGAAAGGCCCAGTCGGACGCCGAGTGGGAGGTCATCGTGCTTCGGGGGCAGATGCTCGGGGCAGAGGAGTCGAACACTTGGCTGCTCGAGAGGGTGACCAGTCAAGAGGAAGGGCTTTCCATTCTCAAAAGTGCCCGCCTTGGTACATACCTATTCTACCCTCGGTTGATGCCTTGAATTTGTCATCCGTTTCTAGAACTAGGTGAAAAGATTGGCTCTCTGGAGCAAGAGCTGGAGACGATCAAAGCGGCGTTCGGTCAGAGCATGGAGGCGCTAGCCCAGTCCCTTGAAGAGCGACGCGCTCTCGAGGGAGAGCTCGACCAGCTTTGCTACATTGCGTAGGTGGTGGTCTCCGAGGTGTTCGGGTCGGGACCGAGCTCCAGTATGCCCACCGTCCAGCTGGCGGAGGTCCCGAATGAAGTTCGGGTGCTCATCTCTGATGGCATGTTCTATGGGACGTCGGGGGTGCTGACCTCGGTGGTGACCCACTACCCTGATCTGGACTTCATGGCCATCTGCAGAGGATATGTCGATGGGTGGAGTGCAGACAAGATCCATGCACTGGGGGAAAGTTTGGTGCCGCACTCATAGGTGGTCGCTGAGCAGGTCACCGCGTAGTGGGTGATCGAGGCTCGTCGTTCGACTAGGAAGATGTGCACTGGGAAGATGTCATCCAGCCTATGGAGGCAACGAAGGCCGGGTCAGAGGTGAGCATCATCCCACCCCCAACCAAGTCGAACGTCGTTCCGACCGCAGCCGAGCCGAGCATCGTCGTCCCGACCATAACCAAGCTGCTGGGGGGCCACAATAGAGTCAGTTTATGTAAAAGATGAATTTGTGGGGAGCCCCCATGTGAACAGCTTTACATTCATGAATATTTTAAGTTCATTTTTTGATGAAATCACTCATGAGGGGAAGCTTGTCCCATCCGACCTTGTTTTTATCCTTGCGTAGCTTTGTTTTTTGTCCTTTCTTTTTTGCACCTACCCGTTGACCGTAGGCTACAACCTTAAGAACCCGGGTGTGGCCCGCGAGGCTCAACTGCTCGTAACCGTAGGTCATGGCGGGGTGTGATCAGTCAGGAGGCTAAAGCGCAAGTTACGTAGGGTAATCAAAGGAATGGGATGCCCTTTTGTTTAGGCGACGCCCTTTTGTTTGGGAAAAAAGTGTTACTATATGATAGTAAAAAAGGGGGTGGTATCGCACCCCCGTGGAGCCCCCGAGCGACCTAGGCCGAGAGTGCTCAGGCTAGGGCGTTGTAGGAGCAAGCATTGAATGGAAATAAACGGTAAGACTGAGCCTTAGGGAAAGAAACGACGTAACTGTTTGATGTTCCATGTGTTGGTGAGAACGTTGCTGTTGTCATCCTTCAGGCAGTAGGTGCCCAGTCGGATCACCTCGGCCACCGTGTATGGTCCTTCTCATGGTGGAGAGAGCTTATGTTTGTCCTTGGTTGACTGGGTTCTCTAGAGTACGAGATCACCGACCTCGAGGATCCTCCCCCTGATTTTTCCTTCATGGTACCAACGGAGAGTTTGCTGCTAACGAGCAGAGTGGATGACAATCATCTCACAAGCCTCCTCGAGAAGGTCGACCATGTCCTGCTAAGCCTCCGTGGCTCGGTCTTGGTCGAAGGCCTTTGCTCTTGGGGCACCATGATCATGGTCGGATGGCAACACTGCTTTGGCTCCGTATGCCAGGAAGAAAGGGGTGAACCACGTGGATTGGTTTGGGGTCATTCTTAGGCTCTAGTGGATCGCTGGGACCTCTGCAACCCATCGCCTGGCATACTTTTTGAGTTGGTCAAAGATGCGGGGCTTGAGTCCTTGAAGGACCATGCCATTGGCTCGCTCGACCTGACTGTTAGTACGCGGGTGTTTGACCAAGGCCTAATTGATCCTGATGCTGTATCCATCATAGAAGTCTAGGAACTTCTTCCCGGTGAAGTTTGTTCCATAGTTGGTGATGATATAGTTAGAGACACCAAACCAATAGATGATGTCGAGGAAGAACTTGACCGCATCTTCCGAGCAGATATTGGTGATAGGCTTCGCCTCTATCCACTTGGTAAACTTGTCCACCACCACGAGTAGGTGAGTGAAGCCACCCAGGGCCTTTTTGAGGGGTCCAACCATGTCAAGGCCCCAGACCATGAATGGCCAGGTGATGGGGATGGTCTAAAGCTCCTACGTCGGCAAGTGAGTTTATCGAGCGTAGAACTAGCATCCTTCACACCTATGGACCACCACCTCTGCATCTCATAGCGCAGTGGGCCAGTAAAAACCTTAGCGAAAGGCTTTCACGACCAGCGACCTTGGGGCCGCATGATGTCCATAGATTCTAGCATGGACTTCGAGGAGAAGCTATTTCCCCTGGTCGGTCGGGATGCACTTCATGAGCACTCCCGATGCACTTCGCTTGTAAAGTTCATTACTAATGGCGATGAACATCTTGGTGCGTTGAGTGATTCATCGTGCTTCAGTCCTTTCTAGTGGAAGAACCTCCTTGAAGAGGTAGACGAGCAGTGGTGCTCTCTAGTTGGCTGGTTTGAGTGCCATCAAGGCGATGTCGCCGGGCGACATTGCCATGGAGGTGCCAAGGTCAGAGCCCCCGAGCGCTCGATCAGGGTCAGGGTACATCAGGAGGTCAGAGCCCCTGAGTGCCAGATTGGTGTTGGAGCACGTCTGGGTCAGATCCTCTCGGATGCGGGTAGACGGCTCATGGAGGTCATTTACAAAGACCCTATCAGCGGGCGGTTCCCATCTAGAAGTCAATTTTGTGAGGAAGTCGACGACGACATTGTCCTTTCAAGGGACATGATGCAGTTCGATCCCTTGGAACTTGTCCTTGAGCTTGTGCACCTCCTGGCAGTACGCTGCCATGAGAGGGCTCTTACAAGAGGACTCCTTCATGACTTGATCGATGACCAACTCTGAGCCATCATGGACATACGGACGCATGGTGCTGAGCTCGACGACGATGCACAATCCATTGATGAGGGCCTCGTACTCCGTGGCATTGTTCGAGGCTGAAAATGGAGATGGATTACGTAGCAGAGCCTGCTCCCATCCAGGGAGATTAGAACCACTCCAGCCCCCGAGCCGGGTGCCATGATCAACCCATCGAAGTACATCATCCAGTACTTGTGGGTGACGTCCGGAGCCAGGAGCTGGACTTCCGTCCATTTGGCATTGAAATTGGCAAAAGCCTAAGACTTAATAGCGGTGCGGGGGACATACCTAATGTCGTGGCCCATGAGCTCGAGAGCCCACTTGGAGATTCAACCGGTGGCATCGCGGTTTCGGATGACCTCCCTGAGTGGGTACGAGGTGATGACCATGACCTCGTGGTCGGTGAAGTAGTGCAGGAGCTTCTGGGTCACCATCAGCACGGCGTATAGAAGCTTCTGAAACTTGGGGTAGCGAATTTTGGCATCGGTGAGTACCTCACCGATGAAGTACATCGGTCGTTGGACCTTCAGGGGGTGTCCCGGCTCCTCCGTCTCGACGACGAGGGCGGCGCTCATAATGTGGTTGCTTGCCATGATGTAGAGGAGGAGGGATTCTCCCCGTTCGGGAGCAACAAGGATTGGGGCCAACGTCAGTGATGCTTTGAGGCTTTCCAAAGCCTGTTATGCCTCCTTTGTCTAGACGAATGCATCTGTCTTCTTAAGAAGTTTGTAGAGAGGCATCCCCTGTTTGGCTAGTCGGGAGATGAACTGGCTCAGGGCGTCCAAACAGTCAGTGAGCCTCTGTACGCCCTTGACGTTGCGTATTGGTCCCATGTTGGAGATGGCTGTGATTTTTTCAGGGTTGGCTTCGATGCCGCGCTCGGACACGATGTATCTAAGCAGCTTCCCCTTCAAAACCCTAAAAACACATTTTTTGGGATTCAATTTGACGCTGAACCTTTGGAGGTTCGCGAATGTGGCGGCCAAGTTAACGATCAGGTCGCTAGCTTGAGCCATTTTCACCACTATGTCATCTACATAGATGGCGATTGTTGGGTTTAGCCGCTCGACTTGGTCAGGTTGGTCAGGTGGGTAGATTTGGTCAACGAAGCATCGCTGCATGCACCATTGATAGGTGGCGCCAATGTTCTTTAGACCAAAAGGCATGGTTACATAATAGTACGAACCATACGGGGTGATGAATGAAGTCGCGACCTGGTCAAACTCTTTCATCACGATCTGGTGGTAGCCTGAGTAGGCATCTAGGAAGGAGAGGATTTCGCATCCTGAGGTGGAGTCGACTATCTGATCTGTGCATGGTAAAGGGAAGTGGTCTTTTGGGCATGCCTTGTTGAGGCCAGTATAGTCAACACATATTCTCCATTTCCCGTTCTTCTTTTTCACAAGAACAAGATTAGCTAGCCAGTCGGAATGGTATACCTCTTTGATGAATCTGGTTGCCAGAAGTTTGGTGATCTCCTCGCCTATGGCCCTGTGCCTCTCATCGTCAAAGCGATGCAGGCGTTGCTTGGCTGGCTTTGAGCCCAGGATGACGCGTAGTGCATGCTCGGCAACATCCCTTGGTATACCCAGCATGTTAGAAGGCTTCCATGTGAAGACATCATGATTTGAGCGCAGGAAGTTGGCAAGCTCACTTTCCTATTTGGTCGGGAGCTTGGTCTCGATCTGCACCATCTTGGTTGGGTTATTGGGGTCGATCTCCATCGCCTTGGTTTCCTCAGTCAAATGGAAGGTGCTTGAAAAGGTCTGCCCATTGCGGTCCGGGACTGCTAGAGTCGTTGAACTCCCAAGCTCTAGGAGCTCGATGGAGTTGATGATAGTAGTGGCGAGCTCATAATGCTCGCGGTCGCACATGTAGGCGTGCAAGAAGGTGCTACCTATGGTGATGACGCCGTTTGGCCTCGGCATCTTCAGCTTGAGGTAGGTGTAGTTGGGGATCACCATGAACTTGGCGTAGCAAGGCCGCCCTAAGATGGCGTGGTAGGACCCTAGAAAGTCCACTACCTTGAAGGTTAGGACCTCTGAGTGGCAGTTGGCATGGTTGCCAAATGGGATGGGTAGGTCGATCTGCCCGAGTGGGTATGTCAATGTCCCTGGGATCACGCCATGGAAGGGAGAGCTCACTGGGTGGAGCTCCGACCGAGGGAGGCGCATGGCGTCGAGGGTGTCGACGTAGAGAATGTTGAGGCCGCTGCCTCCATCCATTAGCACCTTAGTGAGGCACTTCTTGCGAATGATGGGGTCGACGATGAGTGACTAGCGACCTAGTCAGGTGACGTGGGAAGGATGGTCTCTCTGATCAAAAGTGATCAGAGAGTCCGACCAGCTAAGGAAAGAGGGGATGGCTAACTAGGTGACGCATGTCTCTCTACAGCGTACCTTGTGTTGGCGCTTGGAGTGGATGACATCAGATCCCCCAAAGAACATGAGGCATTCCTTGGGGTCAGGGAAGCCATCTTCATCCTTGTCCGATGCGCCTCCTTTCTTGGTAACCTCCTCCTTGCCTTTCCCTTCCTTTGGCTTGGCGGCTTGCCGCAGGAAGTGCTTGAGGAGCTCGCAGTCCTTGTAGAAGTGATTAACAGGATAGGCGTGGTTGGTGCATAGACTCTCCATGAGCTTGTCGAAGTGGTCAGGCTAGCCCTGCTGGGGCTGCTTGCCCACGCGGTAGGCCACGGCGACCAAAGCTGGGTTGGCCGGTCGACGCCAATCCTTCTTGTTCTTCTTGCCCTTTTGTGTGGAGGGGCACTCACCTTGGTCCTCGCGCTTGGCCTTGACCCTATCTCGACCACCGCTGAAGACCGCCCCGACCGCCTCCTCGCCAGAGGCATGGTTCACACAACCAAGCTTGTGGATCAGGGACTTGTAGGTTGTCCCAGAGAGAATCGTGCTGATGACGTCCGTGTCGACGACATCAGGAAGGAAGTTGCACTGCTTTGAGAACTTGCGGATGTAATCCCATAGGGACTCATTGGGCTCCTACTGATAGCTCTTGAGGCCCCAGGAATTCCTAGGACGGACATACGTCCCCTCGAAATTTCCAATGAAGACCCTCTTGAGATCTGCCCAGTCACAGATGCTGTCGAGAAGAAGGAATTCGAGCCATGCTCGAACATGCACCCCCATGCAGATGGGGAGGTACTAGATGATGAAGTAGTCATCATCCACTCCTCTGGCTCGGTAGGCGAGTCGGAAGTCTTTGAGCCATATACCGGGGCTCGTCTCCTCGGTGTACTTGGCGATATTGGTGAGCGGTCGGAAACGCGGTGGGAACGACGCTTTCTGGATGCGTCGACCAAAGGCCCATGCCCCTAGGCCATCTGAGCTAGGGCTCCGGTCATTCGGTTGGCCTCCATGCCTGGGGTGCGTGTCCTCGCACTCCTCAATGGTCAGGCCAGGGCCCACGCTACCTGCTCTCGCCACCATTCGATGGACGTCATCATCGTGTTGGGTGTGGCGTCGATTGTTGATGATGCTGCAAGCATCATGGTTCATCATGAGCCATTCACGCATAGGTGGTCAGTATGGAGCGAGCACCGGGTTGGGCTATGGCATAGCCGTGGCCTCCTACTCCATGCCTGGCAACTACTGTGGTGAGTGGATGGAGTGATTCGACTGGTATGGCCCTAGTCCCCTGGCTAGGCAAGAGGCCATGTGCCGGTGTCGTGACATGGAGCTTTCCGCCTGCTGAACAGCGGCAGTCTCCACCAGCGCCCAAAGGTTCCAGTGGATCGCCTGCTCCTAGGGGTCAGTAGGCTCCGCGCAGAAGCATCGCCATAGCAGCAATGTTCTGGCCAGCCTGAGCAAACTGAGGGGGATTGTCCCCTTCGTCTAGGATGTTACGCTAGACCTGACGGGCATGACCCCGAGCACCGCTCGCTAGGTTACGCGCATGTTGCTGCAGGTTCTACCACCTTGGTTGTAACTCCTCGCTGTGCTCCTGCGCACGCGCTAGGGCCTACGCATGGGGGTTCGGAGGGGTGTGAGTCTATAGAGACTCCACTAACTTCGGTCGCTGTCCCAGGGCGTGTTCCATAGCGCACTCCCAGGACATAGGGTGGCTAGGTGCCCTAACATCGCTGATGCTGGAGCCATTGCTTTCTACCTCGTCATCGACGAGCTCGTGGAAGGAGGCAGGAGCGTAGCCCACCATCCCCATGAACTCAGACATGAGAGGGGGCGGCATCAGCATCCTTTGGAGCCCCCGTGCGCATGCATCCATGGGGGACGCGAAGCCATTGGGGGACCGGTTGCACGGTGGTCGTGGTGGGGACAACGGGGTCCCTCCAGAGAGTTGGCGAAAGGTGTTAAATAGTGAGTAAAGAACAATATGTACATCACTTACCGTGGGGTTTGAGCCCAGCATGGGCTCGAGGCAAAGCACAGGTGTCTCGACATTGAGGTCGTCGAGTGGCCTAGGGCCGGTGGAGGGCGCTCCTCCTCCAGTGGACGTCGGGACGAGCGCCTCCTCATAGAGGTGTAGTACGCTGAGATGGTCGACAATGAAGTCCAGACTCCCAAAGAGGAAGGTCTAGAGTGACACGAAGACAGGAGGAGCCCACATCCTAGAAAGTGGGAGCGTGGGAAACTCCAGCGAGCCGAAGCAAAACATATTGCTCGAGCCAAAGCAAATCGCATCGCTCGAGACCGCCATGCCGAAGATGGTGGAAAGGTGGGCCATCCGATGACCAAAAGCGTGAATGCACAGTGTCTCTTCCCACAGATGGCGCCAACTGTCGATGCAAAATGTGGCCGACAAGTAAATATTTGTAGTTTTGTCGTGCACTGTGATCGGATGTGGCCTAGCACGCGATGACATAGGATTTATGACCTGCTGTACCTAGCAGGCTGCACAGTGTTCGCCCACCTTACTGTTCATGACTTGGCAGGCTGCACAGTGTTTGCTTGGGATGGCAAACGGCGGCACCCACAATACTATTTGTGCTCCGCCATGTCTAGCAGGCTGTATAGTGTCCGTCTGACATGGCC
The DNA here is from genome assembly GCF_019320115.1 of Miscanthus floridulus. Lineage (NCBI taxonomy): Eukaryota > Viridiplantae > Streptophyta > Magnoliopsida > Poales > Poaceae > Miscanthus > Miscanthus floridulus. The sequence goes on along the minus strand of NC_089597.1, from coordinate 124,149,726 downwards.
TGATGGCACCATCCTATAGGTGCATAGGGCATGACAGGGTATTGTCCTTGGTATTATGGTTGACTTGAGTGCCTTACCTTATCTACTCTGCCTGCTCCCCGGGCCCACACCGAGCAAGCATCCTGGTCGGTTGTTCCTAGTCGGCCCCGACCATGTCGGTCAAGAAAGAGAGGCGAGCAAAGGTCTGGTATATCCTCGATCGGAGGAACGGGGTCAGAGTTGGACTGCGGTCCCACCTCGACTAGGCCTTCCGGTCAGGGCTCCGACTAGGACTCCTGGCCGGAGGTGCCAGTCGGGGACCGGATCGTGGTCTCGGCCTGTCATTGGGTATCTAGGCCAGCCCAGACGCGCGTTGTCGCTGCGTCGCCTACTGGGCCAAGTAATGCAGGGAAGCGGGTCCATTGGGGACCCCAGGTTTATGAACCTAACAGTAATGTTGTTTTGGCTATCTTGGTTGAAGACTAGCACACTTCTTCCTTCTTATGTAATCTCATTGTAAATGTTGTATCCTCAATGGCGCATGTCTTCAAAGTCACGCTGGGGTTGGTGCTTAGCCTATTCGTCCTCATTGTTAACTTGAGTTTTACTTTCTAGGACTTAAGTACATCTTCTTGTTCTCTTAGGTACTCATCAAACTCTTGAGGACCTTGTACTTGTTCTAGTGTATCCTCTATGTAGCACTCTCATAATGTGTGACAACTTATGTTGCTTTTATCATATGAATCAATGCCCGGAGTGGAGTATCCAAAGACTTTGGCGAGGATCTCTAAGAGAGTTATATAGGAAATGACGAGCTCTAGGTGGCCATCTATCACTAGGCTAGTCATGCCGATGAATGTTGAGTGGAGATCAGTGTTGCCTGCTTGATGGATCCATTGAGGAATTTGACCTAGAAAGTAGATGATGTGTTTCTTAAACCAAAGGGGAACTTAGGGAGGGAGTATGGTGAATCTCCTAATGATGAGATTGGATCTCAGCCGATGGATTTGGCTAGGAGTCAGATCATGTTGTTGAACACCCCCTATTGCTTAGCATTGGGGAAGTCAGTTAGAGATGCAGATTCATGTACTAGACCAATGTGCTAGCACTAGCGGGCATGACCTCTTTGAACCCAGGGATGACCTCAAGGTGGCAATGTGGGATGTCCTTTGCAATTTGGATCGGTTTCAAATCACAAAGGTGAAGCTTGCTTGATGGATCGGTGATGAAGTCTAGGCTCCCAAAGCAAAAAAAAACTGGCCAACAGTGAAAGTGGGGGCACGATGAAGTTGGCCCACTTGATCCATGACGAAGTCCAAGCTACAAAAGGTGATAGTGTTTCCTGGAGCTAGGTTGCCTACACCATTATCAAAGAAACCCATTTGATCTATTCAAATGGATCTATGCGCGATGATGAGATCTCTATTGCTTATGTGTTGCATGGACGATTTTGCAGCGGCATTGGTGTGTGTTCATGAAGATGTTTCTTAATCTATTTCATGGTCCCAATCTAGGGATACACTATCAGAATGGTGAAGTTCTTCTAGTGTTTTAAGTAGTAATAAGAATACTCCGACCAATCCTAGACATGGGAATCCTCACTAGGAGGCATTTGGTAGGGAAAATCTTATACAAATGTTGAATGCTAAACACTAGGAGAACCCCACACATCACTAGAAGAAGCTATAGTTACTGGTTGTGATACCTTCCCCTCCTTATACAGTCTAGGGGTAGGGTTATAGATTGATTCTCCCGATTGGGTGCAGATTTGTTTTCTAGTCACTTACAAAGAGTTCTAACCTGATAAGATTACATGCACGTCAGCCTTTGGTTTTGATGAGGATACTTTGCTAGACATAGTGGGACTTCAAATTTGCAGTGAAAACACTATAGGTTTGAAGGCCATTGCACCACCTACTAATCTACTAGTGGTGAAAATTCCCTGGTAGAAATAACTCAATAAGCCCCATCAAGGGAAGGAATGAGAAGCTCTACCTCTCGCACCGCCCCTATAAAAAGGGGGTGAGGGGCAAGGAGGAGGGGAACTTTTTCCATTCCCTTAGTTTCTCACTCCCTCACTCTCCACTCTCCCACACTCACTATTTCACTAGAAAAAAGATCTATTAGGATGTATTCCCAACCAAATCAATAAAATTGTAGGTAGTAAAAACATTAATAGATTAGCGCAAAATAGTATGCCACTATTTTGTATGTTGAAACTACAAAACTAGAGACCTAGAGGCAACCTATTCAACACTACACAACTTAAATACAATAAAAATAATGTTAGACACTCATATCTCAATTTCTATTGCCTTGAAGATTCTTTAGCTCATAGACATTCAATATGTTGATATAGTTGCATTACGGGTATCACTAATCTAATTTTACAATTTAGCTAGTACACTTTTTCTTAACCTAGAATATCCTCTTTTAAGGAATAATCGTGGACACCCAAGACAAACACATGCGCCACCTTGCAAGCATCCTACCCAGCGCGTTGGCAACGTAGTCATCCACATCTCTCATTAGAGGAGGGAGCGGGTGATGGCCCATGTTGTACATCAGTGTAACACCCCAGGTGTTTGTCACCAGTTAAGTAGTGGGTGTGAGCTCAAATATGACAGATTAAGTGATGATGAAGATGTCAAGGTCAAACCTATGGAAATGAGCCCCAACCTAAACTCGGATATTGCACCCTTACTTTACATATAGGCCCTTTTTAAGATATATGCTTGGCTAGTGTTATTGGAATATCTTCATGTGTCTCACAACTATACCCATCTATATGGGTCACTGGAAAAGTTTCATGAAGTTTGGAATAAAAAAGTCACATGAAATGATAAGTTATATCCTTATTGGTATGACTTTACTAAGTGCTTGAATTGCACTATTAAGTGAATGGAAATGTAGGTCATCAACCAAACCTTGCAACCTTGCCCAAATGGCTCTAGATGAACTCTACAGCAAAAGTCATGAAAGGTTCATGTTGGGCAAATGCCAATAAAATGCTCCAATGGATCAAAAAGGATAATCTAAGCTTTATCGTGATCCTACTTTGATCAAAGTAGAACTGTAGGTTCTATGCAAGCTTTGATGTTGGACCTTAAATAAAAGTTGTAGTTCATATTATGTAGAAGAAACTTTGTTTTTACACTAAGACCTAGATCAGCTTGAAATAAGTCAAACAGAGGTCACAAGATTGAATTTACTGCAGTTTTCAGCGCTTGGAAATATTCTAAGTCTGGAATTTCATTCACATCAGCATTGGCGTCTCGCGTTCTCCGAAATTCGTTAAGCAACTTGAGTTGGTCCAAAAATAAAAGTTGAAGGTTATATTATGGAGAAGAGCATGCAAAAAGTTGCACTGAGTTTGACCGAGTTTTGACCTCCGAAAGCGAATTCCCGTGATCGTTATCAACATGTTGACACTATCATATTAAGGCTTAATTAACCGCTGATCTGTTGCTCAAATGACTTGGCACCCTTAATAAGAAATATAGAGCAGACCGAGGTGAGCAAACTTCGTTTTGAGCCCATTGCTAAATTCAGCCCGGAAGCGGCCCAAATCGGCTCCCCACGTCGGCCATACTGTCTCCCGCCACGTGCTCGGTAAAAGGCCTCAAAGGACGCCGCGCGTCCGTGGACGTGGCCACCATTGCCGAGCTTTCTTGCCGCGTGGCCTACCTCCCTGTTGCGTCCTTGCTTCTCCAACCGAGCACCAGAGTTGCCACACGCTGTCCCGGCCAAAGCTCCACTCCGCGCTCGCTTCCTCTCGCTCCACTCCGCGCCAGAGCGTGCGTCCACCATGGCCGGTGGGCCGAGCTCGCTGTCGCCGCCGTTCCCTGGCCCTCGAGCTTCCTCGTGTCCCTCCACGTGAGCCACGGGCTGCTCCGCCCTCTCCCTATCCTCATGCGCTCCTCCGCCGGGCAGCCGCTGCTATGCCGCCACTGCCCGGCGTGTGTGCGTGGCCACGCCACTACGGGCCACCTCGGGCTGAGCGGAGCATCCCTACGCGTGCGCGCGAGGCTCCTGGTGCTTCCCCACCATTCCCCCGCCGCCGCCGGCCCTTCTCCGGCCGCCACCGGCCGATTCCCTGGCATCCTCTGTTCAAGTTCGCATCAGGGTCACCGTGCTAGAATTCGACAAAGGGAAGGGGCCTAACTGCAACCTGTAGACTCAGATGAATAGTGCCAATAAGGACCTATTTGCAGGAAATTAGCTGAAATTTGGAAAATCCATAAGAATTCATAGGAAATTCGTAAAATAGCAAATGAGGACTTTTTGGAATCCTTGTGAAATTTTCTATGCAGTAGATCTATAATATGGCATGTTTTAGTTTAAAGTTTTAGCTGCAAAAATAGATTTGTGCAGTAAGGTTGTAATGCTAGTTGAATTTGTTATTTTCCATAACTGCAGATCTAGGGCTCCAAATGAAGTGAAATTTTTGTGGCATGCTACTCATGTGATAGTTGATGTGTGGTAAAAATTTCATGAGTATTGGATGAAGTATGAGTGAGTTATTGGTTTATCTCGCTCTCACATGATTTCTTGCAATAGCAAATTGTCTTTTTCATAGAGGCAGATATACTTATGCAAATGGTATGAAATTTGTACAGTAGACTATTGAGAGGATATGTGAGCTACTGTAATTTTTGTATAATTTATTGTGCATTTTTGGTATATGTTCATAAATACACATTGATGTCTAAATAAATTAAGAAATGCTTTAAGAAAATTTATTTAGAGGTGAGCACCATGCTTTCTGGTGTTCTTTAGTCATGTGTGAAATGTTGGTAAAGTTGGTTTTGCCCAATTATGTGTTTGCAACATAAGTTAATAATTATTTTCTTGCCGATGTGGTTTATGGATCGATCTGGGAACTTAGCAAAGTTCTTCATGATAATGTGCTTTGTTGTGAAACTTGTTTATACAAAAGTTGTAGATAATTCATGTATCTAGCTTCTGTTAAAATTTGGTGTCATTTGGCCAAGTAGTTTAAGAGTTACAGCTGTTTAAAGTTGGGTTATAGAATTGATTGCTCTCTGTCTTGTTTAGACCAGTTTCTATAAATATATAATTTTGACCCACTTAACTTAAGAATCATGCTAAGATGATTAAAGATGAATTGTAGAAAATTTCATAACCTTTCCAGAATGTCTTGTTGCATGGCTATTGGATTTGTATAACTCTAGTTATGATCCAAACATGAAGCTGTTGTTTCCAGTCCAGAAATAGACATATGCTAGTTGTGGTTGTTTACTCCATGTGTTGCTAAGTGTGGCTTATGCCCTTGTTGATCGTCAAGTTTTGATACTTGTGACCTTGTTAAACTTGTGTCATGCTTGATGTGCTTGCTCTCTATAATTAGTTGTGTGATGTTAGTTAAATAGCTATTGGTGTCTATGTCTTGCATAATCTTGTGTTTGTCTTGAATGCTTATGTGATGCATCTTGTGTTACCATTCATCATATTCATACACATGCCTCTTGCATCTCATTAAGGTATGCTAGATGAACCACGTGAAGGATGTGATGTGGAGCCAAACTCGAAGATTGGGTTTGGTGGATCTATCCCGAAGATGGAAGGACTAAGCAATTGCTAGGACCGGAGATGTCACCATGACGGTGCAAGCTAACTGAACTGACTTGTGTCGGATCCCAGGCAAGCCCCGGAGCATTCTAAGTCTCCCATGTTTTTACAAATATCTTGAGTATCTTTTATTGTTGATGATGCATTAAGTATAGGAATTGGTTAGAACCAATTGTTGCATTATATCCTTACCTTATCCAGATAAAATCCTATGAATCCTAATTAAGTGTAGGATCGAATGATGCTTAGCTATGCTTAGACCGGTAGAAGTCGGGTGATTTCCTATCACCTGCGAGATGTAGGATGAGATCTGGTCACGGTTGGCTATAATTGCTATCATGAAAAAGAATCATGTGTTAATAATGAATGGAGACCGGACAGGATGACAGTAGTGCAGCAACAAGGCATGGAGGTCTTGGGTGTGAATCTATCCCCGTCTGTGTCGTTTAAGGACCGATACGCTGTACGTCATCATGTCATGTTGAACGCAGCCTAACACTTAGCTAGCCGGATAAGTCATTCCGACCGTGAAGCCTAGTAGCTCGACTCAGGCCGGGGACGCGAGCAGTGGCGTGCATTCTGGAGGTAGTAAGGATGTGCGGAGAGCCATTGGCATAAGTCCAAGGCAGGTTAGAGTCCCGAGCAACCTTGGTAGAGTGGTTCTCTGAGAATGTCGATCTGTTCAGACTCGCGACTCCTGAATCGTGCCAAAGGTGACTTGATTGCGACCCTGACGGGGGAAGAAGGGTTTGTGTTTAGGAATACCCCTCCAGCTGGATAGGAATCGATTCAAATCGCCGTCTCTCCCGAATAGTGAGAACTTGACTGAGCAGCGGCAACGTAGATTCACTAAATTTAAAGATATGGTTAAATGATGATGATAATGACAATGAGCCATGAAATACCTGATATGGTTATTATTGTTTGCAACTTAATCAAGTGATTGATTAGTACAGGTGCTAATATAGATGGTAGGTAATGGCTAAAAGTCACTGCTAGTACAGGTGAATAATGCTAATGGTTACTCAAGCTTTTATGCAAAAAGGTTGTCCAGCCAGATCCACTAAATTAAGCTATGCATGATCCTTGGTGTTATTTGTTTTGGTTTCTGACGGGTAAGTCTGGCTGAGTACATTCGAGTACTCAGGGTTTATCCCACCATGTTGCAGGTGGAGTTCTCGGCCTGCTGAAGATGGTGGCTAACCACCGGTGGGCTCGGTGATTCTATAGTTACTTCTCATCTATATGCTTTGGTCGGATGATGTCACTTATGCTAGCAATATATTTGGAACTTATATTAATGTAATCATTTGAAAGCTATGTTGTTTTCACTAAGCGGTTTTGAAACCCAAACTTGTACTATTATTTGTGAACCCATTTGTAATATTATTTCCATTGCAACCTTGTTATGTGATGTGTATTTGCTTAATCATGCGATCTTGGTTGTGATGTTGATTTACCGAGGTCTTTCGGGACACTCGGCGGACTACCGGGTTTATATGAGTGGAAGTATGTGTGTGTCAACGTGTTAGCGGGGACAGCCGTACTTGATCTTGTATAAATTGGGCAGTTCTGTTACATCAGCTTCATCTTCTCTACGACCTCGTCGTGGCACTCCAAAAGATCTTCCCAGGCCTCATCCATAGTCTTCTTCAATGGACTTGATGACTTGGAGTATGACCTTTCGGCATATGAGTACCCGTCGACCATGAATTTGGCTTGATTGAATGCATTGGCTCTGACTGTGAGCCTCTCATAGAGGTGCTTCATCTCCAGCATCTCCCTATCGAGACCCTCAGGCCAAACAAAACCGATCGGGAGTTAATACTAAAAAAATAAGCGCAACACGAGTTGCTCCTAGCTATTAAGTATGTAGAACCCACTGTGGAGATGACCCCTGAAGTAGATCAAATCCTAGCATTCCCCTCCAAAGGCAAGGTGCACATCATTTGCCACAACGCAATCGCATACTGGAGCTGCACAACGGATGAGGTCAACCAGGAGGTCAACGAGGTTCACACGGTCACTAGTTTTGATGTTGATATAGTGGCCACACCACATGTCGAGCGTGAACGCCACCTAGCCTATGGGGAAGAAGCCAAAGAATTGAGTGATGCGCACATCCTCTAGAAACCCATCAAGGTAGCACATGTCCTTGCCAAATAGGTAGAGGAACGGTGGTGACAAGGTGGAAGGCAGAGTTAATGAAGTTGTCCATGACTGGATCGGCAAAGACAAGGGACGCGGTGGATGCTATGATCGACAATAGGAGTGTAGGCGACTATTGAGAGGTGGTAGGGTGTCAGAGGTAGCAGGTAGAGGAAACCCTCAAATACTAGGCGATGAACACTACTGATAGAGAAGGGATCCTCAGCATAGGTGTGGGGGCACAAGTTGTTGAAGGCGACGATGTACCACTCGCAGCACATGATGGATGCATGGTTGTTAGTATAGTAGTAGAGAGAACTAAAAATGGTGTACATGAGGTCAGTGGCAAGCATCGACCATGGCATTGGTTTTGGGCTGTAGCTTGAGATAAGCGAAATCACCAACAACAAAGACACAACTTAGTGCTTATCTGCCTGAAGTTTCATGCACTTCTGAGCTCTATGTTGATGGAGTAGTTTTTGCATGAGAGTCTATCCTTCTATAGAGTCTAATATTAGGAATTTGACAAGCCCTAATCCCCTAAATGCTGAGTTGATTACGTTCGTGACCATATAAAATAGCCAATGGTGTAGTACCTAGAGTTGAGTGGTATCAAGTGTATTGAAACTTGGTTAAAGATAACCATTGTGAGCACTTCAAGACAAGCGTGCACAAAGAAATAGAGATAGATTTCCAAGCACTATTTCACAAATGGATGGCACGATGAGCTCATGTGTAGCTCAGTGCCAATAAGATGAAAAAGCTCTTACTAAACTAAACCCATAAAAACTTTGTCGCTATCAGACACTATGGCAAAGGGATCAAGACCATGTAATTTAAATATGTGTGCATGTAGGAGCTAGGCCACTTATAAGGCATTAAAAGGGTGAGCTAGAGGAAGGGAATGAAAATACCAAGAGAACTTGTTGACGACCATTAGGATACAATTATAAGAAGATGATCATGGAAGATCCTCAATGAAGTCTAGTGTCACTACTTGCCAAGCAATATCAAGCACCAGTAATGGTGAGAGAAGTCCAGGATAGGTTGCCCTCTCTGACTTATCTTGTCGATAGGTACTGCATTGAGCAACTAATGATTGAATGGTGGACTTAGTTTGGGCCAATCAAAAATACGTTTAACACATTTGTAAGTCACTTCATAGCCTGAATGACCCACAGTAGCACTACTGTGCAATGTACAAGTTATCTTGCATTGAAATGTAGTGTTAACCCCAATCCATATGCGATTCTTCTAATGAATAAGGCCATTTAAATTTGGTAGAGTATAATTGCCACTGTGTGAAGAGATACCTAATTCACTTAACAATTTGGTAGCTTGTTCATCTGTTGGATAAGAGTCATCAACTATCTTGAACCACTAAGGTTGGATGACAAAAATACTAGGCATGTCATGAATAGGAGCATGAGGCACTCTGGGCAAGGCATTGGCTACTCGATTTTATTGGCCTTTCTTGTAAAGATTTTTGTAATGCATACCCATGAGTTTGGCTATTGCCTTGCCAAGTTGTGTATATTCTTTGGCCTTCTAGGTGGACTAAGCTTTTCTGATATGTTTTGGTGATGAATTCGGCAGGTCATAGATAAGATATCCAATGTACAACAACAAGTACATAGCCAAGCACTCCTTGTATGTGGATAGGCCTTGTGACTTAACACCCAAATATGTACTAACAAATGCAACGGGGTCTCTATCTTGTTGCATGGAAGTGCCAACACATTTGTCCAATGCATCAGTTTCTATGACAAAGGGTTTGGAAAAAATCTGGGAGAGCTAGGATAGGTGCAAATTCATCTTTCAGTGTTTGAAAAGCTTGTTGTTGGACTGTAGTCCTTATGAACATTTTGCCCTTCTAAGCAACTGGTAAGGAGCTTATTGAGTAATCCACAATGGTGCACAAAATTTCTATAATCTCCATCCATACCTAACAAACTATGAAGTTCATTGACATGGGTGTGTTAAGGTCAGTTTTTTACACCAAAACTTTGGATGGATCGGTAGAGACACTTGACTTTTTTATAACATAACCAAGATAAGTAGTTGTCGTTGGGCAAAATGGCACTTGGACAACTTACCTTGAAGTTATGTTTTTGCATAATGAGAAAAACTTGACGAATATGATGAAGATGGTCTTCCCGAGTCTAGCTGTATGTGAGGATGTCATCGATAAAGATCAGACAACCACATTTTCTTAGGAGAGGTGCAAAATGTCATTCATGATCCCCTAGAAAGTAGAAGGACCACTTGTTAGCCCATAAGGCATGACTTTATACTAAAAACCATAGTTATGTGTCTGGAATGTTGTTTTGTATTCTTCTCTTTGTAGAAGTTTGATCTGATTGAAGCCACTTCACATGTCCAGATTAGTGAACCAACAAGTACCACACAGTTCATTGAGAATTTCATCAATAATAGGTAAGGTGTACTTGTTTTTATTGCAAAGCATTTAAACGCTAAAAATTTAGATGAAAACCTCACGGTTTCTTCTTGACCCACAAAATAGGAGAGGAAAAAGGACTGGAACTGAATAGTATGTGTCTCATGTGCTATTATGCAGCAAGTCCTTAGGTCGTGTTTGGCACTGCTTCATAAACTTCACCGTGGAGCAGCTCCACAAAAAACCTAAAGTTTTTTTTCTCGAGCAGAGTGCGTGGAGCTAAACTTGTTTGGCTAAAAAACGTGGAGCGGAGTTGAAAAATGTGGAGGGGAGCAGTCCCAAACGTGAAGTGGTGCTCGAAACATATGCACTAGACTTAAGTATTTTTAAGCTTTTAACACAATAGCTTCTAGATTTATACGAAACAAAAGATAGAGGTGGGAGGCGCAGTGAGGTAGCAGGAGCCAGCGGTTGTCGCCAGCGATGGAGGGCGGGGAAGAGGCGGTGGAGGAGGGGCACAGAAGAGAGAGAAGAAGACAGGAGAAGGGCATCATGAGGAAGACGATGGGTCATGCGTTTTGCGTTAACGTTGTCCCACGCCAAACCTGGCCCTCTGGCCCAAATCCACCATCGCTCCATGCGGCCATGTCTGCCTCAATGCCAAGTCATGCTCCACCGTCGTTCGGCGCATGCTTTGTAGGTTTACGCATTCTTGCTAGTGCTCCAATGGTAAGCCAACTCGGTTCTGAACTAGTAGGTGTCGGGTTCGATTCCTAGACACCGCACATTTTTTAAGAACCCCACTTTTGTGACGAAGAGCATTATCTGATAGGTGGGGCCTAAAGTGTGAAACTCTATAGTTTTACTTCAATGACGAAGCTCTGTTCATTTATATGACGAATGTTTTTACTTCGTCACAGTTGTAGGAAGGGGCTAACGCCCATATCCAACACCATGACGATTAAGGTAGAATCGTCATTAATTAACCTTATTCAGTGAACAAAAATTGAATCGTCATTCTCAAATCATCATAGATCAAAGGATTTCTAGTAGTGAACGGACATATGCAGTTGACTCGATGAAGATGCATTTTTTATAAGTTTTTAACACATCACCTTCTAGATTATACAAAAGAAAAGATCGAATGTGCGCTGTTTTTTTTTTGTTAGTTAAGTTTCTAGGTGTTGTACTTCTAGGTGTTATTGCAGTTTTAACAATCAGTATGCACAAACTGGTTGTACTTCTAGGTTAAATTTCTAGGTGTTTTTGTCCGAGAAAATCTCAAATCTTTTACTTTTACGGTTTTACCTAAGAGTTTCAAGGACCTATTTGGTACAGTTCAGCTTTACTAGTGAAGCAATTTTTAGTTAAGTTCCGTAAAGCAGCTTCACCAGTAAAGCTAAAGCTGTTTTCAAAAAACATTTGGTAAAACAACTTTTAGGAAAGATATCAGAGAGAAAGCTCAGAGAAGCTAGTATTTTTAGCTTCACCTCAGTTCTTGTGCTATGAGAGGAGCTAAAAACAGCTTTTAGGGAGAAGCTATTTTATCCAGACCTGTTTGGTAGGAGAAGTTGAAAAATAGTTTTGTGAAGCTGGAGCAAAAGCCCTACCAAACAGGTGAAACTACCTGAAAGTGTTGGGGGGCCATGCCTTGCGCATGAAGGTTCACTAACAAGAAAATCTATCTTTTTGTGATGATGAGGTGAAGGGTCCTAAAACCTTCTCTCAAGGAGCCCCCGAGGGGGGAAGCCTTTGCCTGGATCCGATGACCTTCCACATGCTACTAATATATTTTTCGTGTGTGGTGTGACCAGGGGTGCACCACTAATAGAGAACATGGCCCTAATGGTAGCAAAATGCTTCTCGAAAGAAGACCCGTTCTCCATGTTCTTTTCTTGGGCGTCGCTTGCCGCATCAAAAGCCGGAACACACCAACATTTGGTGTCTTTGTGAAGTTGGATCATTCACTAAGGGAAATGCAAGCAAATCTATCAAGTCATTTCACAAAGCTAGGGCGGAGTAAGGGCGAAGGACAGAGCCTTCGACCCATGGGGAAAACAGCGAAGGTGGCTAGAGGAGGTCGAAGGCCGAAACCTCGGTCAAGGCAAAGACACGGCCCTAGCAACGGAGCTAGGAGGACTCAATGGGGGGGAGCTTGTTGGGTCGAGGACCTAACTCGATAATGGCCCAACAGGGAAGGCGATTGAGCATGTAAATGATGCTAAGGCCCTCAGGAGATGTACACATGATAGGGAAATATACCGGGATAGGATATGCCTTAGCTGGCATAGGGTCAGTATTGTACTCATGAAATCATATAACTGTATCCTATAAAAGGATGGTCTCGGCCCCCAATGAAAGAGGAGGGTGAGTCTTTGGCTTGAAACCCTAGACTATGCTTCGGTATTCGCATCCCTTCTCGTAAAAGGATCCTGCCCCACAGCAGAGCCTTTGACGCTCAGAGAGAAGAGCCGCAACGCGCTCCCATCTCGCCCTGTCGTGACCCTCGCATCTCAACATTAGCGTCGTCTGTGTGAAAGCTCTAGTTTGGTTTTGGTGAATTGATGAAACCCTATGTGCTAACCTATTTGCTCTAGTGATCATGAGATAGGTAGCACTATTCCAAGTGGTGGAACAAATGAAGATCATGATGATGGTGGTGATAGCCATGGTGGTGATCAAGTGCTCGGGCTTGGAAAAGAAGAAAGAGAAAAACAAAATGGGCTCAAGACAAAGGTAAAATTCATAGGGCTATTTTATTTTGGTGATCAAGACACCTAGTGGGTGCGCTCACATTTAGGATCGATGGTCGTACTTTTAAGAGGGGTGAAACTCGTCGTGAAATATGGTTATCAAAGTGCCACTAGATGATCTAACTCATTGCATATGCATTAGGATCTAGTGGAGTGCTAACACCCTTGAAAATATTTGTGAAAATATGCTAACACACGTGTACAAGGTGAAACACTTGGTGGTTAGCACATTTGAGCAAGGGTGGTGAAGTTTGGAGTTGAGGAGACACTATTTTTAGTGATCGGATGCAGCTTTCGAAGTGACCGGACTCGGTGGTTGAGCGTCCGATCAATTTTAGAGAAGGTGGCGCGCTCGGGCTGTGTCTAGAAATTGACCGGACACAGCACAGTAAATGTGACCGGACGCGCAGGGCCTGTGTCCGGTCAAACATGACGTACGCTGATGTATGCTTCGTTGCTGAGCTAGAGAGGACCTGACGCTGTGGTGCATCCGGTCATATGTGAATGGACGCGTTCGGTCAGCAAAATCCCTCTCTAGATGCTTACTGGACTCGACCTGACGCCGAGAAGTTGCGAGGAGCGGCGCGTCCGGTCATGGCATGTCCTTGGCGCGCGCGAGCGTGAACTGACGCGATCGGCGTGTCCGGTCATTACTTAACCGCTCGAGGAAGGCTGACTAGCCGTTAGTGATCAGCGGCTGAGGTTGAACAAGGGGGACACGTGGAGCAAATCCAAGGACCGGACGCTGGGGTCCTACATCCAGTCAACTTGACCGGTGCGTCCGATCTCCCCGAAAACTGTGCTGATAGAGAGCCAACGGCTCTATTTCGAGGGGACGCCTATTTAAGTCGTGTGGCCGGCTCTAGCTCACCCTCTTGGCCATTTGCATTGACATAGCAACCTTGTGAGCTTAGCCAAAACCCTCCCACTCATCTCCATCATTGATTCATCATCTTTGTGAGATTGGGAGTGAATCCAAGTGCATTGCTTGAGTGATTGCATCTAGAGGCACTTGGTGATTGTGTTTCGCTGTAGGATTCGCTTGTTTCTCTTGGTGGTTGCCGTCACCTAGGCTGCTTGGTGCAGTGAGGATCGTCGAGCGGAGGAAGGTGCTTGTCTCCGGCTCCGATCATGGTGATTGTGAGGGGTTTTTGACCTTTCCCCGGTAGAGAGCCAAAAGCTACTCTAGTGGATTGCTCGGGGCTTGTGTGATCCTCATCTTGTGTTGGTTGTGCGGCGCCCGATTGCGGGTTAGGCGTGTGATGCCTATAAGCACGTGAACCTCTAAGTGAGTGAATCACCACAACGGGGACTAGCTTGCCGGCAAGCAAGTGAACCTCGATGAAAAATCTTTTGTCATCTTGTCCTGAGGGTTTCTTGGTATTCATTGTGATTGGATTAATCATCTCTTGCCACGGCAGTATAACTATCACATCCCCTCTCTTGCACTTATATTTCTAGTGTTGCTACGCTCTTTAGTGTAATTAGTTTTGATAGCTAGCTTGTGTCGGGTCTAGTGGTTAGTGAGGCTCTTTAGTTAGTCTTTAAGAGCTCACTAACTTAGTGGTAGTGGCATAGCCCTTTGTGTGCATAGAGACTATAGATACTAGAATTGTGGTAGGTGGCTTGTATTTTTAGTAGGCTAGCACAACATTCGCTTCGCCTCATAATTGTCTAACCGCTTTGTTTAGTGTTGCTGTAGAAAATTTTATAGAATATTCATCTCCTTCTAGCTATTAGGACCTTTCATCGCGGCGATCAAACCCGTGACCACGTGGTTAAAAAGCCACCATGCTAGGTCACATGCAAACCCACAATGCCAGCTACAAGAAAAGACTTCGCACGGGGAAGACCCAGGCGCAACACTGGCAGTAAGTATGCTAATCCCCCTCAGCCTCAGGAAGGTGCGGAGGTCGAGGAAGAAGATGCACCTGCAACAAATCAGCAATTAGCCGAAGAACAACAACCCATCCCTGACCCAACACTAGAACAATTACTCCATCAACTACAAGCAGAACTACAAAGGGCTCAGCATGGAAGGGATAGGTTGGCCCGGCCTTCGCCGCCAATCAAAGAGCAGCTCTCATCTCCCAGCGAGCAGCAGAGGTAAGGCAACAGATTATTGTCCTACAGGCAGAAATCCAGAGCCTACAACCAAATCCTCCCTCGTCAAACAACTCCAACCACTCCCAACCAGCCACACAAAGTCAAGCCAATCTTTATCCAAATCCCCAACTCCAGCCAGTCTTCGGCACAGCAGTTAGCCTCATCCCCCTCCAAACCGATAGACAACAAATCTCCTTTATCCGAAGGCCTACAAAATTCACCATGGCCAACCACCTATAAGCCTATATCCCTACCCAAGTTCAATGGGCAGTCGGACCCCTGCAAGTTTATAATGAGCTTTGAGGCAGCCATAGCCTCTGCCGGAGGAAATGACACAATGTTGGCTAAGTGCTTCGTCATCATAACCGAGGGTGACGCCCTCGCATATTATTCCATGCTCAAGCCCAAATCTGTATATTCTTGGAAAAACCTTCGCGACAAGATCATGGCAAACTTCAAATGATTTGCAAGCGAATCGTGTGATCTTGTACTCACTCAGTTTCCTAGTTGAACATTTATAGAAAATATTATTTTTCACTATGGTAGCATGTCAGGTCTCCTTCTCCAAAGTAGCTCTAACTTGTAACTTACCATGGAGGTGAAGAAAGACAGGGTTGACCATCAGCAAAACTTGTACGTGTTGGGTGATTGGTTGTTGACCATGTCTGATGTCCTGCAGAAAAACTAGTACTTCCGAAATTATGTGCTCGTACTTTGGCATCACGTTGGCACATGCATGGTGATGATGATATGTGTTAGTTATGTTAAACAACTCATGGAGGCTACTTGAATAGCCGATTTATGATGAGGTCCTGCGGTTCTCTTCAATACTAGTATCATGCTGCTAACTTCTCAAGTTTTCAGAAAAGTATAGCAGAATTTAATTGGATCAGAGAAATCCTTCGGTGCAAAGGAACCGATTCATTTTCTGATTTACAAATCTGGCAACATAGTTGATACTTGACAGTCCTTGCCTCGAGCTGCCTGCACACTGCAAAACTCGGAAGAATCACATTGAAGATCATCAGAAGTTCAGACACTTCTTTTTGCTCTGAAAGGACATTCAGACTTTCAGAGTCGTTACCTAGAATCCTTCATCTCTCTTCAGATATATAGCAATAAACTAAGCAAATATGTGCAAGTATAATAGAGGAGAGAATCAAGAACCCACAGTTTTATCATCTCACACCCAGGTCATGAGCTGTGATCAACCACGGATATCAACATCAGTCTCACATTGACCAATTGTCTACAACTGTTAAACAAGAGGTTAATTAATGGGTGAATGGGTGATAGCGTGGGGATGCCACACGCCACCTCTTGTCTTCTATATAAACCCACGCTGTCATCGCTTGCAAACCACCTCGAGCTCATGCAGCCTAACGGCTTTAGCTAATTTAAGAGAGATTAGTAAACAAACAGCAGCCTTAAGAGCGAGCCTAGCGGCAGTATCATGAGGCGCCTCCAGTTCCTGGCCGCCGTCTTCCTCCTCGCGTTCACGCCGATGGCGGTGGCTGAGCTGAGGCCGGACTACTACGCCGGCGTCTGCCCGAACCTCGAGAGCATTGTCCGCGGCGCCGTGCAGCAGTCCGTGGCGCTCTCGCCGCTCGCCGCGCCGGCCACGCTCCGGCTCTTCTTCCACGACTGCGCCGTCAGGGTATGTGCGATTATATTATTACTGACGCCGATCAGAGGATTGATGCCATGCCGCCACTCTTGTGATCTGTGAATTAAGGGCTGCGACGCGTCAGTGATGCTGATCAACGCTGCCGGCGACGACGAGTGGCGGAGCCCCGACGGCATGACGCTGAAGCTGGAGGGGTTCAGCACGGTGATGAACGCCAAGGCAGCGGTGGACAGCGACCCGCAGTGCCGGAACAGGGTGTCCTGCGCCGACATCCTGGCCCTCGCCGCCAGGGACTCCGTCTTCCTGGTAAGCACGCGAACACCAACGAACCATGCATGCTGCTCTGCTATGCTCCTCGATCGCTTTCGTTCTCGAGTTGATCGTGACTGTCTCTCGCGTGAACACGTACGTACGCCCGGCCGCCGCAGAGCGGAGGGCCAGACTACAAGGTGGAGCTGGGCAGGTTCGACGGCACGGTGTCGACTTGTGGCAGCGTCGTGATTCCTCATGGCACGTTCGACCTCGACCAGCTCAACGGCTTCTTCTCCAGCCTCGGCCTCAACCAGACCGACATGATCGCGCTCTCAGGTACATATCCACGCGCACGTGTACATGCATATATAAATGTGTCAGTTCTGCTAGCTAGTGGAACACGCCAAGAGCATGCATGCATTCCATGTTTAGTTTACTCCTACTACTCCTGCGAACGAACACCTGCAGTGCAGTGATGCCCGTCGCTAACGGCCGTTCTTGCGTGACACTACGTACTGAAACTCTGCAAGCAGGGGGTCACACGATCGGCGCGGCGTCGTGCGGCTTCTTCGCGTACCGGTTGGGCGCGGACCCGGCCATGGACCCGGCGCTCGCGCAGCATCTCCTGGGCAGCTGCCCGGGCGGCGGGCCGGCCGGGTTCGCGTTCCTGGACGCCACGACGCCGCTGCGGTTCGACAACGAGTACTACCGGAACCTGCGCGGCGGGATGGGGGTCCTGGCCTCCGACCAGGTGCTGTACGCCGACCCGAGGTCCCGCGGCGCCGTCGAGCGCTACGCCGACGACCAGGGCGCCTTCTTCGGCGACTTCGCCGCCGCGATGGCCAGGCTTGGCAGGGTCGGGGTCCGCACGGCGGACGACGGCGAGATACGCCGCGACTGCAGGTTCCCCAACTGATGGAATTGGATCCACGGGTTCGCTCGCCTGCTGGTTGTGGTGGTTGCTCGACGGTTTTGTGTTGCTTCTGTGAACCTCACTCGTTGACGTGGCGCGAGTGGGTGTCTGTGTTGCATTGCTGTTGACTTGTTGACTGGAGCTGGAGGTTCAGAAATCAGAAGGCCCGTGTCTTTTGGACCAGGAAGGGTCTGGGCCTGGTGGGCTGCGTGGCTGCAAGTTGGGTGTGTGAAGCTCCAGGTGTCCGTTGACAGAAAATGTAAAAGTTGGTGGTTGGCCCATACCGGCCCATCTAAATTACTAGGAATAGGAATACTTTGTCTACGGAAATACTCGGATGTGGCTTCCACTCCGCCTTGCCCGTCTCTCTTTCCGCTCTGTCTCGCCCTCCCCATCTTCAGGTCTCTCTCGTGTCTACTGGCAGCAGCAGAGCCCCGCGCGCCACTGTTGCCTCCTTCCTTCACCCAAGCCGACCATGCCATCTCCTCCTCAGTTCGCGCAGTGCCTCCCCAGTTTCTTCCCCAACCCAGCACTGTCAGGATCCGTCGCCGCCCCTGCCGATGGCGGTTGGACGCAGGTGCCAGGACACCTCAGGTCGTCTCTAGCCGAGCCAAGGGGCACCCACAAGCGCGGCCAGTGTTGGTGGTGCTCGCATGTTTCAGAGGTATGTTGCAAGTGTTTCGTATAGATGTTGCAAAAGTAGATCGTGATATTGCATATGCTGCAATGGCTATACACGTATGTTGCAAGCGTCTGTTTCAAATGTTTCATCTGTTTTTTCAGACGTACGTTGCAAATGTTTTATTTGGATGTTTGCGTATATTTCACACATATGTTTGCAAGTATTTTTGTCAGGATGTTGTATATATTTTGCAATGGCTTTGCAAGTGTTTTAGGTCTTTTCACAAATATTTCAGACTGCATGTTTCAAGTGTTTCATCTTTCTTCAGACGCGTGTTGTAAAAGTTTCATCTGGATGTTTCAAAAGTAGATCGGGGTGTCGTACATAGTTGCAATGTGACTCACCTACCACAGTCGCTTGCTGCAGCTGCTTGGAGCGTCGTGCATGCGTGTGGGATACGGAGGGATAGAGCGTTGCGGGGACTACAGACGCAGGGAAGCCGCGCAGGCGGTCCCCTGCCTGGTGCAGACGTGCAGCAGCCGCATGCGTCCGTCCGGATGTTTGGGCAGCTAGTACTGCCCTTGTGTCTATATCAGTCTTGTGTTCTACGTCTGATCTAGCTGAATCCTTCTTATGTTGTATGATCAGGCTGAAACCGACTCGATCGGGTGCTAAAAAAAGCTAAAACTTGTGTTGAGTAGCTATTGTTCACCCTAGGCTTGCAAAATCTTAAGTTAGATGTATTGCTTATTAGAGCTATCTTATTGCTCACCGTTTTGCCTAGTGTTCCGTCTTTGCACGAAATTTTAATTGGTCTATTTATCCCCTCTAGCCACAATAGATCCTTACAAGTGATATCAGAGCCAAGCCTCCAACTATGGCTAGCAACAATGTTGGCAAGCCCCCGCACTTTGATGGCACAAATTATGAGTATTGGAGAGAAGGGTGTGTGCACATCTAAAGGCTATGGAGAGGAAGAATTGGGGAATTGTTGAGGAGGACTTTGTAGTGCCTGACTTGAAGGCTCCAACCCCAGGTGAGGAACAAAAGCTCCAACTGAATGATCAAGCACTAAATTGCATATATGAGGCACTTGATCCCAAGGTCTTCGAGTCTATCAAAGACTTGGAGATGGCACAAGGTTTGGAAAGAGGTTAGAGGAAGCATATAAGGTACCTCCACCATAAAGGATGCCAAGTTGTACCTCTTTAAGGACAAACATGCCAAATTGAAGATGCTTGAAGGTGAAAATGTGCTAGAGATGTTCCATCGCCTTAATGTCATAGTCAATGAGTTGAGGGCACTTGGGCACAAGGTATAGATGATGATGATTTCTCACATAAGTTCTTGTGGTGCCTCCCCTCCAAGTTCAAGATCATTGTCACCGTGATATCTAGAGAGGGACTAAAGGACTTCATTCCCACATAAGCGTTGGGAGAGATCATCACTTATGACACCTTCGATCGAGAGGAGAGTGATGAGCATGTGGAGAAGGAAAAGAAGAAGAGCATAACATTCAAGGCAAATCATCAAGATCAAGAAGAAGATTGAGGAGGAGTGATGATGATGATGAGAGCACCATGTTCTTCTTCTTCGATGTCATCGTGTTCTCGTTGTCCTCCTCTCCATGTTTCGTCTTGTAATAGTAGCAACAGCTAGAGCCAACCCTCTGCAGGGAGTAGGGGAGAGGAGATGTGGACCTTACATATGAGCCCCACATGTTGGTCCATGTCAATACAAAGTTAGCAAGTCACATTGTCACGTCAGCAGATGAATAGCTCAAGGCCCGTTTGTGCTCGAATGCCACCTAAACACAAGATTAATGATATGAAAATGGTAATTTATTATATGGGAACTTGGACTGACACCCGCCGCTAAGTTTAAAGACTTTAAAATAATATTTTATGAGTTAGAGCAACAAAATAATATGCCAAATTTAAAGATCTCTCATAAATTTTACTACAAGTAATAATGCTTCACGACGCGTGTGAAAAATCACGACCAGGCAAAAACACATGACAAGCATCAATTTGAGTACCACTCCCGACTATATATATATGTTTTCATGCCCCAAGCCCGAAGGAAATTTCGAGTGAAGGAAAACGCGAGTAAGAAAGTAGCCGGACGGCGCCATGCCATGCAGCCTTGTTCAGACATCAGAGCAACTTGAGCAAGAGAACAAAGGAGCGCTCAAAAGATCTCTCTCCCCTCCAGAAGCTTTCACCATATCCACTCCAATTCGGCCAAGTGGCGTCTTCGCCATCTCAAGATAAGCCCTCCTCTCCTACCACCGGCACCTCTTCTTGTCTTCCTCTTCACACTCGGCAGTCGGCAATAATCACGAGAGAAGAGAAGCTAGCGTTCAACAGAGGAAGAAGCGAGTGAGCTGACAAAATCGACTGACCATCCATGGCTCTGGCGCCGGCGCCTCTCCAGTGCTTCCTCACGGGCAGCAGCAGACCGGTGTGCACGGCAACGCCGCCCAAGCACGCGAGGAGGCCGTCGAAGATCTCGTGCAAGGCGGGCGGCGATGACAAGGACAAGGTCCCGTCGGGAGGGAATGATCTTGGGATCAAGCTCGGGAAGCTGGCGATGGTCGCGTTAGCCGCCGGCGTGCTGGCGCTCGGCCCCGTCGACAGCGCCATGGCGGCCAAGTCCGGCGGCAGGGTCGGCGGGCCAGGCGTTCCGGTCCGCGCCACGGTCGTCTGGCCCTCGGATAAACAACTCCAGGTAATCTTTAGCGCCTTCTACAGTGATTTGAATCATTGTATGCAATCTGTCTGATAAGTACATCTTTTTCACTGCATCTTTTGCCAAAGTTCAGTTCCAGCCGTGTTCAGTTCAGAGAGCTCAGACTAGATGACGTCTTCCTCCCACCGATTACGAGCTCTGAATGTCTGAAACTCTGAATTATTGTGAAGTTGGATAGCTTTTGATCGTCCTTCTTGTGCAACTTGATGGTTCAGTTTGTTTTCAATCATTTGCAAGAATCTAGAGTAGCACGACACGCGACTGAAATCAGCTGACACGCTGCACACGCATGCATGCTACGTTTGCTGATGCAAAATGTTATCCTGTCTGGTGCATGCGCAGGACGAACATCTACATCAACCCGCCGGTGGCGCCGCCTCTGGGCGGGTACGGCTACGGGGTCCCGTTCTTCGGCGGCTACGGCTACGGCTGGTCGCCGTTCAGCTGCTTCGCCCCCGGGCCGAGCGTCGCAGTCGGGGTCGGCGGCGGATTCGACACGCTCGTCCTCTTCTTGGTGCTGGGCGCCGTCGTCGGTGCTGTCAGACGGTTTCTCAACAGGAACAACGATGATTACGACGACTACTGATGATTATCAATGCCAGCTCCAGCTAGGGGATGTAGCGAATGTCATCCTTCACCTTCATGTGTAATATATGGCGAGATTTTTTTCGTGTGGAATCCTAGGAACAGAGTGTACCGATGCATCAGGAAATGTATGTAATAATTTTGTTCAGTGAAATGTAATGAGAATAGCATCTATAGTTAGGGACAGTTGCAAACAGCTAAATACTCCAGCATCGAGCCAGCGACTACAAAGTGCATGATTAAAATGGATTCAAGTGTATATATATAGTTAATGCTGGGGGTGAAAATAGCACCGGTAATTCTCCGATCCGAACCGAATTCAAATTTCGAGGAAATGGAAAAGAGCTTTTAGTATCCATATCGAGATAATTTAATCCTGTTATATTGTGATACAAGACAAGATATGGGATCGTTGGATATATTATGGGTTTGGTCCGTATAATATTTAATAAATCAAATAAAATTCTATGGTACGTAACATTAAGCGGTATATGGTTTTAATACCATATGGGATTTTGACTGAACGTTGACTCAGCTTATATGGTTGAAAATTAATCATAATTGAGATTGAGAAGCTGAGAAAATGACATAGGCGTGCCACAGGCGCGCCCGCCGCCGACCGGGCCGCGGGCGCGTGGCGAGGTGGGCATGGCTAGTCTTTTGCCACTTAAATCCACATAATCACAGGAGTTGTCACTTAAATCCACATAATCACGGGAGTTACTCTTCTTGATGGTGGAGGCGAACTGATTGTGGCAGTTATCATCCCTTCCGCTTTCCGTCTCCTGGGATTCTCTACTGCCTTTCTCCCTTCTCCAACCGCTCCCGAGAGAAACCACATTTCAGCAGCCCTCAGGCTTCCTCGTCCCGTACCTCTGCGCGCACGGAGTAGCGGGAGAGCACGTGCCTCCGAAAACCTCGTCCGCCTGAGAACCTTGCACGGGATGTGTGACAATTAGGTTTTTGGGGAGCGATTCACGACTGCTCATCCACGTACGCCTTCTTCCTGGTAGTGATCGCTCTCGGAACCCGTCTTCTTCCCGGTGACTGCCTGCGGAACAGCAAGGCGTCGTCTTCCTGGTGATCCATTCGTGGGACTGCACTGCGAACATAGTCCTGCATCGACAATGGTCCACGACTTCGAGCAACGCACTATGTCGACTAGTGCGAATGGAGCCTCCGATGCCCTCGGCATGGGACCCTCCACTGGGTACAATCTAATCTCTATGATTACTGTACTTTGCGCTTTCACTGTATTCATCTGTATGTCATCTCTGCATGCTATAGTGTTCGTTAGAGATATACACATGCATATATATGCCGTCACAAACCTACTAATGTTATATTTCTGGATTAAATTGATAATAAAAATGCCTAAATTTCTAATAATCTAAAAACCTAATCTTAGGCAATTTTCTGTCAGTGGTTTTGCTGCTGCTTTGAAACCAAATAATTTTGATGCCAAGAATTTCATGATATGGCGTGCCAAGATGGTATTGTGGTTGACTGCGATGAACTACTATCACGCCGCACAGGGGAAGCCTGAACATTTTACTCCTGAGGAGGAGCAAAAGTTCTTGGCTGCCGATAACCTATTTCGAGGCGCCATGTAACACCCCTGGTGTTACGAGCTCGTTTAGCACCGCGATTTAGGCCTAAGTAAATTTTCAAAACGAGTTTCTCAGATTTTTATTTAAAACGTACTCGACGTGATGAGTGAATCCAGTGACTCAGTTGTGGGGACTTGAATAAACGCTCAAGTTAAATTACGTCGTACGTAGAAATATTTAGGAATGACGAACGACGATGCCAGCAAACGGTATATTCCGTTAGATTAAGCATGAAAAGCAACTTTTATAAATAAAATAAAATCCATTAATAAATAGAACGATATATATATATATATATATATATATATATGTGTGTGTGTGTGTGTGTGTGTATATATATGCTCATGTGTTTATTTTGAAAAGCACGCACAGTTGAAAAGCCTTGGTTTAGTTTTGACTTGCGAGCGAACGGCTCCACAGCGATGACGGGACGTCTCCCTGCCTTGCTCCATCGCTTGTCGTCAGTAGTGCGTTCCCCGTTTTCGCATGGCTATGGCATCGTGCAGTGCTCACCGTCTTTGTGCACTGTGCGTTTCTCCTTTTTTCCAGCATCCGGTCGGCTCTCGACTCTCACGTCTCGTCCCTCGTACCGGACCCCCTTCCCTCTCCTATCTTTCTTCTTTTGGTGACACGACCGCCCGCACGCCTGCCTTGTCGAGCGGACCCCCTCTCCTCTCCTTTATTTTCCCTCCGCCACTCGCGTAGGAAGCGCACCATGTCCCCGACCTTATCTCCACAGCATGCACCATCTGTGTATCCCATCCCCGTCGCATCCGCTTCCGGTGTGTTGCGCCCCACCTCCGTTCGCCTCTATAAAATACCCTTGGTCCTTGCTTTTCTTCTTCGTCCCCATTCTTCTCGCATCCAGAGTAGAGCTACGAGATCCAGTCGACATTGTGAAGCTACGTTCGTCAGTCTGAGGTGATGGTGTAATCTAAGCAGAAGAAAGGATCTGGTTTCGTTGAAGAAGTTCAAGTTCCCCTTTTGGGTAGTCAATCTTAGGGTTCACGATGTTTTACTTCTTAGTCGACTGTTTCTGGATCTGTTGGTGCTACGCCATGTTTTGGATAATCATCTTCTTGTTGTTTCTCCATTGTCCTCGTCTATCTCGACTTCTAGAGTAGGTCTCGGTTGTACCAGGTTGCTCTTAACCATGTATCCCAAAATCCCCATGTGGTTTAGTATCCAAAGTCGTGTAATCCCTGATCTACGGAATGTGATCACGTTTTCCCCTCTTCTGGTTCTTGCTTCAAATCTCGGGATGAGATTCTTTTTAAGGGGGGTGGTTGTAACACCCCTGGTGTTACGAGCTCGTTTAGCACCGCGATTTAGGTCTAAGTAAATTTTCGAAACGAGTTTCTTGGATTTTTTATTTAAAACATACTCGGCGTGATGAGTGGATCCAGTGACTCAGTTGTGGGGGACTCGAATAAACGCTCAAGTTAAATTACGCCGTGCGTAGAAATATTTAGGAATGACGAACGACGATGCCAGCAAAAGGTATGTTCCGTTAGATTAAGCATGAAAAGCAACTTTTATAAATAAAATAAAATCCATTAATAAATAGAATGATATATATATGCTCCTGTGTTTATTTTGAAAAGCACGCTCAGTTGAAAAGCCTTGGTTTAGTTTTGACTTGCGAGCGAACGGCTCCACAGCGATGACGGGACGTCTCCTTGCCTTGCTCCATCGCTTATCGTCAATAGTGCGTTCCCCCTTGTACGAAATCAATCAACTACGGTTTATTAGCGTCGCGCCACATCGTCGAGTTCCGTCGTCGTGCCACTGCTCCCTCTCCATCGCGTCCTTTCTCTGATGATCGTCATAATGTAGGTGGGTCGGGCTGCTACTGCCGTATACTGATTCGCTTGCTTTCCCTCCCTCACTATTGGTTCTGTCGTTTCACTCTACGACGTCATGAATATCTCTGTCGGCCTTTTCTTGTGCCTGCCTTACTTGTCTTTGCGGCCTCGGTGTTGTCCGTGCCAACCGGCATGTCCTGCTGGCCATGCTGCCTCACGTCGCGCCATGGCGAGTTAGGCCGAGTCAGTCCTGCCTCCTCCCCCTTTTTCCTCTGTGTGTCTCAGTCTCTGCGGTGGTGATCCCTCATCCCTGCCCTACGCGCGCACGGCTACCGGTCTCGGGTCCAGCTGTCCGCGGTCAAACGCAGCTTGGCGCCTCGCTTTCGCGCCATTCCAGGAGGGGCCGGGGCGGGAGCTTTCCCGCGCAAATGGTGACACCTGCTTGCTGCTGCAGGGTAGTGGTAGGGGTCCAATGGTCATTCTGCTGCTAATCAACCCCATGGATCGCAGGTAGGGCTAGTGCATGCCGACAGCAGCGTAGGGCTGGTGCGAGTAGTGATTGGTTCATGAAAGCGTATGCTGCGACTGGTGTTGTACCGTAGCATAGAGTAAATTGTTTTTCAGCAGCGTGTACTATGCCACTGTGTACGGCATCAGGAATACTAGTAACAACTCACAAGAGGCCAAAATTACCCATCTTGAACATCACAAAGTCGTATTAAAGTCAGTCCCTCAGTTTCCCTCCGTGCCGCGTCCAGGCCAGGGCCATCCGCGTCGGTGCCGGCCCTTCCCGTGCGCCTGTCCGACTGCGCCTTCCTCTTCACGTGCGCGCCACCGCTGCACGGCCGCCGTGCCTGGGCACCCTCCTCCTTTTCCCTCGCTGCCGCGGTCGTGTGCGGCCACCGCGCCCCTCGGTCCCGCGGCTACCTGCAGCTGCGAGTCGGGCTGTCGTGCCGCATCTGGTCGCCCGCACCTCCGTCCGTGCACCCGCGCCCCTGTCCTCGCCGAGCCACTGAGCGCCATCGTGGCCGCGCTCCTGCCATCACAGCCGCAGCCTCGCCAGCGTCCTCGCTGCCCCCACCTCCAAGCGCGAGCTCCACGCTGCGCCTGGAGCGCCGTCCGCGCCTGAGCCCACGTTGCTGCTCTGCCTCCGTGTGCGCCGCTGCCAAGAAGTCACTCTGCCAGTGCCATCGTGGCCTCGTGCTCGTACCCGCAACGCCGTGTCGCCTCCATCCGCGCCTGCCGCGCTGTTGCCCGGCTCCTCGCAGGCGTACGTGAGTCTACACGGTCCACGCCGGACCTGTGACTCCACGACGAGTACGCTTCAAATCAGCAGCCGATTCAGTTCCCATCCTCTGCTCTGTATCAAAGGAAGAAGGGTAAGAAACGAAGTATAAATTGTGTCCTGGGGTTCTCGGTGTAAAATACATGACTCGTTTAATAGTGCTTGTGGGTCTAGGGTTGAATAGAGGAAAGCGCGGGGTTCGTTCTGCAAATTGTGCGCCGCGCCTGTGGGCTCGCTATGCCTGGGCCCCTGGCCGCGCGTCCGCCTGGTGCCGCGCTGAGCGTTGGGTCGCGTGCCCCTGGGGGCCGCGCCGCGCTGTTGGGCCGCTTGCGCCACCGCGTTGGGCTACTGGCGCCCGCGCGTGCACCCTGCCGCCTGGGCCGTTCGCGCCCGCGTGGGCTGGCTGCTCCCCCGCCTGGGCCGCCGCTTCAATTCCCGCGGTAGCTTCTAGCCTGACGTCGCGGTCTGGGCTGCTCATGCCCGCGCTGGGCCGTCCGTTGGCCGCCGTGCCTGGGCCACGCGCTGTCCGTCCGCGTGGGCCGCCGGCTCGCTCTGGGCAGCACACCTGGACCGCGCCTGGCCAGCAGGCCGCGAACGCGCCTACGAGCCGTGCCGGCTTGACTGTCATATGCCGCGGTATTATTTCCTATTTTCCAGTGAATTAGAGTAGGTTTTCTAATATAAATTCTGAGTGGATTTTGTTATTTAAATAGAAAATTGTGTAGGTTTCCAAAAGTGGTGAAACCAGTTTTGTTGAGTTCCTAAAATCATGATATACCTGTTAGTCTAGTTTGTTCACATAGGGTGATACTATTCTTGGAAGCTATATAATTAATTTAAGGTACTTAATATTGAAAAATATAAACTTGTAGGAATTTTCCTGATAAGTTGGTAATATTGTTGAATCTAAAATTTATACAGTAGGCTCCTAGCAATATTAGGTACCCGGTGTAATTTATTGGTAGCTCCAGAATAATTAGTTTGCTAAGTAGATAATGATGTCCTATTCCGAATAAAGATTAAATGGATAGAATGGAATAAAGAAACAACTTAGTTTGTATAACTAAAATGATTGTTGGGAATTAGCGTCTTATCCGACAACATGGATATATAGCCAAAGTACGTATGTCGTTAGAGCGAGTTCGTTAGCTTGTGAGGCGTGATCGGATTTCTAAGCATTTCGGTTGTCGTTGATTATTTACATCTATGCATTTGCATCAATGCATATCATATAGGTACGATGATGGGTCAACGGATCAATTGAAGGATGATTGGGAATCCGAAGGTGGTGTAATGGTATTCTCTCCAGGAGATGATGCAATGGGCTTTCTATTCAGATGATGGTGGATGATCTGAAGATGCAGATACTAACTTTTTAATATATCTTACCCAGGCAAGCCCCGGTGCATAACCCCTACCTTTCTGCAGTTTAAATTATATTTGTGCATTAAGTTTTAAGGAGTTGAATGAAACCCACTTGCATATATATATCTTTATCCTATGAGTCTTACTAGTATGACAGCATCGTGTAGAATGCTATGCTACAGGACTCCGGTATAAGTCGGGTGATTGCCTATCACTCGCGAGAGATAGGAAATATATTACTATCACTTGAAAAATACAAATGGTGGAAAGGAAAATGGTGACCGGGCAGGGATATGGTTTGGGTATTGGTGGGTGTAAGAGGTCATGTTGCCGTGGACGCGGGGCATGGCTTGGTTACACTGCTTTCCCTGTCTGGTCGGTTAAGGATCGATCGTTGCATAAGCCATCGAGGCAAGTCATAGACTTATTATCCTGAGCACATACTTGGGTATGGGCACTTGGAAGAATTGTTGCTCTCTTGTCGCGGATCTGACTCTTTTCGGACCGACTGTTAGGGTTTTATTTTGGTGGAGGAGGTCCTTGCACCGCACTGAGTCTGGGACTCAGGGGCAGGGGCTTGGAGTCCTAGTTTGGATGGGGACCTGGACACCTGGGATAGGAGAGTGATGGGTTGGTCCTACTTGTGCCTTGGGTACAAGCGGGGCGTGTGTTTTTGGGGTACCCAGCTAGGGGCATTGATTCGCAAATCGTCGGACGATCTAGTATGACTTGTTTCATATCTAGCGCCGTAGTAAGAACCGAAAGATGAAAGATGGAAAGAAAAGGAAATCTGATTGCTTACCACCTGCTTGAAAGTAGTACATGTTCTTACATAGAATGGTTAGTTAATGAACCAATGCATTGCTAATAAAAATCAAATATAAGGATGCACACTTAGTAATGCTTCTTGCAAATACAATAAATTCACAAGCCAAATAGCCCTGCATATCCTTAGAGTCTTTTCTTTTCTCCTGTCGGGTAAGTCTTGCTGAGTACAATTGAGTACTTAGGGTTTTATTCCCCCTGTTACAGGTGATAGGTGGATGCTAGAGCTGACCTTTGTGTGTGGATACCTCCTGGTGGGCTCAGCGAGAATTCCTTTACGCTGCGATCATATTTGTTATTTATAACTCTCACCAAATACTTTTATAAATGAAAGTTTCATAAGCTGTTGTCATAGTTTATATATTAATACTTCATCATGTCATGAGTAGATATTCATTTCCCATGTAATTCTGATCACATGTTTATATTTCGTTGTTCAATTAAATTGTTCATAACTCTGATAATATGATTTCATTCCGCTGTTATATTAATAAATATTATACTCTGATATTGTATTAAAAGTGATGTAAGAAATGGTTCAGAATGATGTAAGCTTTATTCTCTCATTTGTGATCCTGATGGTAAAAATGTGAATTTTTAGGTTCTCCCCTAGGGTGTGCCCGACGGAACTGTGTAATTTAGTGTTCTCCCTCGAGTGCTTAGTGACTAATGGAAGACGAGCACTCCTATGATGCATTAGATTAGGCGATTCTGCCACACGCCGTGATTAGTGCACTTCATCCCAAGTATGAGAAAAACTACATATCTTGCAAATCAGGCAAAGAGTTATGTGATGCTCTTGAGATAAAGTTTGGAGTTGAGTTATGTGATGCTCTTGAGACAAAGTTTGGAGTTTCTGATGCTGGTAGTGAGCTATACCTCATGGAGCAGCTGTATGACTACAAAATGGTTGAAAACCGTTCTGTGGTCGAACAGGCTCATGAGATACAGGCGCCAGCAAAGGAATTAGAACATTTCCCTTGTTTGTTGCCCGACAAGTTTGTGGCCAGCGGTATAATCGCTAAGCTGCCACCTTCTTGGAGGGATTTTGCTACTTCTCTAAAACACAAGAGATAGCAGTTTAGCGTGGCTGAGCTTATTGGATCTCTTGATGTTGAGGAGAGGGCGAGAGCAAAAGACATCTGTGGAAAAGGAGTTGAGTCTTTCGCCGCCAATATGGTGCAGAAGAAAAACTCATTTGCATCTCGTAATAAAAAAGAAGAACATGCAAGAGAACAACAATGCAAATCCTAAGCAAATTGCACAGTTTAAGAAGAAAAATAACAAGAAAGGTGGAGGTTGCTTTGTTCGTGGGAGTGATGAGCATTGGGCAAGTGCGTGCCCAGACCGTAAATATAAGCAAGAAAAGAAATCAACAAACGTGGTGATTAGCGAGACTCGAGGAGGAACATCTAGGTATGGTAATTCTTTACCTTTTGTTCACTCAGTTTATCTTTCACCTGAGTGGTGGATGGACAGCGATGCTAATATTCATGTGTGTGCTGATATTTCTTTGTTTGCTTCCTATCAGGCCGGTAGGACTGGAGCCTTGCTGATGGGAAACGGTTCGCATGCGCGTGTTTTTGGTGCTGGTATGGTCATTCTAAAGTTTACTTCGGGAAAGACGGTGCTATTAAAGAACGTGCAGCATGTCCCCTCCATCAAGAAGAATCTTGTTAGCGGTTCTCAAATGTGTCACAATGGCTTTAAAATTGTGCTTGAGTCCAATAAGTGTGTTGTGTCGAGACATGGAACATTTGTTGGAAAAGGTTATGATTGCGGAGGCTTGTTCCGCTTATCTTTGCTTGATGATGTGTGTAATAAAGTAGTGAACAATGTTAATGTTTCGGATGAGTCGAATATATGGCATTCACGACTTTGTCACATTAATTTTGGCTGTCTCACGCGGCTTACAAATTTGAATTTAATCCTGAAATTTAACTTAGTCAAATATTCTAAGTGCCAGGTGTGTGTGTAATCGAAGCAACCGTGCAAGCCTCACAAGGCTGCTGAGGAGAGGAACTTGGCACCATTAGAACTCGTTCATTCTGATTTATGCGAAATGAATGGTGAATTGACTAAAGGTGGTAGATGATACTTCATGACATTTATAGATGATGGTACTAGATTTTGTTACGTGTATTTATTGAAAACTAAAGATGAAGCAATGCATTATTTTAAAATCTATAAAGCTGAGGTAGAAAATCAACTTGAGAAGAAAATCAAGCGTTTGTGGCCCAATCGTGGTGGAGAATATTTCTCAAATGAATTTTTTGAGTTCTGCTCGGTGCATAGAATTATTCATGAGAGGACGCCACCATACTCACCACAGTCCAATGGGATTGCAGAGAGAAAGAACCGCACTCTAACTGATTTGGTTAATGCCATGTTAGAGACTATGGGACTATTTAAGGAATGGTGGGGTGAGGCTATATTGACAGCATGTCATGTCCTGAATAGAGTGCCCACAAAGAACAAAGAAATTACACCATTCGAGGAATGGGAGAAGAAGAGATTAAATCTCTCTTACTTGCGAACTTGGGGTTGTTTGGCAAAGGTGAATGTGCCAATAAACAAAAAGCGAAAGCTTGGACCAAAGACTGTTGATTGTATTTTTCTTGGTTATGCTATTCACAGCATGGGTTATAGATTTTTAATCATAAATTCTAGTGTTCCTGAGAGGGCTGTTGATACAATCATAGAATCTAGAGACACTATATTTTTTGAGACCGAGTTTTCCATGAAAAATGCACCTAGCACGACTGGTCATGAACTTATAATTCCCCATGAGCATGAAAATTTTACTTCGATAGAACAAACTGAGGAACCCTATATGCAAAATCCTAAGGAGAATGACACTATAGTCACTAGAAAAAGTAAGAGATAGAGGACTGCAAAGTCCTTTGGTGATGACTACATTGTATACCTTATGGATGACACACCAACGACCATTGAAGAGGCATATTCCTCTCCTGATGCTGACTTATGGAAGGAAGCAGTACGAAGTGAGATAGATTCTGTTATGTCTAATGGAACTTGAGAAAGAGTTAATCGTCCCTATAGGTGCAAGCCTATAGGGTGCAAATGGGTGTTCAAGAAAAAGCTTAGGCCTGATGGTACTATCAAGAGGTACAAGGCAAGGCTTGTGGCCAAGGGTTATACTCAAAAGGAAGGTGAGGATTTCTTTGATACTTATTCACCGGTTGCCCGATTGGCCATAATTCGAGTTTTGCTTTCCCTGGCAGCCTCTTATGGTCTCATCGTTCATCAAATGGACGTTAAGATAGCTTTCCTAAACGGAGAGTTAGAGGAGGAGATCTATATAGATCAGTCGGATGGGTTTGTAGCAAATGGTTAAGAAGGCAAGGTGTGTAAATTATTAAAGTCGTTATATGACCTAAAATAAGCTCCTAAGCAGTGGCATGAGAAGTCGATAGAACTTTAACATCCACTGGCTTTGTTGTGAATGAAGCTGACAAATGTGTGTACTATCGGTATGGTGGGGGTGAAGGAGTCATTTTGTGCTTATATGTTGATGACATATTGATCTTTGGATCCAGCCTCAAAGTGATCGAGAAGGTGAAGGATTTTTTAACTAATAATTTTGAGATGAAAGATTTGGGAGAGGCTGATGTTATTCTTAATATCAAGCTTCTGAGAGAAGGTGATGGTGGGGTAACTCTGTTACAATTCCACTATGTGAAAAGTGTGTTGAGTCACTTTGGGTTTAGTGACTGTGCACCTGCTCCTACACCTTATGACCCTAGTGTGCTATTGAGGAAAAATCGGAGAATAGCAAGGGATCAGTTGAAATATTCCCAGATCATTAGTTTGCTCATGTATCTTGCTAGTGCAACAAGGCCTGACATCTCATTTGTTGTGTGCAAGCTGAGCCGGTTTGTGTCAAACCCGGGAGATGATCACTAGCGTGCTCTTGAGAGAGTGTTGCGCTATCTAAAATGCACCGTGAGCTATGGTATTCGCTATACCAGACATCCAAAAGTGTTGGAAGGCTATTGTGATGCCAACTGGATCTCTGATGCTGATGAGCTTTATGCCACAAGTGGATATGTGTTTTCGCTTGGAGGTGGCGCTGTTTCCTAGAAGTCTTGCAAGCAGACTATCTTAACGAAGTCTACAATGGAAGCAGAACTCACAGCATTAGACACCGCTGGCTCTAAGGCTGAGTGGCTTCATGATCTCCTTATGGATTTATTGGTTGTTGAAAAACCCATACCGGCTATTTCTATGAACTACGATAACCAGACTGTGATTACGAAGGTTAACAGTTCTAAGGATAACATGAAGTCCACAAGGCATGTTAAGAGACGACTAAAATCTATCAGAAAATTGAGAAACTCCAGAGTAATAGCGTTGGACTATGTTCACATGTCTAACAATCTGGCAGATCAATTCACTAAGGGTCTGTCACGCAATGTGATAGAATATGCATCGAGAGAGATGGGTATGAGACCCACATGAAATTTACTATAGTGGTAACATGTTCTATGTGATCAGAGATCCCGTGAAGTAGAATGGTGAAACAAGCTAGTAGTAAATTATGAGGAAAGATCCTTAGCAAGACTCATTTCTGATGCACATCTTTTCTATCTGTAAGGCAGGTTTGTTTTTACCTTAATATGTTCCAAGTGGCTTGCTAAAAGCAAAGATGTTGTCCTACAGAACATCTTTTGAGGAGCACACCTATATGAGTCAGACTGCTAGTCACAGTATATGAGATTTGGGTGATCTCTAAATACTCATGAAAGGCACTGGAGTATGACTTATATGCTTCAAATAGAGGGGATGCCTTTTGCAGCCAAGTATCAGCTAAGGACTTTAGTGACATTCACCTCACACAAAACTGGCAATTCAAGGCTTAGTCCATTGTTCAGTTGTGACTGAGTGAAACTATTGCTCTAGATGGATGTTCAACTTAACAATCTCCATCGAAACACTGGTATATAAAAGAAATGATGTTCTGAGGCTACTTTGTTACAAACCCTAGAGTTTGGTGGGGATTGTTGGATATGTTATGGGCTTGGCCCGTATAATATTTAATAAATCAAATAAAACTCTATGGTACGTAACATTAAGCGGTATATAGTTTAATACCATATGGGATTTTGACTGAACGTTGACTCGGCTTATATGGTTGGAAATTATTCATCTTAATTGAGAAGCTGAGAAAAGGACATAGGCGTGCCACACGCGCGCGTGCACCACCACCGCCATGGCTCGGCCATGGGCGTGGGTGCGGGCGCGGGCTGGGCTGAGGCCAAGGCCATGGCGTGGCGTGGCGTGGCAGGAGGGCGGGCGGCGAGCGAGCGGGCGGGCGTGGCCAGTCTTTTGTCACCTAAATCCACATAATCACGGGAGTTACTCTCCTTGATGGTGGAGGCGAACTGATTGCGGCAGTTACCATCCCTTCCGCTTTCTGTTTCCTGGAATTCTCCGCTGCCTTTCTCCCTTCCCGGTCGTAGCCATATATCCGTAGTCCTTCGTCAGTCTAGATCTCTGTCTTTCGCTTCCGCAACCGCTCCTGAGAGAAATCACATCTCAGCAGCCCTCAGGCTTCCCTGTCCCGTACCTCTGCGTGCACGGAGTAGCGGGAGAGCAGGTGCCTCCAGAAACCTCATCCGTCTGAGAACCTTGCACGGGTTGTGTGGCGATTAGGTTTTTGGGGAGCGATCTGCGACTGCTCATCCACGTACGCCTTCTTCCTGGTGATGATCGCTCTCGGAACCCATCTTCTTCCCGGTGATTACCTGCGGAACAGCAAGGCATCTTCTTCCTGGTGATCCGTTGGTGGGACTGCACTGCGAACATCGTCCTGCATCGACTATGGTCCACGACTTCGAGCAATGCACTATGTCGACTAGTGCGAATGGAGCTTCTCATGCAGCAGCAACTACTTGGGTTTATGCAGCATGTTGTGATAGCGATTGGGGTTCCACTGCCACAGCCTTCACCTCAGCTTGGTTAGACTGCCACCACTTCTATGACTTCAGCGTTACAGTCTAGTGGGCTTCAGAGTCAGGGACAGCCACCAGCACAGTTTGCTTCACCTACAGAGCAGGTGTCCCAGTGGTTTGTCTCGCTAGTGTTAGCCCTGTAGTTCACACCTCTTCAGACGGGCTTCACACCGGCTCAGACTTCCTCGCTGATAGTGCCAGATACCTCAGTCTCTAGGAGTGTTAGAGCAACTTTTAGTGAGTTGATAGGGCAGCCTACTCTGCCATATTTGCATGTCCTAGGTCCTTCTATAGTTGCACCTATTACCGGGACTAGAGAGACACTCCCTTCGTCAGTTGCACCATCAGAGAAGGCAGCGCTAGTTATTGATCCGACCCAGACCGCTTCAGCATCGCTTCCAGCTACAAAGGGTCAGACTGCTCAGAGCTCTGGTTCAGATGATGATGGCACTCAGTTCCAGCTCGCTCCTCGTACCTCGGTGCCCGACTCGTCCGCTGCAGCCCCGCCGACCGACCCTTAGGTTTTGGTGTTTGACGCTAAAGGGGGAGAGGGATCGAGTATGTTAGTCTTAGGGAGAGCGACATATCTAGGGGGAGCTTAGTTTATCTATTAGATTATCTATTATATTTGGTTTTTATGTGTGATACACTTTTATGCACTTATGTGTTTACTTTTAAGCATCAAACTATATTTATGTGATAGTGATATCTACGTGATCGTGATATATGGCATGTGTGCTCTCTACTTTGAATTATTTATATGTCATATCACTTGTGCTATGCTCATTTGCTTTGCTTCCGCGCTTTACTTCGATGCAAATGAGCTTTATTACTTGTACTCATGCTTATTTCATATCTTTTGAGTACATTATGTTGGCTTGGGTCATATAAGCTTGCCTAACTCTTTTGTTCTTATTGTCAAAAGCTTATATGAACCAAGCATGTTAAAAAACTCAACTCTTTCACATACTTGAGGTGGTATTGTCATCAATCACCAAAAAGAGAGAGATTGAAAGCATCTAGGCCCCTAGTTGAGTTTTGGTGATTAATGACAATACGTGATTACTGTGACTAACGTGTGTTTTGCAGAGGCAATTAAGTTAGGTCACAGTAATGGAGATCGATTGGGCAATCAAGGTGGTCATGCCCCTACGATGGAAATCGTTTCGATTTTCAAAGGATGGATGATAAGTTTAAGGATGGACTAGTTCTAAGTGTCGTTTGGTATTGAAGAGACACTTAGAGTAGTTTAGGACTTTGTTTTTTCTTTGGCTATACTATTAAGAGGGGTATGGATAGGTAGCTTGACCAAGGTGAGTCTAGTGAGTTAGGTGTGGTGCACACTTGCTAAATCTAGCACTAGGTAGCTCCAAAATAGCCCTTAGATCTATTGGAGCAAACTTCATTCACGTATGATCGAGACTTGGAAGTGAATGGAGGGTCAAATACTGACCGAACGCTAGCTTCGGTGTGACCGGACGCTGGCGTAGAGTTCGGTCAGTTCATTTGATCAAGGTGAAGTCGTCTGGAAGTGACCGGACGTAGAGTCCCAGCGTCTGGTCGACTCTAGTAAGGTTCTAGAGAGGGAAAACAACGACCGAACGCATCCGGTCAGTGCTGACCAGACGCTGTCCAACGTCCGGTCACTACTTGATCATTGTGAGCGGTTTTGGGTGATTCACCGCGACGGAGTGTCGAAGAATCAACCCGTAGAGAGCACTTGATCCTTGCACGGATCAAGGGGGAGCTACACCCTTACGCGGGTGCTCCAACGAGGACTAGTGGGGAGTGGCGACTCTCCGATACCTCGGCAAAATGTCGCATGTTTCTCCTTCTCTCTTTACTTTGAGCATTTACTTTGAGCAATTCAATACTTGTCTTTACATTCATAGAATTGTCATGCTAGAGTAGAATTGGAACTTGGGTTGCAAGTCTTTTTGTGCGGTAGAATATTAGAAACACTTTCTAGACACAAGGGGTTAATTGGGCTAACCATAGGATTTAATTATTGTAAAGAAATTTAGAATTAGCCCAATTCACCCTCCCCTCTTGGACATCTTGATCCTTTCAGCGTGGGTAGCTTATATGTAAATTTAAAATTATTTTAGATTATTTTTCATAATGGTATAGATGAAAATTGCTTTACATTATATCTAGTGCATACCTGGATAAATTTTTAGGAAACAGAATAGAACAAATATGATTATTATTGTTGACGATAATTATAATGTATTATAAATCGATGGTCTCACGTTTCTAGTTGTATTAAGAATTAATCATTTTTATTTTCTAGCATGTCTAATAAAAATTAACGTGGAGAATTTATAAAAAAAAGTCTTTGTTCAGTGATAGTATATGGTACTCTCTCCGTCCCAAAATAAGTGTCGCTATGGTATTCGTGCCGGTCAAACTTTCTTAAATTTAACTAGATTTGTAGAAATTTTTAGCAACATTTGTATCCCCAGATAAGTTTATTATGAGTAATTGACAGCGTTAGCCTTGGTGTTCACTGTCGGCTGCTCGACGGGCGATGATGCCATTTAAAAAAAGAAAACAAACACCAAAAAGAGGGAAATTTGACACAAAGGGGCGACGAAATCAAGGGGGTGTCACTTCATCGGTTTTGATAGAAAGGAGGTCACAGTTAATTGAATTTGATGTTATTTTCGGATCCATGTCTCATGTCATTGTTAGTCGTTAAAAACCGGTACTGATGCTGTTTTTTTCTCAACCATAGTGAAAGCTCTATATATGACTGTCAGTGGCGAAGCGATTGGCAGTGATAGGCCGGTAGGGATTATAAAAAGCATTGAAGGAGGTTTTATGAATCTGATAATGAATGGAGGTAGAAGGAGAATCTAAATGAATAACTGTAGGAGAAAGCTTGGATTCTCCTAACCACTCATTGCTTACGATTGTTGTTAACTCCTTCATAGTCTTTTTAAGGAACTTCTCTTTGGTTGGGTCAGAAAGATGTTGGTTAGGTGCTGATGGTGCCGAAGATTTCCTTATTGCATAATAATTTGAGGTGTTTTCAAAAACAGAGAAAAGATCTTCCTTGAATTCAAACATATTTTCCAAAGGTGGAATTTCTTCCTCCTTCGGTGGTTCGGGAACTTGGAGAATAGTTGAGGCTTCAAGTGGAGTAGTTAAAGGTTTAGGTTCAGCTATCAAAGGTTCTTCCTCAGGAGTTTCCACAACTACGTCTTCTGGGCCATCGTCACGAACGCTGGTGTAGGGGGTGTTTTCTAGGATTTTTCTCCCTTCACTAGCAGAGCAATGTAAGAAGGCACCTCTAGAAGATGTATCAAGAAATTGTGCGGTCTCCCCATTAAGACCCATATAAAAATATTGTAAAAGCATAGGGTCTTGAATGGCAAGGTCAGGGCTAGAATTGATTAGGTCATTAAAACACGCCCACGCCGCACCAAGAGATTCTTTTTCTTTCTGTTTGAAAGATAACCTCTCTTTGAGGGCTAACCACTCCAGAGACGGGAAAGAAAGATAAGCAAAAGTTAGAGCATAGAGCTTTCCAATCTCCTTATACACTCCCTACGGTTCAGGTATACCAGTGTTTAGCTCTTCCCGTCAAAGAGAATGGAAATAGCTTCCACTATAAAGTTTCATGTGACATGCCTGCGATATGCAAGCATGTACAGGTTTGCTCAAACTCTCGTAGGTGGGTATATGAGTTTTCATCACCTTCGCCTGAGAACGATTGCTCCTGGACCAAATTTATTAAAGACGGACGCAACTCATAGCTAGATATAAGGATAGGTTTCGAAGATTCCGGTGGCTTTAGTTGCGCGCTCGTGGGAGCAGCGAATTGATTGATAGGCGTGATGTTATCCATGCTTAAAGATAAATAAAATAATAGATACAAGGACAAACCTGGTTCGACAAAATCAAAGCAACTGTTTCCCCGGCAACGGCGCCAGAAAAACTTGTTGACACCTGTGGTAGCACACAGAGACAAAATCCGCAAGCGCACGGGTATCGAAGTAGTTTTCATCCGGAGTATTATCAAGTATCGTATCCACGGAGAAACGTGTGTGTTGTCTAACAACTAGTTTGTCCAGGGATAGCAATCAAGATTTAAAGTATGAGTAGAGAGGATTCCTATGGTTATGACCCTATGCAAAGCAAGACTTATGAGTCTAGTGTTCACTTCGGGGCGCCGCTTATTAGCAGATGGATTCAAACAACCCCTGCTAAAAGATAGGTTGCTAGAAATTAGCAGATATTAGAGCATCTCCAAGAGTCTTTCTAAATCTCACTCTCTAAATCATGATTTGGAAAGTCATTTCCATAAAAGTCGCTTTCTATAACTTTTCACTCTCCAATAGCTTTTCTATATCTCATGCGCACTCTAGAGAGCCATTCTCGCCTTCTATTTTTTGCAAGTGAAAAATCTGAAATAGAAGATGGCTATATTTGCATAACCATTTAGACAAGCTGTTGAAGAGTAATTTTTTACTAAAATATCTATTCCTAGCATTTAAGAAGGATATAGAGAGTCTTTTGGAGTTGCTCTAAGCTAGCTAATTTTTAGTGCTAATAGATCCAAACATGCCCTAACGAGCTAACTAATGTTTAGTGCTAATAGATCCAAGCATGCCCTAACAACGTCATTGACACCAAATAAACATATGATGAAAATATATCTCATGATATATTCACTACCCAGACAATTTTTTCCCTGACGGGTAGAACCGCCACGGAGAGTGCCCAAAACCGTCGAGAAAGGTTATTCCTGACGGTTACCATCAGGGATCAGCCGTCAGAAAACAACTGTCACGAAAAGTCATCCTTCCCTGACAGAAAACCGTCACGGACTAGTTTCTGATGGTTGTTCCCGTCAGGGAAAACTTTCCATGTCGGTTTTCAGGCCCCATCAGCAAAATAATTCCCGTCGGTATAGATGGCCATCAGGCCGTGCCGGCCCGGTGGCACGGCGAGCCATGCCGGCCCGACGCGGCATCGTGCCTCACCGGGCCACCGGGCCGGCCGTGCCGTGCCTATGGTGTGCTCGTGCTCGGACTCCGGCCCAACGCATGGCCCGTGGGCCGTTTGGCCTTGTCGTGCCGCCCGTTGGGCACGACCATTTTCACCGGGCCGTGCCGGCCCATAGCCTGGCTCACAACTCAAAACACAAGGACAAGGGACAAAAGACAAGATTATATCATTATATGAATATGAACTATTTTGTGCAATGCTGCCTCATTAAAAACCTTTCTAGATAAAACTCACCCTTGTAAGAAACCCTAGAAAGGAAAAAAGAGTACAACCAGCTCTAAAGTGTCAAAGTCTTAGTTCTTCTATCCTATTACAATAGCCAACATTAGTGGCAAAGTCATTGTGACAATGTGACTTAGTGAGTTCACAGCAGCAAAAGTCTATCCTATTACAATAGCCAACTGCCAACATCAGTGACAACATTCATAGTGACTCACTGTCTCACTCTGTCGTCTGTCCCACCAAAAGTACCTGCAAAATTGTACAGAAGCAAGCAATGTTAGTGAACTTGAATGTAAAGAAGCAATATGGAACTTGAAAGTTTCAGTTGAGTGACTACCTCTCCTCTTCTCTTCTTCTTCTATCCACCACCAGCAGTACCGCCGTTGCCGCTACCGGTGCCGCTGCCACTGCCTTCGCCTTGTTCATCGAGGAAGAGGTTCTTGAATGCCTCCTCTAGGTCCAGGTCCTCAGGTGTATGTTGTTCCCTTCTTGCACCTTGCTCCTAGTCCTTGATGCAGGTGAGCATCTCCACATGCTCAGGCAACAAGCGCCGCCGCCGGTCTTCGAGTATCATGGATGTACAGCTGAAACAAGACTCGAAAGAGACAGTAGATACAGGGACAGACATGATATCTCGAGCCATAATAGATAGGATTGGATAAGTTAGCTTGTGGTCACGCCACCAGAGAAGTATGTCAAAGGATTCTTCATAACATGTGACAGGGTCACTGTCCAAGTAAGCTTTGAGCTCACTGACAGCAGATGGAGTAGATGAAGATGAGGGGGAACCGACAGGGGATTCACCAGGACCTCCAAAGATCCTTTCCCATGCCTGTTTTGTCTTACCAGTATGAGCTGAAGGCACTGAAACCCTCTGAGACCTAACTGCACCAAATTTCTGTTCATATTTGGCAAACAATCTATACAATTCATCTTTCACATCACCATAGTATACACTATAAATGCATCCAGTTGCCTTACCAAGCAATTAAAGCACATTAAAGAACCCTTTCATCTTAGCTCTAGGATCAAGAATGAATGCATATGAATAAATCAGTGGAATTTTCTCCCAATATTTAAGGAATTTAAGCTTCATAGGAGTATCAATCATTCTAAAATTAGCATCTCTTTCAGCATTTTGCAAATGCTCAGCCATGTCAAGCATATGGTGCAAAACAAGTGGAGCTGTGGGATAATAAACACCAGACAGGACAACAGTGGAATTATAGAAGAGTTCCAGGAATATCATTATTTGTTCAGCAACATACCAATGTTGTGCAGTCAACAAAGTAGAACCATAATTAGAGGTAATGAACACATGTGAAAGGATCAAGATGCCCAAAAGGGGGGGTGAATTGGGCTAATTCTAAATTTTCTTGCAATAATCAAATCCTACGGTTAGCCCAATTAACCCCTTGTGCCTAGAAAAGTGTTTCTATTAATCTAACGCACAAAGGACTTGCAACATATGTTCCAAACTTACTCTAGCATGGCAATTCTATGAATGTAAAAACAAGTATTGAATTGCTCAAAGTAAATGCTCAAAGTAAATAGAGAGAAAGGAACGCGGCGATGTTTTGCCGAGGTATCGGAGAGTCGCCACTCCCCACTAGTCCTCGTTGGAGCACCCGCGCAAGGGTGTAGCTCCCCCTTGATCCGCGCAAGGATCAAGTGCTCTCTACGGGTTGATTCTTCGACACTCCGTCGCGGTGAATCACCCAAAACCGCTCACAACTTGAGTTGGGTCACCCACAAGCTCCGCCGGGTGATCACCAAACTCCCAATCACCACCAGGCCATCTAGGTGATTGCGATCACCAAGAGTAACAAGCACGAACTCTCACTTGACCATGCGAAGCCTAATGAGAACGGTGGATGCACACTTTGCTACTCTTGATTCACTAATGAGGCTACTCTCTTGGATTCTCAAATCTCAATCACCTCACTAGGACCTTGCTCTTCTTGGCACTCACAAACGTGTTTCTCAGCTGTTGAAATGAGCAAAAGTCCCTTCACACACGAGTGGAGCTCCTATTTATAAGGCAGCCTGAAAAACGAACCGTTATGAGCCTCTGCGGAGTGACCGGACGCTCCGGTCATGTTGACCGGACGCTCCGGTCAGTTCAACACGCACACCAGTGATTAAGTGTTGACTGGATGCTGGCATGGTCCGATCACCACTGACCGGACGCCTCCGGTCGCATTAAACCCTCACTGGATGCTTACTGTACTCGACCGGACGCTGAACCCCCAGGGTCCGGTCAACACTGACCGGACGCGTCCAATCGCATATTTCCTTCTCTAGAACCTTACTGGAGTCGACCGGACGCTGCCTCTCAGCGTCCGGTCACTTGACCACTCCAGCGTCCGGTCGCACCGAACGCAATCACCTCGGTCAAATGAACTGACCGGACCCTGCGGCCAGCGTCCGGTCGCACTAGAGCCAGCATCCGGTCAGCATTTGACCCTCCATTCACTTCCAACTCTCGATCATATGTGAATGAAGTTTGCTCCATTAGATCTTAGGCATATGTAGGAGCTACCTAGTGCTAGTTTTAACAAGTGTGCACCACACCTAACTCACTAGACTCATCTAGGTCAAGCTACCCGTCCATACCCCCCTTAATAGTACGGCCAAAGGAAAAACAAAGTCCTAAACTACTCTAAGTGTCATTCCAGCTCCAATCAACACTTAGAACTAGTCATCCTTAACCTTGTTGTCCATCCTTTGAAAACCAAAACGATTTTCATCGTAGGGGCATGACCACCTCAATTGCCCAATCGATCCCCATTACCATGACCTAACTTAATTGCCTCTGCAAAACACACGTTAGTCATAGTAATCTTGTATTGTCATTAACCACCGAAATCCAACTAGGGGCCTAGATGCTTTCAATCTCCCCCTTTTTGGTGATTGATGACAATACCACCTCGAGTATGTGAAAGAGTGAGGTTTTTGACATGCTTGATTCATATAAGATTTTGTCAATAAGAACAAAAGAGTTAGGCAAGCTTATATGACCCAAGCCAACACGATGTACTCAAAGGATATTCAATAAGCATGAGTACAAGTAATAAAGCTCATTTGCATCAGAGTATAAATGCGGAAGCAAAGGCAAATGAGCATAACACAAGTGATATGACATATAAAGGAATTCAAAGTAGAGGACACACATGTCATATATCACAATCACATAGATAACACTATCACATAGATATAATAGTATGCATGAAAGTAAACACATGAATGCATAATCGTAATAGTGTATCACACAAATAAAACTCCAAATGTATATAATAGACTAATAGCAAATTAGGCTCCCCCTAAACGTCGCTCCTCCTGAGTCTACATACTCGAACCCTCTCCCCCTTTGGCATCAAACACCAAAACC
The DNA here is from genome assembly GCF_019320115.1 of Miscanthus floridulus. Classification (NCBI taxonomy): domain Eukaryota; kingdom Viridiplantae; phylum Streptophyta; class Magnoliopsida; order Poales; family Poaceae; genus Miscanthus; species Miscanthus floridulus. Next base: position 124,106,506 of record NC_089597.1, on the reverse strand, counting down.
TAAGGGTCGGTCGGTGGGGCTGCAGCGAACGAGCCGGACGCTGAGGTACGCGGGGCAAGCTAGAACTAGGCGCCATCATCATCTGACCCTGAGCTCTGTACTGACTGACCCTCTATGGCTAGAAGCGTCGCTGAAGTGGTCTGGGTCTGAGCTAGGACAGGTGCTGCCTATGATGCTGCTGGTACGTCTGTCGTAGGATCTGAAGATGCGACAGAAGACGGGAGCCTCTGAGTAGTCATGACGACTGGAGCTGTTGTAGAAGGACCGACGGCATGCATATGTGGCGGTGTAAGCATGCCTGTCAACTCGCTGAAGGATGCTCCAAGACTCCTGGAGACTGACGTGTCAGGCACAAATAGCGAGGGTGACTGATCCGGTGTGAAGCCCGTCTGATATGGTGTGAAACACAGGGCTACCACTAGCGAGGATAACCACTAGGACACCTGTACTGTGGGAGAAGCAAACGGAGCTGGAGGCTGTCCCTGACTCTGAAGCCCACTGGGTTGTACTGCTGGAGTCGTCGTAATGGTGGCAGGCTGAGCAATCTAGGGCGAGAGCTATGGCTGTGGGGCCCCAAGTGTTGTTACTACATGCTGCATAAATCCCATAAGCTGCTGCTGCATGAGTAACTGCTGCTGATGCATCTGCTGCTGCTGCTGCTATCGCTGGAACTCGTCCTAACGAGCATGAAACTATGCAAAGTTGGCAGCGGTCTCCTAAGCCTGTCGTGCCTGATCCTGCTGCATCCGCTCAAGAATAGCAGTCAAAGCGGGGTCCGTCTGCGGTGCAGGTGGAGCTGAGCTGGAACTGCCGGCCTCTGCATCGTGTCTGCGTGGAGGCATCTGAGGAATAGGCCGGTAGTCATCATCCGAACTGTCACTAGACTCGATCCTCTCCTCCTGAGCCTCAAGCTGCTCCTCCTCAGTAGCGGCTATGCCTCTGATAATCTCGTCCTGCTGAGCTGTAGACTCTGGTACATCTGGACGACGACGAGGCTGAGCGGGTGCCTGTGGTGTGCTATGCCTGATCCTCTATACCATGTTATAAGCTGGAAACTCTGTGGTGGCACCTCTGTACTCGGCAACCATCTCTGGGGTCCTAACCTGCACAGCCTTGAGCATCAGGAAAGTGATCCAATGTGCATAAGGAAGCTGCCTACGACCCTTGAAGCCCTCAGCTATAGTATCCTCCATCTCTGATAGAAGGAGGTCCCAAATGTCGAACACGGTCTGCTGCATCAGGGCGTTGAGGAGCCAAAGCTGAAGACGAGTCAAGCCCTCTCTGTATCCCATCCTGGGAAATAGTGTTCTCCTGATGATAGCCTCTAGCACTTGAGCTGTAGGAGTAAGGTCACTGGGGTTCCTCCTCGACCCCTTACCAAAGGGCTCCTTGAAGCAATGGCGCACAAGATCTGTAGGGGGCACCAAACCACCATGTGGATGCCTGAGAGGCTCCTGCTGTCCATAACATACCTCATGTAACCTGATAGGCTGCTCCTGTAGCCTCAGTATCTCCCTGGCCCTAAAACTCATCATCCTGTAGTCTCTGCCTCTGAATGCAAAGTGTATGAAGTTATGCTATGGGTCAATGTAGAGCGAAGCATAAAACTGCCGAACCCAAGATGGTACATACAATCCTGTCCGGCCAATCAGATCTGCCAGCCCCGGCAAATATGATAAGTAGAGGCGGATATGCTCTCCAGCTGCTGCCACAATAGCCTCAATACTACAGACTCTCTGAGATCGGAAGACTGCCCCACTGTTCAGATATGCATTGTAGAAGTTCTCCTGGAGCGGCGTGTAGAAGCCCTCTGCTGCCCTCTCATCCCTCCTGGGTGGAAACCATACATCAAACTCCACAAAGCGAAGCTGCTGAACCTACTTAGCCGTGGCGGCCATCAAGTCAAGGTGGGTCACTGAAGGTGGACCCTGTGGTCTGGGCGGTGGACATGATCCCCTGCGCTGAGTAGCTGGCCTCGGTGGGACTGGAACACTGGTACGACCAGAGCGATGTAGCTACGGCTGGGGTGCCTACTCGGTCTCCTCGGCCTGCTGGCCCTCCTCACCCTCCTAAGGCTGCTGTGACTGTTGTCCCTCCTGTGTCCCCTGAGCTGGCTGAGGCTCTGCTGGTGGGGGCTGCTGCTGTGACTCCCGCTGAGGCTGAGGATCCACAACGGGAAGACGTCGTCCTGCCATCATGACAGTCCCAGCTGGACTACCATGAAGACGCTCAATCTGCTCAAGTCTGCCCTACGCGTCTGGTGCCAGATGATCTGCGATGACAACTCCACTACGGGTACCTCCTCTCTCGGCACGCTCTACGGCCTCAGCGACTGCTGCTACTCTCGATGTCTCTGCATCAGGGTACTTGCGCTTCATTGATACAACATGCTTCGTCGCCTTGCCTTTAGGTCCTACAGGCTGACGAGGCGGGGGCCTCCGATCATCATCTCCTGGACCACCACCAAAGTTCTTGGTGCGAGCCATCTGAACTGACAAGAGAAATTGCCGCTGACAAGATCAACTGTCCACTGACACTTTCGAGGCTTGGCCTCGATCCATACTCGCGAGCTTGGCTCTGAGTTGACTATCAACTGCCACTGACACCTCAACAACGCCGACTCGCTGACGAACCGAGAAGAGAAGAGACGTCACGCGGGGAACCTTCGGAACTGGCTAGGGTTAGGGTTAAGCGGTGAATTGATGGCCCGGAGAGCAGCGGGCACGGTGGTGGCTCTGGACAAGGTGCAGGCGGCACGGGAGTAGTCGGCGACGTGCGCGCAGGCTGGCAGCGGCGGGCGCGCTGGCTGGCGACGGTGGGCGCGCTGGCTAGCAGCGGCGGGCGCACTGGCTGGCGACAGCAGGCAGGCTGGCGGCGGCAGGCACGCTGGCGACTGGAGACAACGGCTACGGGGCTCGACGGCTATGGCATCGGCGGCGGAATAGGTCAAGGAGCGGATGCGGGGTAAAACGGTACGGTTCGCGCGATTAAATAGGTCCTCCGACGCAACCAAAGAAAGGAGAAAAGAGATTGAAAGCCGCACGAGATCTAATGACCGAACGCTCCGGTGGTAGCGACCAGACGCTACCACCCAGCGTCCGGTCGATTCCAGAGAGGTCCAATTCCTCTGGAATCGTGACCGGATGCGTCCGGTGGTCCATGATTGGATGCAGGCAGAGTTCGGTTAGTTGCCCTTAACGCCATGTAGATCGACCGGACACTGGAACCCTTCCTGATCGGACGCTCAAACGCAGAGTCCAGTCACTCCTTCAGCTTCTGTTCACCTCCTGTAAACTGAACGGACGCTGGACTGCAGAGTCCGGTGCAGCGTCCGGTCACTCTTTTCCAGCAAATCTTCAATGTTCCTTCGCGCTGCCTGTTCCCAAGCAAGTCCCAACTTGAAATAAGATCCAAATAAACACCAATTGGGACTGATGTGAGTGACCTCTCTCAAACCCTCATATTTTTTAAAATATTTCGCCTCAGGCTATAATTCTTTTTAAGAAAATAGGCAATAAGAGGGCAAATGGAACAAAATGATAAAACAACATTCATGCATATGCAATACTTGTAAGTAAATCTAGTTGCTTGTCAAGTTTGATCCAAGGTTAAGCTTCTTCACATGCTTTTCGGCGGTTATCTTAACCATGTTAGAAAAGCCCTATATGCATTACCAAAAATTAAACATGTTGTATATTACAGCGAATGCAAGGGACAACACAAGCCCAATTTTTAGTGAAGTTACTAAAATCAAGTACATTGATCTCATTCCACAATCTACAAAATGTAGCCTCGTCTAGCGGTTTAGTGAAGATATCCGCTAATTGATTTTCGGTTCTTACACCTTCTAGTGATTATCATTTTTAGCAACATGATCTCTTAGAAAGTGATGGCGGATATCTATGTACTTAGTGCGAGAGTGTTGAACCGGATTATTTGCAAGTTTTACCGCACTTTCATTGTCACATAAAAAAGGTACCTTTTCTAGCACCATAGTCTAGCAAAGTTTGTTTCATGTATAATATTTGTGCACAATAAGTACCCGCGGTAATGTATTCCACTTCGGCGGTGGACAAAGCCACACTATTTTGTTTCTTAGAGGACCAAGACACAAGTGATCTACCAAGCAAATGGCACCCTCCGGATGTGCTTTTTCTATCAACTTTACAACCGGCATAATCCGAATCGGAATAGCCAACTAATTCAAATCTAGCTCCTTTGGGATACCAAAGGTCAATCCTTGGTGTGTGCTTAAGATACCTAAGGATTCTTTTTACGGCAATTAAATGTGTTTCCTTAGGATTAGCTTGAAATCTAGCACACATACACACACTAAACATGATGTCGGGCCTAGATGCGGTTAAATATAACAAGCTACCAATCATGGAATGATAGAGAGTTTGATCAACCGAGTTACATCCCTCATCTAGGTCGAGATGTCCATTTGTAGACATTGGTGTCTTAATTGGCTTACGTTCATCCATCTTGAATCTCTTGAGAAGATCTTTTGTGTATTTCTCTTGAGAGATGAAGATGCCTTCTTTCATTTGCTTGACTTGAAAACCAAGAAAGAATGTCAGCTCACCAATCATGGACATCTCAAACTCCTTCGACATCAATTCACCAAATTCTTTGCATAAGTCTTTATTTGATGATCCAAAGATGATATCATCAACATATACTTGACAAATGAAGATATACCCATCAAGCTTCTTGATGAATAGTGTGGTGTCGACCTTCCCAATGGTGAAGCCTTTCTCAATGAGGAAGTCCCGAAGACGCTCATACCAAGCTCTTGGGGCTTGCTTAAGCCCATATAGTGCCTTGGACAACCTATAAGCATGATTAGGATATCTAGGGTCTTCAAACCCGGGAGGTTGATCAACATAGACTAGTTCATTAATAAAGCCATTTAAAAATGCACTTTTCACATCCATTTGATATAGTTTCATTTCATAAAGTGATGCATATGCAAGTAGGATACGAATGGTTTCTAATCTTGCAACCGGTGCAAAGGTCTCTCCAAAATCTAAACCTTCAACTTGGGAGAACCCCTTTGCAACTAGTCTTAACTTGTTCCTCACAACGACACCTTGATCATCTTGCTTGTTGCGGAACACCCACTTTGTTCCAATGACTCTTGCACCTTTTGGTCGCTCTTCAAGAGTCCAAACTTCATTGCGAGTGAAGTTGTTCAACTCTTTATGCATGGCATTGATCCAATCCAGACCTTTAAGAGCTTCTTCTACCTTGGTAGGCTCATAGCAAGAGACAAAAGGGTGATGAGCAATAAATAAAGTTTTTGAGATCGAGTCATTACACCCGTTGATGGACTTCCTATGCTGAGATCTTGTGGATGATCTTGTAGGAGAGGTGTATTTCTTCTATTGACCACTTGAGGAGGTTGTGGAGCATCAACATCTTGTGCTTGTATCACCATTTGCTCATGGGAGATATGAGTATCTTCATTTTCTACTCTCCCATCTTTTTCACTATCTTGTGGCACACTTGATGAAGAAGGTTGATCAATGATTTGTACATCATCTTCATCATCTTTTGGCTCGATGTCTCCTACCAGAATATTCTTCATAGCCTCCTTCAATGGTTCATCACCTACATCATCAAGATTCTCATGTGCTCCTTAGGAGCCGTTAGATTCATCAAATTCCACATCATATGTTTCTTCAACCAAACCGGTGGCATGATTAAATACTCTATATGCTTTGGACTTTGATGAGTAACCAACAAGAAAACCAATATCACAACATCTTTGGAACTTCCCTAGGTGTTGCCGCTTCTTGTAGATGTAGCATTTGCAACCAAACACCCTAAAGAAAGAGACGTCCGGCTTCTTCCCATTGAGTAACTCATAAGGTGTCTTGCCAAGTAACTTTTGAAGGAATAGGCGGTTTGATGCATAGCATGCGATGTTGATTGCTTCCGCCCATAGAGCTTCGGGGGTGTTGTACTCATCTAGCATTGTCCTTGCAAGAGTGATCAAAGTCCGGTTCATCCTCTCAACTATACCATTTTGTTGAGTTGTATAAGTTGCGGAGACTTCATGCTTGATCCCAACTTCATCACAATAAGCTTCAATGTTTGTGTTGTCAAATTCTTTTCCATTGTCACTTCTTATCTTCTTGAACTTCACTTCAAATTCATTTTGAGCTCTCTTGGCAAACTTCTTGAAGCAAGATGCAGCTTCGGATTTGTCATGAAGAAAGAATACCCATGTATACCTTGAATAGTCATCAACGATCACAAGGCAATAAAGATTTTCTCCCAAACTCTTGTATGTTGTTGGTCCAAATAAATTCATGTGAAGAAGTTCTAGCACTCTTGTGGTTGACATGAAAGCTTTGGTTGGATGAGTATTTGCAACTTGCTTGCCGGCTTGACATGCACTACAAAGTTTGTCCTTTTCAAACTTCATATCCTTCAACCCTCTCACCAAGTCATTCTTCATAAGCTTCCTGGGTGAGTTTATACCAACATGAACAAGTCTTCTATGCCATAGCCACCCAAGTGTTGTTTTGGTGAATAGGCAAGTCTTCAAATTTGCATCTTCGGAGGTGAAGTCCACTAGATATAAGTTGTTGTATCTAAATCCATTGAATATCACTTGATTGTCATCTACCTTAGATACAACCTCATTCTCGGTGAACAAGCATTGAAAGCCAAGATCACACAATTGTCCAACGGATAGCAAGTTGAAACTCAATGAAGCAACATATAGCACATTGGAGATGGAATGATCATTTGATATTGCCACTTTGTCAAATCCTTTAACCTTGCCCTTTGAGTTATCTCCAAATGTTATTTTCTCTTATCCATCTACCTCTTCATCTAGTGAGGTGAACATACGAGGATCATCGGTCATATGTTGAGTGCAAGCACTATCAATAACCCAATGACTTCCACCGGTCTTGTAGTTCACCTACACACAAGAGATTCAAGCTTTAGGAACCCAAACTTGTTGAGGGCCCTTCACCTTCTCAACAAGTGACTTAGCCACCCAAATCTTCTTAGGCCTATTCTTGTTAGGAGGTCCTAAGAACATGACTTTCATCTTTTCACTAGAATTCTTTCTAAGCATGTAGTGAGCATTGAAGGCAAAGGGTCTAGCATGCTTGGACAAGGGTTGTGACGGTGGAGTTTGGCACTCATGAGCAAAGTGGCTTTCTTGTCCACACTCAAAACATCTCTTTGACTTTGGCTTTGATTGTTGTTGTTGAACTTGAGCCTTCTTCTTCTTCTCTACACTTGCCACATATCCAATGCCACTTCTATCCATCTTCATGACGGTGTTCATGAGTAGCTCACTTTGAAGGTGCTTGCCTCTAGCAAACTTGCTCAACCCAATCTTGAGATGCTCTTTCTCCAACTTGAGCTTCTTATTTTCTTCCTTTAGAGCATCATCTTTCTTCTCTTCCTTGAGCTTCTTGTTTTCTTCTTTGAGCTTCTCATTCTCAAGGATCAACTCTTCATCATGATCAAGAGTTTCTAGCATAATGACGTTGTGGCTTTTGATCTCTTCAAGATCTTTCTTGAGCTTCTCATTATCACTCTTGAGCTTGACATACTCATCAGTCATTGCACTCAACCACTTGCTTGCCTTTGCCACTAGATCCTTGCTCAATGCTCTCATCAATTAAATCATCACATGATGTAGCTATATCAATCTTAGCAACATGGTTAGTAGCATCATGTGGCTCATTTGGTAAAAATTCTTGAGCAATAACAAGAGTATCATAATTGATCTGTAGAGTTGTATATTCATCTTTTAGCTTGTTGTGGCTAGTGATGAGCTCATTGTGCACCCACTCAAGTTTATCATGTTTATCTTTAAGCTCTTAGAAGATTTGAGCTCCTTAAGTTTAGATGATATAGCATCATTTGCTTCTCTAAGCTCATCATTAGTCTTTTCCAATGTATCGCATTTTGCTAAGAGTGAATCATTTTTAGCATCAAGCTTTTCATTTTTAGCTCTACTCTTTCTAATGATCTTAATGTATTTTCTTAGTATTTTGACAAGATCATCATATGAAGGTGAATCATCATCATCGCTATCGCTATCACCATCACTAGCTTGCTTATCATCACTACTATCATCATTATTAGTTACCTTGCGTTCACCCTTGGCCATAAGGCATAGGTGTGTAGAGGATGATGGCGACGGTGGCGATGAAGATGGAAGATCAATAGCAATGGCGGCCACCTTCTCATTGTCACTATCATCATCGGATGATCCACTAGATGAATCAATGTCCGTGAGCCAATTACCGACGATATAGGCCTTTCCACTCTTCTTCTTCTTGTAGAAGTTCCTCTTTTTGCCATCTCTCTTCTTGTATGGCTTGTTCTTTTTCTTCTCATCTTCATCTTCATTGCTTGAGTCATCTTTCTTGCCCTTGTTCTTGTTCTTGAACTTGTCTTTCTTGGGCTTTATGCATTGATGAGCTAGATGGCCAAGTTCTCCACAATTGTAGCAATCCATCTCGGAGATTGGCTTTCTTCTTGAGCTTGTGAAGAACTTCTTCTTCTTGCCATCGAACTTGATGCCACTCTTGTTGAGCTTCTTTAGCATCTTGGCGGTCTTCTTCACCATGAGAGCAAGACTTTCATCATCATCTTCTTCATCACTTGAACTCTCATACTCAAGTCTTGCTTTGCCCTTATCTTGGCTAGCTTTGAATGCTAAGTCTTTCTCTTTCTTCTTGGTAGAGGATGAGCCATCTTGTGGCATGATGTGCATGTACATCTCATGAGCATTAATCTTTCCTAATATTTGTGTCGGTGTAGCGGCGAAAAGATCACCTTAATGTAGCACGGTCACAATATGTCCATATTTGTCAATGGGGAGGACACTCAAGATCTTTCTCACAACGTCGGATGGTGACATTTGAGTGAGTCCAAGCCCATTGACTTCCTCTACAAGAACATTTAAACATGAATACATCTCATTAGCACTTTCTTTAGAAAGCATCTCAAATGAATTTAGCTTTTTAATTACAAGATGATAGCGTTCCTCACGCTCACTCTTGGTTCCCTCATGGAGCGCACAAACGTCCGACCATAGTGCATGGGCGTCTTTGTGGTTCCTTAAGCGGTTGAACACATCTTTGCAAAGGCCTCTAAATATGGTGTTTCGAGCCTTTGCACTTCACTTTTTATAGTTAACCTCATCGCCTTGTAAGTTAGTAGTATCGCGAGGTTTTGGAAAGCCTTGTGAGGCGGCTCTAAGTATACCAACGTCTAGAGCTTCTAAGTACGCCTCCATGCGGATTTTTCAATATGGAAAGTCATCTCCCTCAAAGATAGGAGAAGGTACATCCCCGTGAGACATCTTGCTCTAAGCGATTAAGCTTAAAAACGTGAGCACGAGGCTCTGATACCAATTGAAAGGATCAAAATGCCCAAAAGGGGGGTGAATTGGGTTAATTCTAAATTTTCTTGCACTAATCAAATCCTACGGTTAGCCCAATTAACCCCTTGTGCCTAGAAAAGTGTTTCTATTAATCTAACGCACAAAAGACTTGCAACCTATGTTCCAAAATTACTCTAGCATGGCAATTCTATGAATATAAAAACAAGTATTGAATTGCTCAAAGTAAATGCTCAAAGTAAATAGAGAGAGAGAAACACGGCGATGTTTTGCCGAGGTATCGGAGAGTCGCCACTCCCCACTAATCCTCGTTGGAGCACCGGCGCAAGGGTGTAGCTCCCCCTTGATCCGCGCAAGGATCAAGTGCTCTATACGGGCTGATTCTTCGACACTCCGTCGCGGTGAATCAACCAAAACCGCTCACAACTTGAGTTGGGTCACCCACAAGCTTCGCCGGGTGATCACCAAACTCTCAATCACCACCAGGCCGTCTAGGTGATTGCGATCACCAAGAGTAACAAGCACGAACTCTCACTTGACCACACGAAGCCTAATGAGAACGGTGGATGCACACTTTGCTACTCTTGATTCACTAATGAGGCTACTCTCTTGGATTCTCAAATCTCAATCACCTCACTAGGACCTTGCTCCTCTTGGCACTCACAAACGTGTTTCTCAGCTGTTGGAATGAGCAAAAGTCCCTTCACACACGAGTGGAGCTCCTATTTATAAGGCAGCCTGAAAAACGAACAGTTATGAGCCTCTGCGGGGTGACCGGACGCTCCGATCAGTTCAACCCGCACACCAGTGATTAAGTGTTGACCGAACGCTGGCAGGATCCGATCACCACTGATCAGATGCGTCCGGTCGCATTAAACCCTCACTGGATGCTTACTGTACTCGACCGAACGCTGAACCCCCAGGGTCCGGTCAGCACTGACCGGACACGTCCGGCCGTAGATTTCCTTCTCTGGAACCTTACTGGAGTCGACCGAATGCTGTCTCTCAGCGTCCGATCACTTGACCACTCCAGCGTCCAGTCGCACCGAACGCAATCACCTCGATCAAATGAACTGACCGGACCCTGCGGCCAACGTCCGGTCGCACCGGAGCCAGCGTTCGGTCAGCATTTGACCCTCCATTCACTTCCAACTCTGGATCATATGTGAATAAAGTTTGCTCCATTGGATCTTAGGCATATGTAGAAGCTACCTAGTGCTAGTTTTAACAAGTGTGCACCACACCTAACTCACTAGACTCGTCTAGGTCAAGCTACCCATGCATACCCCTCTTAATAGTACGGCCAAAGGAAAAACAAAGTCCTAAACTACTCTAAGTGTCATTCCAGCTCCAATCGACACTTAGAACTAGTCATCCTTAACCTTGTCGTCCATCCTTTGAAAACCGAAACGATTTCCATCGTAAGGGCATGACCACCTCAATTGCCCAATCGATCCCCATTACCATGACCTAACTTAATTGTCTCTGCAAAACACACATTAGTTATAGTAATCTTGTATTGTCATTAACCACCGAAATCCAACTAGGGGCCTAGATGCTTTCAACATGAAAGACTTCCTTGTATGGCAGTAAGTGTTTGAGCATCAAATAAATAGAATTTCATCTAACATCTGTAACCAAGCCAAACTTTCTAGGTCTAAGACCCTGAGCAGTGCAGTAGTTCTTAAACAATGCAATTCTTTGATTAGAGTAATTTAAAAAACTTATTGCAGTTCTAAAATCTTCAGTATAAGGTTTCAACCTCTTCATGCCAGATTTAACAATCAGATTAATGATATGGCATGCACAGCGCTGATGCATAAGCAAGTACTGCACCTTGTTAGGATCATCTCTTGTAGGTGCAGGATAAGAACCCAAATAACCAAAGAACATAGGTTGCAAAATCTCATAAGCCCTAGAATTAGCAGAAGCATTGTCGAAAAAACATTGTCAATCAAACTAAACTCCTCAACCACACTAGAAATCCTATCAGCAATGTTTTCATCAGAATGTGAAACATCAATCAGCCTAAGACCAACAACTTTTTTCTGTAACTCCCAATCTACACTAACATAATGAGCAACAACAGAAATATAATCCTCCTTAGCATTACCAGACCAAATATCAGATGTCAAAGAAACAGAAGATACAGCAGGCAACATAGATTTCATATGCATAGCACGTTGTTCATCAAAAAGTTTACACATATCTCTAGTGGTGGTTTGCCTAGAAACCTTCTCGAACAGAGGATTATGAGCACGCTTAATGTAATCCTCCCAAGCCTGTGTCTCACCTATCCCTAAAGGAAGGTCTAGCCTAGCAATCAAACGGCACAACTCAGTGCGAGCAAGCATAGAATCATACACCCAATTTTTCAAACCATCAGGATTCAGAGCAAGCTTAGACTGGACCATACTAGCATGATTACGTTTTCTCATACAAGAATACATGTGCCGTCTCAAATGGCCAGTGCCAGCAAACGATCTAGCAGTGTATCGCGCCCGATGATGTTTACAGATGGCAGCAACTCGAATTTTATTCTCCTTAATCTCATGGAAGTAATCCCAAACAGCAGAAACTTTCTTACCAGAGGTGGTTGAGGTACCATGAGTGTCAGTGGAGACCTCAACTCCACCATCACCGTCGTCGCCATCGAGATCGATGGGCTGGTTGCCGTCACCGAGGTCGATGCCGAACAGACCGGCTGCATCATCACGTAGGTCGTCGTCGTCCTCGACTTCCAGCTCGTCGTCCGGGTGCAACGCCTGGTCCTCGCCATCGCCGAGGGGATGCTGATCCTCCCCCCGCGTTGCGAGGCCGGATCCGCAACCACCCGCGGACGAGCCAGACAGTCGTCCACGACCTCGACCTCCAGCAGCTCCAGTCCCGTCCCTCAACGGGTGCTTTGGCGGCCTGGCCATGTCTACTCCAGAGGAGGAAGACGTGGCGTCAGGCACCAACATGCACGCAAAGAAGAAGAGTGAGAGATGACACTTGAGAGACAGAGATCAGAGAGAGACAGAGCAGAGAAGAGCAGATCTAGGGTTAGGGAAAGTGACGAACTTGCTTTCCCGGAGCCCGGTGCCGGAGAAGAAGAAGAGTGAGAGATGACACTTGAGAGACAAAGATCAGAGAGAGACAGAGCAGAGAAGAGCAGATCTAGGGTTAGGGAAAGTGACGAACTTGCTTTCCCGGAGCCCGGTGCCGGAGAAGAAGAGTGAGAGATGACACTTGAGAGACAGAGATCAGAGAGAGACAGAGCAGAGAAGAGCAGATCTATGGTTAGGGAAAGTGACGAAGCTGCTTTCCCGGAGCCCGGTGCCAGAGAAGAAGAGTGAGATGACACTTGAGAGACAGAGATCAGAGAGAGACAGAGCAGAGAAGAGCAGATCTAGGGTTAGGGAAAGTGACGAAGCTGCTTTCCCAGAGCCCGATGCCGGAGAAGAAGAGTGAGAGATGACACTTGAGAGACAGAGATCAGAGAGAGACAGAGCAGAGAAGAGCAGATCTAGGGTTAGGGAAAGTGACGAACCTGCTTTCCCGGAGCCCGGTGCCGGAGATGAAGAAGCCAGCGAGCCAGCCAGAGGATGAGACAGACACCGTCACACCGATTAGAATCGACGGCGAGGTGGGGGAGGAGGGAGTGACATGAACACGAACTCACATGGTTCACCGATTCCGAGCGAGAGCGAGAGGAAACAGGAGAGGAAAAGGAGGGAGGAGACGGGGTTAGCGAACTCAGTGCGAGGTGGAGGAGCGCCGGTGAGGTCACCGGTGCCAGAGAGGACGGACGACGATGGTCGATAGAGAGCGGCGGCGGCGGCGATGGATCGCGAATGCGAGAGCGAGGCAGCGAGCGAGAGCAGACAGCTCGGTGGGGGAGGAATGGGGATTAGTGTTAGGGATGGAGAGGGAGGTAGCGCCGCGGCAGGCAGCGGCTTATATATGCGGGCATGCGACGGGGTGGGCTGGCTGCCTGGCTTCGTGGGTTGCCTTGCTGGGCCAAATGCACCGGGCCGCCACCGGGCCACCTCTTTGCACCGGGCCGTGCCCGTGCCGTGCCACGGGCCGGGGTGGCGGCCCAGGCACGGCCTGGTGCCTCGAGCCGTGCCGGCCCGGGCCCGCTGGCTAACGAGCCGTGCCGGGCCAAAACGCCGGGCCACGGGCCGGGTCGGCAGGCCGCGGGCTGCATGGCCAACTATACCCGTCGGTGGCCAACCGTCAGGAAATATTCGAACTTTCCCTGTCGTCTGTCAAACCGTCACAGCATGTCACATTCTTCCCTGACAGCGATGAGCCGTCAGGGAATACTCAAACTGGCCCTGACGGTCTAGCCATAGGTTTCCCTGTCAGTTGACATATATCAAGGAAACTAATTTAACAATTCAAATTATAGTAATCACATAAGATAGTTCTCATTAAGTTGCACCACATAATTATCAATGATGTCATGATACATCAGACAACCATCATTACAGTCTTCATATATAATTCAGCATAGCTAAATTTGTTCATAGATCAAGTTCCAGCCTCAAGTTACATTCTATGGTTCGAAAAATAAAGGAAACCAACACAGATGCTACATTCGGGATGGCACAACCAAGAGCCAACACATAGGCTACATTCTACATGTGCCATAATGCTTACAGCTAATAACAAACAATTCTGCTACACAAAATACTTCCATCCATTGCTTCCAAGTAGGTTGAAGCATAAGAGGACCCATCTGTAATCCCTCTATATACAAAAAAAAAAGATAAAATGGGCCATTCATAAGACATTTTAAGCTTTGATGTAAACAGCCTGACTATAGTTAACAATACTAGTATACAGATAACAGCCTCAAATACAAAACAGTTTATTTCCAGAACAATTAGTGGATATTTGGTTATCTTTTTCTCATCTTGGCTAATATTATTGCTACAAGATCACACTGGAAGAGTGCTCTGAAACAACTACTTGCTGAGATAGTTCTACCTGTAAAGTTCTATGTGGAATTTGACATCTCTAACTCATTCAAATTGTGGATTGTGCAAGATTATGTACGTGTTACCATGAGATATGTTGGCATCACTCATCTGAATCAGGGACATGTAAATTTTGACCTCACATTATCTTGTTCTGTAGTTACCGTACCATCAACAATACAGGCAAATCATAGTGTGTTTTGTAGCACATTATAATCGTAAAGATCTATTTTGGTATGAATATGTGAGATACAAACATCAAGGTTGTGCAAAATAAATCTGAGGTACAAGAGAATGTTTCTTATATGATTCTCATGTGGAAATCAGGAAAGATACATATCTGATATCTGAATCTATGAATATATTATTATTTCAGTTAAGGAATAAACCATCAGTTCAAAGAACAAAGCAACCTTATATTAGCAGTAACAAGTCAACTTGTAGTAAAGTATAAATACTGTACTGTTGGATTATATCTCATACATTGTGCACCTAAACCAGATGCAATGTAATTTTTTAGTGTGGCCACACAGTACAGTTAGTGCTTCACAGTATCTAGTAATAGATGAGGCCAGTAAGTGTGTTTTGCTAAATTTTGACCTCAAATTCAATGTTCTAGCATTCTATGGGGCAGAGGAACCTGATGGCAACTCTAACAAAATTTTTATATACGGACTAAAGCAATGACAGTTTTGATATTAGCAGTAACAGAGTAACCTGACATTAGCAGCAGCAGTGGGAAAATGCTGAGGCCGACCCAGGAAGCTAGCTCAAGGGAAATAGCACCAAAACCAAGTCCTTTCTCCTCTCACCTTGTGTTCACTCAAGCACACTTCTCAACATAATCTGATATAAGACTTTTTCCCGTACAAGTATAAACGAAGTACATGCTAGACCATACCTCCAATCTTGCAAAAATCTGAGATCCGAACAGTTCGCTGCCGTCGCCTCCGCCACCACCCACCACGAACACACTAGCGTCGCCGCGGAAGGAGCAAGGGAAAAGAAGAAGCGGCACCCGCAGCCCATACGCCGCGCGGCGGCGCCATGGCCGAGCTGCAGCACGCCACGGCGGCAGCGGCGGCGACCCGCGCCACCAGGTCCCCTTCCAAGGGCGACGCCGAGGCCGCGTCCGCATCCTCGCGCTCCCTCCTCGACCAGGATCCAGTAGGTCGCGTCCCCCCGCGGCGGCGGCAAGGACGGGCTCCGCCCCCACCAGGTGGTGGCTCCCGCCCCACGTCTGCTCCCTCCTCGCGCTCGAGGACCCCAGGCCCAGGTCCCCCACCGCCTCCGCCTCCTACTGGATCCTGGTCGCTGCAATCGCCTGCTTTGCCCTCGCTGCGCTCTTCTCTGCCCCTTCCGATTAAGTCAAGGGAAGGGATAAGTCACGGGTGGTGGAAAGATATTTCTTTTTTTTTATCGGCTACCACCCACGTAATCCCCACGCTCCACGCTTACACTATACGTAGACACACGTGCGTATCCGTATACATATGAATAAGAGATTGGGAGTTGTCGTCTCCTCTACGCGGGAACACGCAGCACCACCAAACACGCACAATTTTAAAAAATTCCAGAAAAACATACGACCACCAGTTTTAAATCCTGATGGATAGCGTGTTAGACAGCCCTTCAAAGGTGGAAAGAAATTTCTGGCTTCGCGCGCATCGGCGCCGTCGTCCGCGCTCTTTTTTCCCAGGATTCTCTGCCACGCGCCAAAACTTCTGGCCAGCGCGCGCTTTGCCCCCGAAACAACCTTCCGCGTCGGTCAACTGGATTCCCGGTCGGTTCTTCTGAGCACGTGAGGAACCATTCAGCTTTCCTGACCTGGGCAGTGCAGCCGCAGGGAAAGCCTCCCACTGAGGCCTACTTTGGCAGCCCGTTTCCCCGGGGGATCCCCGCGTTTTCCCTGGGCTGTCTCCCCCGTGCTAATCTCCACCGGGCCAAATTTTTGCGCACTTTGGCAGCCCACCCATCCGAGGGTCGCAGCCCGCTTCCCTTCTTTTTCCACGCGGAAGGAATCCACGACTCGTGAGGCCGGGAGGGTTTCCCGTGGCGACCGCTCGCGAGCCGCGTAGCTTCCTCCGCTCGCGCAGGTCTTCTCGTCGCGAGGCCGTCGCCGCCCCGGCATCCCGTCGAGTCGTCGACGCCGCCCCGGCAATCCGTCACCGCTGCCACTCTGCCTTCTCATCGCTTCGGTCACGCCAACGGTGAGACCGCCTCATCCTACATCTCTGTGCCTCCCGCTAGGGTTTCGGATTTCTTGATCCGCTCTTCTCACAGACTGTCCCACTAGGGCGGTGAGGTGGCCGCGGCTGATTAGGGTTTCGGCGCCGAGCAACATGACATGGGAACCGGAAGCTGGGCGCTCTAGGGAGCAGGGTGCGAGATCTGAGGGCGCTCGTCACCTCTGTGCTTTCTGCTGTTGCTTCGGTAAGGACTCCGCATACTCCCTCTCTGGGTATTTTATTTTTGTGCATCTGTATTGCGGGATTGGTTAGTGTCAGCATGAGATGGCAGTTGCGGGATTGGTTTGTATTGCGGGATTGGTTAGTGTCAGCATGAGATGGCAGTTTATTGAAAAAATACACTTGCATCTATAATATTGATTTTCACCATTAATTATGTCTTGATAGTGGTGCATTTATTTGGTGCTCTAGATGTTAATATATTTTTCCTAAAAACTGAGCTAGGCAAATTTGACCCTATGGTTTGCAAAAGAGGGAGTAGCGCAATTAAACCTGCAAAGCCAACACCGTACCTAGGTTCTGAATCAGAAGGATCTGAAGGATTATTGTCTACTTTGTGCCATGGTTGTTAACTTTTACTCTCGCTGACACTGGTGTGCTGGTACTAAGTTGGAAGCGTAATTAGATCTTGCCTATGTGTTGTTCTTGCATATTGGTGATGTGTTGTTCTTGCATATGTGGTTTGGACTTGCTATATCAGTTATGTTAGATGCAAAAAATGCACCTGAGTCGCTACCTGCTTATTTAGTGTTTATTAGCCTGTCAGACTGCATAAATAACACATTCCGTGTTATCACGTGCTTGTAGCCTAGTACACTTGCAGTTCTACAAATATTCTACCTTCAGTCAGTTGGGAGTACAAAAATATATTGTTTGCTAGTGGTGCCGAATTCTGCCTTGATATCTTGTGAACTATGCAGTAATGGAAAACAACAAGCTGAAACATGGTAAAAAAAGTATAACTAAGCAACAGTAATTAAGCAAAACAATTCAGCACTAACTAAAAATTCACGAACATTTTCATTCTCTTTTCATCAGTCAGTTGACCTCTGCTGCTGATACACTTGGTTGTAATGTGCATGATATTTTTTCAGTCCATGTGACAATTTGCTCCTTCATGTCTGTTGATAAACAGTTTGTTCATTAGTGGCACAGAAGATTTTAATATTTCATGTCAAAAATGGGTGCTGCTAATGTCTTGCCAATGGAACTGGCAATTTATTATTTCTTGATGTGCGCACACTATAGTATTCCATCTGGTTCGAAATAGATGTTGTAGCCTCTTCTTCTTTTTTAAAAAAAAAACAAATACATGTACTACAACTTCTGGGCAATTCGAGCTCATTTCTTTGTGATATTTGCATGAATTCATCTCCCATGCCTTTTTACTTAAGAAGGGATTAAACTAGGTTAAGCTGTTAATTTTGTTGGCCTTAGTTTTTGTGCTGAATTCTAAAACTTATATAGTTATATTGTTGAGGCTATTGAATTTGCTCTTGTATCTATCGATTGGCTGTAAGGTTGGTTTGGCAGAAAGCGTGTTCCATTCGTGTATGCATTACCTTTATTTGTACATTGGTAATGGTATAGTGTCTCATGTGTTTAGCGTGAATGCATCACGTGCTTTACATGGTTTAGGCAACAACGTTCAAGCATGGGAATAGCATCTTGTGAACTAGTCTGTTATTTCTTGATGAATCGATATTAGCAGGCTGAGTATTTGACATTATAGAACCAAGTTCACCATGCATCATTCACAGGTTGTCATCAGCCACTTTCGAGCTATTGTACAACCTGTAGCGCAAGTAATGTAGGACGAATGGAGCTTACTGGTGTAATAAGTTGGAAGCAGTTCGTCTCTGTATGAATGCATGATAGGTCTTGCCTACTCGGCACGAGATCTTAAGCAGAGTGTGCCTTTTTAATTTGATGGCAGCGTGGGATCTTAAGCAGAGTTTGTTTTTTAATTCCAGTGGCGTCCATACTCGTCAATCACTCAATCTAATAATTTGCTTGCTAAATCTCAGACAAGTGCTTGCTAAATCTCTCCGACTAATAAGGGCATGATGCTTTTGCAGGAGTGATTTTCTGCTGCATCTTGGGACGGGGTGACTGGTGTCAGGTTAGTCCCCCCCACTGTTGCCTGCTGCATCTGTAGTTTTTTGCTCTGTGCTAATGTACAATGATTCCTGCTGCATTAGAACTAATGAAATTTCCTGGATACTCTTCTGGATTTCTCACTAGCAGTTTTTTTTCCTGCTTTCTAGTCTATCTGTATGGTTGTATCTTGAAGTGTTCCTCTCACCGTATTGTTCTCTTTAGCATTTTTGAGTAATAAGTTAAAAAGATTAATGCAAGTTTTTTCATGAGATGGTATGAGAAAAATCTAAGCTTTCCTCACAATAGCTCTAGGTTGTTAGCTTATGACAGCCCCTAACTTTTATTTTAGGGCATATATGAAACTTCACTCTGAAATAATTGTATATGCTAACCATTCCTCTGAAATAATTGTATATGAAACTTCACCGGTTCATGATATGAAATTATAATCCTTGTTTCATTGTTAGTGCTAGTTTAAGCTATGTGTTGCTAAATTGAAGTTTAAACTATCACTCAGCTGGGGCAGTGATAGTTGAAGTTTAATTTCTGTGATGTGCTTGAGTTTATTACATATGACACTTGTGACTTGCTGTGCTTGAGTATTGGCCTTGTGCCTTTTATTTTATATATATGTAATAATATAATTTCATATATGTAACACTAGATGGCTTCTTGGGAAGAGCTTGCTAGAAATTTTTTGTTGGAAGAGGAAGAAGAAGATGAGGAGCTATTCTTTATTCTTCTCCCTGCTGTAATGCCCTTTCTCGACGAAGAGAAAACACCTGAGCATACCTCTTCTCTTCCTGGTGCTAAAAAGGTTAAAGAGATTCTCGAAGGACACGAGAATTGGTGCAAGGAAGAATTTAGGATGGAGGCTGAAATATTTAGAGCTATAGCAAACTTTCTCAGGGCCGAGAACTTGCTGCGTGACACACGTGGTATGAAGATTGAGGAGCAACTTGGTCTTTTTATGTTCATGCTCTCTCATAATGCAAGCACAGAGAGGCTAAAGAAGGAGTTTCAACATAGTGGTGAGACAGTGCATAGGAAAATATATGATGTCTTCAATATCATTCCAACATTAACCCCAAAATTCATCAGACTTCTGAATCCAAGCCACACACACATGAAGATTACATGTGACCCTAGATTTATGCCATTCTTTCAGGTCGGTTAATACATACAGTACACTTTCCTTAATACCATTCCTAAATACAATCCAAATTTTTAGTAAATTTTCTTACCTGCAGAACTGCATCGGCGCTATCGATGGTACGCATGTCCCAATCACAATTGGACAAGACAAGGCCAGTCCCTATAGAAATAGGAAGGGGACACTATCGCAGAATGTTATGTTTGCCTGTGACTTCGACTTGAAGTTCACTTTCATCTCATCTGGTTGGGAAGGATCCGCATCTGATGCAGGAGTGTTGCGTTCTGCTCTTGGCAAGGGATTTACTATGCCAGCAGGCAAATTCTATCTTGTAGACGATGATCCGCATCTCATCTGGTTGGGAAGGCATATTAAATTTGCACTGATGTAGCAACCCTGCAGTATCAGTTATGACGCTTCTATGCCCTCTGGTCTAACAAAGTTGTAACTCTTCCTATTTTTAAACCATAGGAAGTGTTCCTATTTTTCGCCCACCCATCAGTTTCTAGTAAAAGTAGTAACTCTTCCTATTTTTTTGCATAAGAAGTGTTGCTACAGGAGATCTAAACTTCACATCAACTGAGCACTTGCAGCCTTCTCCTTTTATTCCTATTGCTGCTCCAGCTGCTCCGGCTGCTCTGGCTGCTCTGGCTGCTCCAGCTGCTCTAGTTGCTCCTGTTGCAGTGTCTGATAGCACAAGTCCAGGTGCTACTTTTGATGGGCTAGACGTCTCAAGTGCACGCAATGAAGCTCAGTCTGCACCTTCCAATCAAGATTCTGTGCAAGGAACGAGTGGTGGGAGAAAGCGTAAGCAAAGTCACATTGGTGCTGCTATTGATGGTTTTGTGCAGTTTAAGAAGATGCAAATAAGTAAAACAATGGAAGCACTCAATGAAAAGAAGAAACAAGACGAAGCATTTTCAGTCGACAAGTGTCTCGATGAAGTTGATGCAATGGAACTTACTGATGTGAAGAAGGCGTATGCTATGAATATCTTCAAATCTGAGATAGATAGGAAGGTATTCATGAAAATGAAAAACAAAAATGTTCGCTTGATTTGGCTCAAACAGCAGATTAGGTAATAATGCTTAGCTGCCACTGGATTAGTTTACTTTGGTATGTCTTAGCTGCTAATGCTTTTCTTTGTGCTTACTTGCAGTGCTATTTGTAGAGGCAATGTTGGTGGAGGCAATGTTTGAATTGAGAAGAAAAATGCAGCTGTAGTCATTGTATGCAGGTATTTCCATCGTTGTGAGCACAGTATATTGCACTGGTTAGGTCAAATGTTTTTATTAGTGTGAGCCTAGAATTTGTCATTTGTCCTTGCTTATGTTCTGTACAGAACTTGGATTGCTGTTGTCAGGTTAGCTATGTGTTGCTAAATTGAGCCTACTGTAGATTGGTCAGTGTCTGAGCTGTGTTTCCGATCTTATTTGCAAGTAGCCTCTTTTGTTTATAAAAATAATGCTATAAATATAAGATGCCCAAACCACTTCTTTCCTTGGGCTTGCAGATCACTGGCCAGGAGCCATTTGATTAGGCAACGACCACCGCTAACCTTATCAGGCTCCTCTCCTTTCAAGAGGATTGCATGTCTGATCCCCTATCTTGAGGGATCTTAAAAATTCACAAGGCATGACTCATATTACACTTTTCGGATGTCGTGTACATAAAATTTGTTCATAGGGATAGATAACCTTGAGCCATATGAAACTGATGACTACACAATTGTACAACAGCTTGCACTTGCCAATGCTGCATGCCATCAGTACTCGGGGGCATGTTGCTTTCGTTTCCAACTTTTCTTCTCCCAACCGTCTCCATGATGGCATCTCTAATCTAGTACTAGTTGTCAAAGGATTAGAGCGTTTCCTTAGGTCTGGATGCTTGCTTGTCGTTTTTATTTTTCTCGATGGATCCAGGGACATCACCCCATGCCCTGTGCTCAGGCTTTTGACACCTCTGCAATTTTTATGCTTGCTGCTAGTCTCTCAAGAAATATTCACCCCATGTTCTGTTGTTTAGCTGTTCGGAATATTTCCGTTCCGTTTTCATCCCACAGTGTAATGAGTGTTTAGGTCCTCAGGAAAATGCTTAAACATTATTGGCAAGGATTCTTGGTGCCACAAATATCTTGTTGAGCTTTTATGCATATTTCCCTGATACTAATACTGATGGTGTGTAAGTACAGTCGATCGGCTGTGTAATGAGTGTTTAGTTGCATTGTTCCATGTATCTGCATTTAAGTCCTAACTTCTCCACTTGAAACTGAATTGAACTCTGCAGTAAGTTCACTAGATAGGAATTTGTAGGCTTGTTGTTTGCCTTTGTTATCAATATAAATACAATAAGTTAGCTAACCCATTGATATCATTAAATAGTGGTTGTTTTTACATTTATGAATTATTAGGTTGTTGTCTTCCCAGTAGCAGCCATTCATATTTGATTGAGTTACAGGCAGGTTGGCCAAATTATAAGATTTAGTTTGCTTTTGCAAACCTGCAAGCACACATGTACAGGCAGCTTTTCCATATCTGTAATTTGCTTGCTGTGGCATGCCATGTAGTTTACCCTTGGTTCAAATTGATGTATCCTAACCCCACTAGATTAGTTTACTCTAGGTATGTCTCTAGCTGCTAACGTGTTTTCTTGTGTTTACTTTAGGTATGTCAGAAGAATGCAGCTGCAATGCCTATGAGAAGCTTGTGAAAAGGAATTAAACCGTAATTTATTTTTTCATATATGTCTTGGATATCTGGATGGAGATGATCTATGATTTGGTAACGAATGGATTAGCTAAGTTGAATTTGCCACTTGAATTAAATTTTCTATGTATTGGACTATGTCAAAAAAATTTGGTCTTGTGATTTTTCATGCATTATGTGCATGAAAATGTTGTGGTTGGCATTGATTTGTGGTGGTTTCCTTATATTGTTTAAAAAAATTGTGACTTTTCTTGATTTTCTAAGACATTGTTTTCAATTTTGTTGCATGTACTTTGGCTGAAGTATTCCCGATCGTGAAAACGTACTTTGAGATGATCTATGAAAATGTTGCATGTACTTCGCTGAAAAAAATCTGTGTATTTCCGGTCGTGAAAACGTACTTTGGCTTGGCTGCAAGACTGGACACGTACGCTGTCCTTATTTAATTTCCCTGCGTTGGACACCCTGTTGCCAAATGGCAACACGGAAACTACCCCCACGCGTTGCTACCTGCCCTGGGAAGAGGCGGGAATGAGAAGTCCAAAAATTTCCATCCGTAGGGCTATTTTCCCTGGGAAAATTCTCCTCTGCTGCCAAAGTGAGCCTGACGGAGAAAAAATGGTCTAGGGTAGTGATTCAGTGAAACTAATCTGGTGTCATAAATATTAGTGCCATTTTCTATACATTTAATTTAGTCAAATCTGAAAAAGTCTAACTTAAAACAATTTAAAATGATGATTATTTTGAGACGGGAGAGCATTAAAAAAACAATCTTTGAAACAGGTGACTTTCTTACTCAAAATGGCATTGCTGGGAAGTTTCAATTGGCGTAGCGGTTTCATCAACCAACTACCAATGTCCCAATAATGTCCACACGAAGGACAGAAAAAACATACCACCCAAAAATAAGAAAGGTAAAAGAACAATGACTTGATGACCAATAATTAAGAACTAGATAAATCAAGTACTTCGCGCACACGTTAGTTCAACTCTGACGTGAACATGCACACTTTTAACACGTAAACTAAAATCGTGGAAAGACCCACGCACAACACAGCTAGACTTTGATGCCAATTGCGGACGGAGACAAATGCGACGAAACGACGCCCCCTGCGTTCAGCAGAGCAGCCAGGTACACACTTTGACGTTGTACTTTCACAGATTAAAAGCTTTAGCCCAGAAGCAAAGCCGTATCCTTGGCCATGGCTATGGCTATGAAGCAGGGAAGAAACAGCCTTCTTCTCCTCAGCCTGTCCTCGTACTACCTGCTCTGCCGTGTTCCCCATGCCACCTCGCTTCGCTTCAGCTACAACTTCTCCAACCCCGGCGTCGTAACCAGCGCCGACCTCACGTACATGTCCAACGCCACCGCCGCCAGCGATCGGATCGACCTGACTAAGGACACGACCTGGAGCACCGGCCGGGTGGCGTACGGGCAGCCTGTGCCTCTCTGGGACAACAGCACCGGCAATTCCAAGGTCGCCAGCACTTCCAACTTCACCTTCGCCATCACGCCACGCAACAGCACCGGCCAGGGCGACGGCATGGCGTTCTTCGTGGCGCCGTACCCGCCGACTCTCCCGCAGGACTCCAACGGCGGCTTCCTGGGGCTCTTCAACAACCCCAACAACACGGCCAACGCCTACTTCCCGCCGACCGTCGCCGTGGAGTTCGACGCGTTCAAGAACGTCTGGGACCCGGCGAACACCGTGAACCACGTCGGCGTCGACGTCAACAGCATCGTGTCCCTCGCGTACGCGGCGCTGCCGGACGCGAGCTTCAACGGGACCATGTCGGCGTGGGTCAGGTACGACGCCAACGCGAGCACGCTCTCGGCGACGCTGCGGTTCGACCACCTTCCGGAGCTGGGCCTCTACAACGTCAGCGCGACCGTCGACTTCAAGGAAGCTGGGCTGCCGCAGCAAGCGGCGGTCGGGTTCTCCGGAGCCACCGGAGATTACGTCGAGCGCCATCAGATCCTTTCGTGGTCGTTCGAGTCCACTCTCGTCAGCGTCGCCGTTGTCAACACGACCGGCAAGTGCCTTTCCCTTGTTATTTCTCCTTTTTTCTCTTTATTATTAGATTAGAAATTCGCGTTGCTCAATATATAATATGAATCTTATGTAATCTGTGAACATAAGCGTGCATTGCTTCGCTGAAATCAAATGCGTAAATAAATCTGGGAACAATGTTTTATCTATCTTCGATGCATGATTTGTGCACTCTCACTATATATACATAGTGTTGTTGCAAAATCACTGGGGGAATTGTGTATGCTCATAAGCCAATGATGTGTGTTTTATAAGCTTTTGCAGTGTTTTTTTTTTTTTGTGTTTGTGAATCAGAGGTTTTGGTATTTATGCATCTTTAAATGACAGGAACCAAAACATCAAACATGCGAAACTTAGGCCTAATAGCCGGACTGGCATCTACTGGGATCGTCATACTACTCATTGTAGCAACATGGCTCAGCTACAACAAATACCTAAAACGAAAGGGCACCAACCAAACGCAAGAGGCTCCCCTCCACCTCCATGGAGAAATGGACGATGAGTTCGAGATGGGGGCCGGGCCTCGGAGATTCACCTACAGCCAGCTGTCACAGGCGACGCGAGGTTTCTCCGACGAGGAGAAGCTCGGCGAGGGTGGCTTCGGATCTGTCTACCGTGGATACCTGCAGGATCAAGGGCTCCATGTGGCCATCAAGAAGGTCTCCAAGACGTCGAAGCAGGGGAGGAGGGAGTACATCTCCGAGGTCACGATCATAAGCCGTCTCCGGCATCGCAACCTCGTGCAGCTCGTCGGGTGGTGCCATGACGCCGACGAGCTCCTGCTCGTCTACGAGCTCATGAGCAACGGCAGCCTTGACGCCCATCTCTATAGCACAGATAGCATTCTAACGTGGTCAGTCAGGTAAGAACGAACCTGATCAATCAAGCGAGCTGATAGTTTATGCATTCTTGTCAGATATTACAAGCTCAGTTTTCTTTTTTGGGCTTGGGCGTCGATCGATCAGGTACAACATCATCCTTGGCATGGGCTCTGCGCTCCTGTACCTTCACCAGGAATGGGAGCAGTGCGTGGTGCACAGGGACATCAAGCCGAGCAACGTGATGCTGGACTCGTCGCTCAACGCGAAGCTAGGCGACTTCGGCCTCGCGCGCCTCGTCAACCACAGCCGCGCCGCGCACACCACGATGCTCGCCGGCACGATGGGGTACATGGACCCAGAGTGCGCGGTGACCAGCCGCGCCAGCGTCCAGTCCGACGTCTACAGCTTCGGCATCGTCCTCCTCCAGGTCGCCTGCGGCAGGAAGCCCGTCGTCCCGAAGGAGGAGGACGAGAGCAGGGTGCTGCTCGTGCAGTGGGTCTGGGATCTGTACGGGAGGGGCGAGCTCCTCGACGCGGCGGACCCGCGGCTGGACGACGGCGGGGGCGGTTCCAGCCGCTGGAGATGGAGCGGGTGCTAGGCGTGGGGCTTTGGTGCGTGCATCCGGACTACGCGTCCCGGGCGTCGATTCGGCAGGCCATGAGCGTCCTCCAGTTCGAGGCGCCATTGCCGGAGCTCCCGTTGGAGATGCCGGTGGCGACGTATGGGCCGCCTGTTGCCGGCAGGGGTTACTACTGGTCGACCACCACCACGTCGTCGTCCGCAGGTGCCAACACCGGAGGCGACTCGTCAACTAGTGACCGGACGGCGGACCACTCGTTTGCCTCGTCGGCCAAGAGCGCTGGCACCCATGGCACATCTTTTGTCACTTCCAACACGGCACCCATGGGCAGTGCGCGTGAATCCGCCATGCCCAGTCACGTCCGGGGCACGATCGAGCAGTTTCGGTCGACACGCTGATGTTACTATAGCTCAACCTGATTTCGCGGATGCACTAGTTTTCGGAAAATTCTTGAGATCCTGGAAAGATTAACTACTACTTCTATCCCAAAATAGATAAAAGGACGTGGTACACATAAAGAAAACAAAAAGGATAGATAGAGAGATGTACTGTGAAAAAAGATAGGAGCACTGAGAAAGGACTTTACGGTACTCTTAAATGACTCGAGTCATTCATTTTAATAAGATCGAATGGTTAGGATCATATATTACCATACGAGTAATATGTGAAATAAATATATATATATATATATATATTTATTTTTTAATTCGGTAAAATAGGATAAGTAAGGAAGGTTGTGTGTGTGTATATATATATATATATATATATATATATATATATATATATATATATATATATATATATATATATATATAACTTTTTCTAGATCTAATCCATGCATATGTGGCTTATTTATGGTAAATCTTTTATTTTATAACTTTGGACACGACATAATAAGATTAGTATAACTGCACGTTGTTGACACTTGTGGTAGCACACAGAGACAAAATCCGTAAGTGCACGGGTATCGAAGTAGTTTTCATCCGGACTATTATCGAGTATCGTATCCACGGGAAACGTGTGTGTTGTCTAATAATTAATTTGTCCAGAGATAGCAATCAAGGTTTAAGGTATGAGTAGAGAGGATTCCTATGGTTATGACCCTGTGCAAAGCAAGGCTTATGATTCTAGTGTTCACTTCGGGATGCTGCTTAGACGGTAAAGCACCGTTAATAGATAACTCTACCGACGCGACTACAATCCTAATAATTTAAGAATCTACTCAATTCGGTGTGGACTACAAATGATAGGCGGGGTTGTCACCTCCTGCTGCTACCACACAACCAAGAAGCAGGGAGCAAACACAGGTAGCCGGTAGCATAAGCACCACGCTTATGCTAACGATTACTATTCTAATCCAGAGATCTAGCAAGGACTAGAGCACTCAAAATAACTATGAACCCGTGAACAAAAGAGTATAAAACTTACTTTAAACAGAAATCAATTACCAGAGGTATTTTAGATGTAGACTTGGAGAAGCCTAGATCCGCCAAAGTACAAGCCGTAGAGGTAGCACCGACAGGCCGGTACCTCCTCCCAACTCATCCCTCACTCTCTAACTCACTATTTTTTAGGTACAAGACTAGATCCTATAGAGGACTAATCTTCTCTTAAGAGCTGGCTCTGATCGTAACGAGGAGGATATGAATTAGGGTTTCAGGATGCTCCAGGGAGGGGGTACAGGGCCATATATATAGGGGGTAACGTCAATTCTGGACCCTCAGATCAATCCGACTTGAATAAACGGTGTAGATGCGATCTTTAAGGCAGTGGAGAACCGACGTAGCAAGAAGGGGCTGACACGTGGGGCCCACAGGCTAGTCGCCCTATAGGTGGGGCCAGCGGGCCCCCCATGTTAGCCTCTCGCGATCATCTTCGGTGGAGAGTCCTCTGGTGTTCTCTAGAACCTTCTAGAGTTGTTTACGCCGTGGAAAAACATGATTTACTTTAACGAATAGATCCACCTTGACGGTTTTCTAGATAAACCCTGCTGAAAACACAGATTTACCAAAACTCATGGAATTTATTAGTTTAAACCCCTAAACCTATATTGGTAATGGAATTAAGCATATATGCAGGTTATATTGACGGTTTATAATTGGTGTTAGTGGCCATCAACAAGCTCCCCCACACTTAAACTTTTCTAATCCCTGAGCAAATCTAAATTTAGCAATGGATCAAGAGTTGCTACAATATTTTCACTACTCAAAAGTACACATGCGTTCAATCCAAAATTCTCCTCCGGATTAGAATAAACTGATTTGACTTTTAAACTTACCCATATTACCTTCAACCATGGGGCTTCTTAGCCTTCACTTGGGTCTTGAGCAATTGAAAGACAGAACGATCGAGTCAAGCACTATGTCTCAAGTTCTTTGTTCTACCATTGTTCCGGAGTTTTTATAAGTTTTCAAAATAAAACCTAGAGATTTCATTGTATGACACTCTCAAATCTATTAATATATATGATATTTGTACATCCTCACCAAGGCAATAATGATGTTATGCCTTTTTCTCTTCCTACCACTAAGGCTTATGTGGAGTTCATAGGTAGGGAGAAAGTTAAAGCATACTTGCAATGCATATATTATAAAGTCAAACAACGGATCCAAAGAGAAATGAGTCATACAATCAAATCAAGATGTGCATGTGTGTGGATATATGAGGTGGATACATGTGGTGGCTAACCTAATTCTATTTTGCTCCTTGAAAACATATCTCTCTCTTGAAACCTGGAAATATTTTTGCAAGAAATAGGGGCTATCTTATTCAACTTTTTTTCAGGCGGGCATCTAAGTACCTAATGTTTTAAAATATCTCGGACACTTGTACATTTTTTCTCAACTCTTTTTTCTCTCTCTTTTTTTATGAATAACTTTTGCATAGCCCCATGTCTCTTTTCTGCAACAGAACTTTGAGAGAGATATCAACAAGATCTTGGAGCATTGATTTGGTGGATGGAAAACCTAACAAGCATGCATTTGTTTTCTCCCAGTGTAGGAGGAAAACATTTTTGGGTGGATCTAAATGGAATGACATGTTTTTGCACCCACCCCCAGTGTAGGAGTAGTGCATATGTGGGTGGTATTTACGTGATCTTGATTTTAAGAGCATGACAAACCTCTCATATGGGTCAACAAAGCTTGATAAAACTCAATGCAAAAGCAAGCTACATATATGTGAAAATTTTCCTAGCCTAAATAACATGTATGACTCTGGTGGAAATTCAAGCTTTGTCATATAGGAACTCATCATAGCATTTTTGTGTTTTCAAAAGAAATCTCCAGAACTTTAGTGTCATTTGGAATAAGATAAACATCAGCTCAGACCTTCTCGTATCATATCCATCAATTACCTAGACTTAGATCAAGCATATGCTACCCACGAGTTTCAAGTTCAGAGTAAATCTTTATATCAAAATAATTTTATCCAAAACTCGGTAGAATTCAAGGATGAAAACTAGGTACTTGAAAGAAATTATAATAGAGTAACTATTCATCATTTCCATTTTAAGAGATTGTCCTCGGAGTTTTTATTATTTATTAAAGCAAACTAGACACACTCTTTTTATTTTATTTTTATTTTTTACTACTATAGGGATAACTATTTATATTGGTTTTAGTTTGCAGTTTTTTAACTAGAATAAAGGGAAAGAATACTTACCTGGATACACAGGGGGTGCCTTCTCCCCCAAGCTGGTTGTTGTCATGGTTCTTTTTTAACTAGAATAAAGCAAACAGTTTTGTCGCGTGATGAGACTCAAATTTCAAAAAATAGAAAACCTTTCAATACGATGTCGGATGAAGATAATTTTTATATGTAAATTGTAGACCTCAATGATATCTACAACTTTGTGGTTTTGAGTTTTTTCATTTGAGGACGTTAAGATGCTCGAAAAAATAATATAAAATTTCAGCACCATATTTTGTCGCGTGATGAGACTCAAATTTCAAAAAATAGAAAACCCTTCAATACTATGTCGGATGAAGATAAATTTTATATGTAAATTGTAAACCTCGATGAGATCTACAACTTTGTAGTTTTGAGTTTTTTTATTTGAGGACGTTAAGATGCTTGAAAAAATAATATAAAATTTCGACGCCTCCCGAAAATATCAAAGTTACTGTTCACCCGTGAAACTGCCCAGAAGGTTGAAAGTTGAACTTTTTCAAGAGTTCGAGGGCCAAAGTTATCCGGTTTTGAAGTTCGAGGTTGAAATCCGAACTTTGGTGAAAGTTGGAGGGTGTAAATTGGACTTTACCCTTAAAGAAATAGATCAAATCTAAATTTGAAATTTAAAGTTTAAAAACATGATGACAAATTATTTGAACAGATAGATCTCGGAAAGACGAATCTAACACAAGTTGAACGGATCAATTTGGAGTTAAAACGAAGAAGTTATGAGCAATTAAAGGCAGTGGCAAAACTGTAATTAATTAGAACTTCCATTTGAATCTGCAAATTAGAAAATACGTTTTCAAAAATGAGAAAACGTATTCACTGGAATACGCCATGGGACTGCGGGTTCTATATTTAAAAACCGCAGGGGCTCTTTAACAAAAGTGCCACGCGAAGGGGTATCTTCCATTATGGATCGTCCGATCCAGATCGGACGGCTGAGATCAGATCCAAGGGGAAAAAAAGAGCTGGCCGGCCGGCACAGTATGCCGGCGCGGTGGCGGCCATTACCGGCTGTGGGGAGCTCGCCGGCGTAATTGGCTTGGGCGATTTCATGCACCAAATTGCACTGGACCGGTACGATTCGACAGAGGAGATCGAAGGCAACTCACCTAGGGCAACGGCGTGAGTTGAGGCGATCCAAGGACGACGTGCCGCTCGCGGTGGTGGACGGCGGCACTCTGCAAGGTTCGGCGACGGTCAGAGACCAAATCCGAGCGAAAAACAGAGAGAGGAAACGTCTGGCGGCTTCGCGAGATTAGTACGGCCTCTGGCTTACGGTGATGAAAGAGCTACGGAACGTCAGGAACAAGCTCAGCAGCTTCGATGCCTTGCGGCTGGGTTCTGGGTGCTACTGCGAACTTGAGCGCGTGAGTGAAGGCAGCGGTTTGCTTAGGGTTGCAGAGGGCGTCGCGGACCCGGACGCTGGGGGCTTTATAGACGACACAGGCGTGTGGATTGCACCGTGACGCGAGGAAATCGCGTGGATCAACACCGGGTCGGTGTCCACTTTGTTGCTGACTCAGAGAGGAAGACGGGTGTGGGCCCCAGCTGTCGGTGGCACAAGGAGGCGGGCTGCTGCGACGCGCGGGCACTCGCGGGCTGGCCATCCTAGGCCGCGGCCTATCGGCCCAAGAAGAAAAGGGAAGAGGCTAGTGCGGGCCTGCGCTAGCTGCGCGAGCTGGGCTGCGGGAGAGAGGATCAGGCTGATTGGGCCAGAAGCCAGGCAGAGAGAAAGTTTCCCTTTTCTTTTTATTTTTCAAGCTTTTGAATCCTTTTTAGATGAATTTGAATCCCCTTTTGAAATCAAACACAACCAATTCGATTCAGCACAAAATATGCACCAGCATGAATGCTCAAGCATGTATTCCAACTTGGATGTTGATTTTATTCTTATAAATTTATTATTTAGCCTATGTTTAAATGCTCACACAAGTAAAAGTAAATCAATTTAACCAGTTTAAATCTATTCAAATTTTAGGGTGTTACAATTCTACCCCCCTTAAGAGAATCTCGTCCTCGAGATGAGGCTGTGCTTACTCAAACAACTACAGGTGTGTCTTTCTCAATTCATCTTCTCTTTCCCAAGTTGCCTCTGCTTCCGAGTACCGATTCCACTGAACCTTACACATCTTAATAATTCTGCTCCTTGTAACCCTTTCCGCTATCTCTAAAATCTTTACCGGAAACTCTTCATAAGTAAGGTCATCTTTCATAGCGAGTTCCTCTAGTGGTATTTGTTCTTCTGGTACACGCAAACACTTCTTAAGCTGAGACACATGGAACACATCATGCACTCCTGATAAACTATCAGGCAATTCCAACTGATAAGCCACTTCTCCACGTCTCTTTAGAATTTTGAAAGGACCAACATACTTTGGTGCTAACTTTCCTTTCATGTTGAACCTTTTTACACTCCTCATTAGTGACACCTTCAAATACACAGAATCTCCTTCTTCGAAAACTAATTCTCTCCTTCAATTATCTGCATAACTCTTCTGACGAGTTTGTGCCACTCTAAGGTTCTCTCTAATCATTCTGACTTGGTCTTCAGCGTTTCTAAGCACATCTGGTCCAAAGACTTGACTTTCTCCCGTTTGATTCCAAAACAACAATGTTCTACACTTACGACCATACAAAGCTTCAAACGGTGCCATCTTCAGACTATTCTGGTAGCTATTATTGTAGGAGAATTCTGCATATGGTAAACTTTTATCCCAACTAGTACCATACTGCAAAGCACAAGCTCTCAACATGTCTTCTAGTATCTGATTAAGTCTTTCTGTTTGCCCATCCGTCTGAGGATGATAAGCGATACTGAAGTTCAACGCTGTACCCAAAGAACTATGGATTTGTTTCCAAAAGTGAGAGGTAAACTGTGATCCTCTATCAGACACAATTTTCTTTGGAACCCCATGTAGACACACTATTCTTTCCATGTATAGCTCTGCTAATTTTGGCCCATTATAAGTAGTCTTAACAGGTAAGAAATGAGCAACTTTAGTCAATCGATCCACAATTACCCATATCGAATCATAACCTTTCTGGGTACGGGGTAATCCTACTATGAAGTCCATACCAACTTCTTCCCACTTCCACTCTGGGATCTTCATTGGTTGCAACAATCCTGCAGGTCTCTGGTGCTCATCTTTCACTCTCTGACAAGTGTCACACAAAGCTACGTACTCAGTCACATCTCTCTTTAATCCATACCACCAGTACTTTTCTTTAAGATCTAGATACATCTTAGTACTTCTAGGATGAATAGAGTAAGCTGACTCATGTGCCTCCCGTAGAATTGCATCACGAATAGATTTCACTTCAGGCACACAGATCCTTTTCCCAAACCACAACGTTCCATTCTCATCTATAGTGAATCCGGGTGCTTTCCCAATCACTACATTCTCTGCGATCTCTTTTAACTTGTCATCCTCTAACTGACCTCTACGTATCTCTTGCTCTAACATAGGAGTCACTTCTACCTCCATAATATTTGCAACTATACCAAGATTCAAGTGTTTCAACGCTTCACACAACTTCTCTAACCCAGGTCCCTTTTTAATATTAGCGTCATATCTCTTTCTGCTAAAAGCATCGGCCACAACGTTTGCCTTACCAGGATGATAGTGCACTTCTAGATCATAATCCTTGATTAACTCTAACCAACGACGTTGTCTCAAATTCAGATCCGTCTGAGTGAATATGTACTTCAAACTCTTATGATCGGTAAAAATATCACTCTTATGCCCAATCAGATAATGTCTCCAGATCTTTAATGCATGAACCACAGCTGCTAACTCCAAATCATGAGTAGGATAATTCACTTCATGCTTCCTCAACTGCCTTGATGCATATGCAACAACTCTACCCTCTTGCATAAGAACACATCCCAAACCTTGACGAGATGCATCACAATAGATAGAGAACTTCTTACTTAGATCAGGCAAAATCAGCACTGGAGCTGTTGTCAACCGCTTCTTTAATTCCTCAAAACTAGCTTGGCACTTACTAGACCACTCGAACTTAGCATTCTTCTCTAATAGGGCTATCATGGGTTTAGCAAGCTTGGAGAAACCTTCAATGAATCTTCGATAATATCCAGCTAAACCAAGAAAGCTACGGATCTCACTTACATCAGTAGGTGGCTTCCAATTTAGTACATCCTTCACCTTGCCTGGATCCACTGCTATACCACCATTAGAAACAACATGTCCAAGAAAAGAGACTTCTCTTAACCAGAATTCACACTTACTACGCTTAGCATATAGCCTATGCTCTCTAAGCTTCTGTAGCACCAATCTCAGATGTTCAGCATGATCATCTTAAGTCTTAGAGAACACCAGTATGTCATCAATGAATACTACCACAAACTTATCAAGATACTCCATAAACACCTTATTCATCATATACATAAAGTAGGCAGGTGCATTGGTCAAACCAAACGACATAACTGTATACTCATATAACCCATACCTCGTAGTAAAAGCTGTTTTTGGTATATCAGTATTCCAAATCTTTAGCTGATGATAACCAGAACGCAGATCAATCTTAGAAAACACACAAGCACCTCTCAACTGATCAAACAAGTCATCAATTCTAGGCAACGGGTACTTGTTCTTGATGGTTACCTCATTAAGAGATCGATAATCCACACACATACGTTGTGTTCCATCCTTCTTGTCAACAAAGATCACAGGCGCTCCCCAAGGTGATGCACTAGGTCGTATGAACCCTTTATCTGACAACTCTTTCAATTGTTTCTTAAGTTCTTCTAATTCATTAACCCTCATTCTATATGGTCTCTTAGCTATAGGTGCAGTACCAGGTAATAATTCAATTATAAACTCAATTGATTTTATAATAGAATAAGACAAAAGAAGCACAAAACTTTAGCAAATATCAAGATTGAGGTGGAAAGCATGAAACAAGTGAAGCAAAGGAAACTAAAAATGACCATTCTAACTAGGCTTGCATCCTACAGTCAACAGAGCTCTAATACCAATCTGTCACACCCAGTTTCAAGTACAAAAGAGGATGTATAAAAGTCTTATGTGCACCCCAGGAACGGTCGCACACATAAGTGGACAAATTGTGAATTGTACCAACACAATGTTTATTACATAGCGAATAAGTATTCAATACATAGTCTCAAGCATAAATATAATAACTACTAAGATAACTCTCTTGTGGAAGCTCCAACAGGGACGTCAACTGGTGAACATCAAGCCTAATACTCTTCACGATAATCTTCAATCCAATCTTGATCTGTTACCCATCCGGGATTTTTCCAATATAAAAGATAAAGCAAGGCATAAGTACATGTCGTACTTAACAAGATAACTAAGGGTTCATGAGGCTCAAATAGCTGATACTGGTTGAACTGCAAGTAGCTTTTATGTGTATGGTCAAGTTTAGCATTTATTAGCATCAAGGTAGTACCATAATTCCCATAACACATGATCATTATACTAAGACAACAATTAGCTTAAGGACAACTTAGTTAAGCACAATTAAACAAGAGCTCATTTATGGTGTAAGAATCCCTTGGCCGCTCGTGACCGTGAGCACGGCTAGTATACCAGTTTATTAACTCTGCGCAGAGGTGTACACTTTCACTGTGAGTCATGGTTTTACAAGTGCATGGGTTAATTACGTCCAGACACCGAAAACCACATAAAGCTACTTAGAAGTTCGTCTAACCGGGAAGGGTCGTAGGGTCATCGGATATAGGAACCCCCCCCCTTCCAATAAAAGGCCGCTTCCATAGCAAGACACAACAGGACAGAGGCTGTCCTATACCCAACTCGTAGTATCCTCTAAGCCAGCTAGAAAAGGTCTCCCAAGCAACTAAAGCCAGAGCCATGTAGCCCTCACAGCTGTACTATAAGTCCCGGATGATCACTTACAAACAAGCCCTCGAGGGGAGGGAATTAAACCCTCATGTCGTTGCTAACAAGTCATCTTAAATTGTTTAAAGCTCAATTATCAGTCAAGTATCAAGATCATGGTTATTGTTTAGCGCTAGCATAACACTACCCAAATGCATAAATCCAGGTTTCAAGGTATTCAAGATCAAATTCTAGGATTTCCTACATAGGGTAACAAAGTGGACACATGCAAATGAATTTTAGTGTATCACATGAATAGGACAACAAGGAAGGTCCTTAGCTATACTTGCCTTGATCAGAGTTCTCCTAAAAGTCTTGCTGGTCTTGCTGGTCGTAGAAGTTCTCTTGATCACCAATGTAAACCTCACCGTCTGAACTCGATCAACAACACCAAGCAGCAACATACAATCATCCGAGCAATCATACGCGACACAAACAAATAAATTTAATTAGAACAGTACACCAACTGAAACAACTAGTTTTGAAAAGTTCATAAAACTATTCTACACGTTGTTACGATCACACAGACACGAAGATCACGAAAAACGGAGTTACAACGAGAAAGTTAGGATTAAAACAAGTTGCCCTATTAAAGAAATAGATCAAATCTAAACTTGAAATTTAAAGTTCAAAAACATGGTGACAAATTATATGAACAGATAGATCTCGGAAAGACGAATCTAACGCAAGTTGAACGGATCAATTTGGAGTTAAAACGAAGAAGTTATGAGCAATTAAAGGCAGTGGCAAAACTGTAATTAATTAGAACTTCCATTTGAATCTGCAAATTAGAAAATACGTTTTCAAAAATGAGAAAACGTATTAACTGGAATACGCCATGGGACTACGGGTTCTATATTTAAAAACCGCAGGGGCTCTTTAACAAAAGTGCCATGCGAAGGGGTATCTTCCATTATGGATCGTCCGATCCAGATCGGACGGCTGAGATCAAATCCAAGGGGGAAAAGAGAGCTGGCCGGCCGGCACAGTACGCTGCGCGGTGGCGGCCATTACCGGCTATGGGGAGCTCGCCGGCGTAATCGGCTTGGGCGATTTCGTGCACCAAATTGCACAGGACCGGTACGATTCAATAGAGGAGATCGAAGGCAACTCACCTAGGGCAACGGCGTGAGTTGAGGCGATCCAAGGACGACGTGCCACTCGTGGTGGTGGACGGCGGCACTCTGCAATGTTCGGCGACGTTCAGAGACCAAATCCGAGCGAAAAAACAGAGAGAGGAAACGTCCGGCGGCTTCACGAGATTAGTACGAAGCTCGACCTCTGGCTTACGGTGACGAAAGAGCTACGGAACGTCAGGAACAAGCTCAGCAGCTTCGATGCCTTGCGGCTAGGGTTCCGGGTGCTACTGCGAACTTGAGCGTGTGAGTGAAGGCGGCGGTTCGCTTAGGGTTGCAGAGGGCGTCGTGGACGCGGACGCTGGGGGCTTTATAGACGACATGGGCGTGCGGATTGTACCGTGACGTGAGGAAATCGCGTGGATCAACACCGGGTCAGTGTCCACTTCGTTGCCGACTTAGAGAGGAAGACGGGTGCGGGCCCCAGCTGTCGATGGCATAAGGAGGCGGGCTGCTACGACGCGCGGGCACTCGCGGGCTGGCCATCCTGGGCCGCGGCCTGTCGCCCAAGAAGAAAAGGGAAGAGGCCAGTGCGGGCCTGTGCTAGCTGTGCGAGCTGGGCTGCGGGAGAGAGGATCAGGCCGACTGGGCCAGAAGCTAGGCAGAGAGAAAGTTTCCCTTTTCTTTTTATTTTCCAAGCTTTTGAATCCTTTTTCAGATGAATTTGAATCCCCTTTTGAAATCAAACACAACCAATTCGATTCAGCACAAAATATGCACCAGCATGAATGCTCAAGCATGTATTCCAACTTGGATGTTGATTTTATTCTTATAAATTTATTATTTAGCCTATGTTTAAATGCTCACACAAGTAAAAGTAAATCAATTTAACCAGTTTAAATCTATCCAAATTTTAGGGTGTTACAAAGGGAGAGCCCGAATAATCCACATTTTACCCCAAGGATCCAATAATAAGAACGAGTTACAATACTTAGTTCATTTCATATATCTAGAGTTCTTAAAAATGCATTATTACATTACCAAATTTAGAGTGTGGAATATTAAACAGCGGAATAAAAATAAACATCAAATAAACATCTATCGATAATAAGCAAGGATCTGTGTGTGCCCACCAGAAGAATCCTTCACATAATGGATACTCCTTAAGCAGCACCTGCAACAGGGGTAAATAAACCCTGAGTACACAATATACTAGCAAGACTTATTCGACTAGTGGGAATAATTTCCCGACTCCAAGGGATATGATAAGCTTTATGGTTTGCTGGTTTCCCTTTTGGCAGAAAGCAATACTAATAGTGAATCCTTATTTATGTTCTTATTAGCAGTCATGATTAATTTATTATCTAGCCATTCTATGTAAGCACATGTTCTACTTTCAAGCAAGAGTTGAGCAAATAGTTCTATTTCATCACCTTTCATCTTTCAGTTCTTACTACGGTGCTAGACTGTAGACAAGCCATACCGGATTGCCCGGTGATTCGTGAATCAATGTGCCCAGCTGGGTATCCCAAAACACATGTCCCGCTTGTACCCTAGGCACAAGCAGGACTAACCCATCACTCTCCTATCACGGGGTCTAGGTCCTAGACTCAGAGTGGTGCTTAGACCTCCACCATCATTGCCTCCAATCAGTCAGTTCGGAAAGAGCCGGAACCCACGACAAGAGAGCGATAAGTCTTCCCTACGCCCATACCCAAGTATGTGCTCGGGATAATACGTATGTGACTTGCCTAAAACCCAATGCAACGACTGGTCCTTAACCGACACAGACAGAGAAAACAGTGTAACCAAGCTATGCCCCATTGGCCATAGGATACAACCTCTTACATCCACCAATACCCAAACCATATACATGTCCAGTCTCTATTTTTCTTTCCACCATTTTATCATGAGTGATCATAATTATCACCTATTGTGAGTAACGACAGGTTACTCACGCTACCAAAATCCTGAGCATAGCAGCTACGTGACCTATACTAGTAGGACTCAGGTAAGTATGTCTATGCATGTAGTTTCTATAAAATGCCTGTAACGTAAATGCACATCATATATATATTCAGTGATCATTCAAAATAAGGGTTATGCACCGGGGCTTGCCTCGGACAGGTGAGGTGTCAACAAAGTCAGCAACTGAAGGCTCTAGGACTCCCTTCTGTACGAGAATCTCCTCGTACTCCTCAATGATCTCCTTGTATTTCTGTTCGTCCGTAGGCACGAACTCTACCAACTTGTTATCTACATGCATGAAATGATGATGCAACACTTAATAATATGGCAACAACAACTCTTAAAATAAGAATACACCTATCAAACTACTAAACTAGTTCTACCAGCTCAGATGCTAAGCTACCTATCATTTCCACTAACAGATATGAACATTTCATGTATTAACTTAGCAACTAAAAGCGTTCTCACTCTTAATATCGATTTACTATATCTATAATAAAACAATGAGTACTAGCTACTCCTTTTATCAACCTACTCTAGGGCTACAAAAATTACAGTGAACACATAATAATCTAATAAATCTACTGTAAAAATTTCATGGCTAAAGCTATCACCAATTTGCCACAAAAATTCCTACAAATATTAAGCTAGATAATACTAAGCTTTCCTAAATGAATTAATGAATCTATTATTATCATGGATAACTGTAAACTAACTACACCAATAGATAGATATCATTTTTATGAACCTACCAAATTTTGTTTCACTATTTTTGGACATATACATAATTTACTATAATTTTTCAAAGTTTAGCTCAAAACTAAAATGAATAAACCTTTACTAATTCACTGAAAAATGAAAAACCAAAATCCACCGCGCGGCCCGCGAGTGAGCGGCGCGGCCCACTCCCGTGCATCGCGCGCGCACGTGACCCACCAGCATGGTCCACGCGGATGCGGCCCAACCGCACGATGAAGGCCCACGACGGGGAGGCCCGCGCACGCCGGTACATTTGCTAAAACATCCTCGCTCTAATACCGAATCCAATCGAGGTCCACAACACTATTCCTTTAGTCAGCTATCTTACAATTACGCCCCTCCCCCTATTCTTCTTTACCACGGCCATACCCTTGGGCACACGCACGCGCACTGGCATGGCGGCGTTGGCACCGGGCGGTCACGCCAGCTAGACCAGCCCCTCCTTGCCCCCAATAGCGAGCCGATGCTCACCTAGACGCAAACTCGAAGCGATGGGCGACGAAGTGGTGAACAGAGATGCTGTCCCGAGCTCCCTCCACGGCGGCAGACTCCTCCCTACGACGGTGGCCACGTTCCCATGAGCCAGGGCATAGACATCGTGAATGAACTAAAGAATGGGCATCAACAACTCACCCAGAACCTACCAGACGTGGTGGCTTGATCAGGGACGGACCGGGTGCGTCTGGCCATGAGCGCATGGCAAGCCTCATGATGGCAATGGTGGCGTGACCGAGCCAGTAGCGCTAGGAAGGCAGTGATGGTGGAAATTGGGTGCGCATGGGATGGAGGGGAACAGGGCGAAGACACAGTGCTAATTAATTGAACGGAGGTGGACGATGCAAGGTGAATTGAACGGGTGCTGTCGTGGGGTCTTAAGATGGCCGACGACAAGGGAAGCTTCAAATTAGGCCTCGGCACGGTACGGTTGCAACAGTGGCCGAGCTCGGTGCGTAGCTAGGATCCCACTCGACCATCAGGCGCACTCAATTGCATGGATTTGACTGGCACTACGAGCCGACCTAGGCATGGCTCAATGACTCCGGCGTGACGCCATTAAAGGCGGAGGTGACCTTGGAGTGCAGCACTTGCTGCTTCAAGAGAAGAGGACAAGGTCACACAGGAGGCTACACATGCATGTACGGAGTCGACACGGCTCGGGTGGCCACAGCGCCTTAACTGGCAAGCCGACGGCGACACAGCCATGTGTCGGTGCCGCAGGCGCACAACAACAGCAGCAGTGATGTGACACAAGTGATGTGGGCACACGCGAGGTGACGACATGATGTAGAGGCACGTGCGCATGCTGGCGACGATGGCTGCAGCCCTAGGATGCCACTGCACCTGAGCTGATGACGACTGGCGGAGCAGGACTGGCAATAGGGCGACACGGGCGGCTCTAGGGCACCAATAGCGGCGATAGTGTGCATCACGGCAGTGAGGCAGGCCCGCTACCAGCCAGGCTACCAGCCACCGTAGCCAGCCGAGCACGACCGGCACGCGCGCGTGTGACCGGCGCGCCGACGATGGCACCGGAGCGCGGTGATTGCGTGCAGACGCTGACACCGGCCGAGAATGTGCCATGCATGCATTTTAAAGCACCCCAAAAATGAAACTCGTTACTTCAGGCGCCAAACCACCTTTTCAATCCTCAAGAGGGTATGTTAAACTACTAAAACAAGCCCTAATACCCCACCATTACTTAACCCAAATCTCCTACAAAAATTGCCAAACTTGGCCTTGTCGAACCATTTTCCGACTTAAGAAAATTGACTAAGTCGTGCTCGGATTCGCGTCAAGTTTGATTTCCAAGCTACCAACCATGCTAG
This sequence comes from Miscanthus floridulus, assembly GCF_019320115.1. Taxonomy (NCBI): domain Eukaryota; kingdom Viridiplantae; phylum Streptophyta; class Magnoliopsida; order Poales; family Poaceae; genus Miscanthus; species Miscanthus floridulus. The sequence continues at coordinate 124,065,300 of NC_089597.1, read as the reverse complement.
CTAGGGAATTCATTTCTCGATCATAGGTATTTCATCATCACCTATGAAGTTTGTAGTACAAACTTTATTAAAGTTTCGTCTATGCGTTCTATAGCATTTTTGTTCAATAAAAATTCATTTAAAACCCTAAGTGATATAGCGTGACATTGAAGTGTAACTTTCGTTTAGCGTTTCCGATAATCGTTTCAAGCTACCGAAATTGATTTACACACTAGTTTACATACACTATCACATAAACATGATGCCCATGCAGTGTTTTAGCAAAGATTTATAGTGTAACACCGAGGGTGTTACATTTGAGCACAATGGGGGTTTTGGCGGCTCTTGAGTTTCATCCAAAGGGAAAGGATCTTGTAGTTCTTCTTCGTCTTGGATGAAATCCTGGGTGTCTTCTTCGAGATGTTTGTCGAAAGCTTCTAAGAGAGAAGCTGCCATAATCTCCTCCATTCAATCTTGCTCGGGAATCAACTCAGCCATAACATGTAATGAGCGAGTGATGGGGATAGAAAGGTTTAGGCTTTTCCCAAGACTTACATTTATACTCCCCTTTCTTCCTTCTTGTAGATGTCTCTCCATTGGATGCCCTATCAAAAGATCAAACTCCTAGATATTGAATACATAAAAACTAAGATACACCTTGGTTTTATCTACTTTGATAGGGATGAGGTGAAAAATTCCTTCGCTAGGAAGGATTTGCCCTAAGAGACTTTTTAAGAGTTTGGTTATTAGAGTTAATTGCATGTTTCCAAGCAAAGCTTTAGCCCACAAGCAAAGTCGTATCCTTGGCCATGGCTATGGCTAAGAAGCAGGGAAGAAACAACCTTCTTCTCCTCAACATGTCCTCGTACTACCTGCTCTGCCGTGTTCCCCATGCCACCTCGCTTAGCTTTAGCTACAACTTCTCCAACCCTGGCGTCCTAACCAGTGCCGACCTCATGTACATGTCCAACGCCACCGCCGCCAGCGATCGGATCGACCTGACCAAGGACACGACCTGGAGCACCGACTGGGTGGCGTACGGGCAGCCTGTGCCTCTCTGGGACAACAGCACCGGCAATTCCAAGGTCGCCAGCTTCACTTCCAACTTCACCTTCACCATCATGCCACGCAACAGCACCGGCCAGGGCGACAGCATGGCGTTCTTCGTGGCGCCGTACCCACCGACTCTCCTGTAGGACTCCAACGGCGGCTTCCTAGGGCTCTTCAACAACCCCAACAACACGACCAACGCCTACTTCCCGCAGATCGTCGCCGTGGAGTTCGACGCGTTCAAGAACGCCTAGGGCCCGGCGAACACCATGAACCACATCGGCGTCGACGTCAACAGCATCGTGTCCCTCGCGTACGTGGCGCTTCTGGACGCGAGCTTCAACGGGACCATGTTGGTGTGGGTTAGGTACGACGCCAACATGAGCACGCTCTCGGTGACGCTATGGTTCGACCACCTGCCGGAGCTGGGCCTCTACAACATCAGCGCGACTGTCGACTTCAAGGAAGCTGGGCTACCGCAGCAAGCGACGGTCAGATTCTCTGGAGCCACCGGAGATTTCATCGAGCACCATCAGATCCTTTCGTGGTCATTCGAGTCCACTCTCATCAGTGTCATGATATATTAACAGGATACAGTAGCCATAGATCTAGCGGGTCAAATTGACATTTAGGATATGGAGTAAATCCTAGAACATGATCTAGTGCGAGGAAATAGAGAGAGAGGGATGCGGGATAGCAAACTATCGGTCGCCTTCGAGGAAGACGAGTTGGCCATCGCGTCGGTGTTGGTGATGCGGTGGAGGCGTGGTCATAGAGAGGCGGTGCAGAGTCGGTGGTGCAGAGGCTACAGTACAGAGGCGGCGGTGGCTGGTGGCGGTGCTTTCCGTTGCTAGCAGCACCCCTTCTCTAGATCGGCTTAGGGTTAGGATGTAGGTGGGGTTGTGCCTTGTGCCCTGGCCGCACCTCCCTTTTTATGGCGCTGTGCGACAGGGGACCACCAACCATGGAACGATTGGGCGCCCCCGATCAAGGCGCGGATCAAGGGCCCAATTGGCCGTTGGGCCAAGTTGGTGGAGATCAACCTAACATTATCTCCCTTGATATCACCTTATGACTTAAACTTAACTTACTTTATCTTTTTCCCATTCCATCATAGATCAGTGCATAGAGCGTGCCTCATCGTCACGGTCAGTTGTCATTAGATTTAACAGCTATAATGCACCTCTCTGTTTTGAAACAGATTCTCAACTAGGCCTTTATTGTCTAGGAATCATAGGCTTTCCCTTAAACCCATGTCGGCTAAGTGTTCTCTAAACACATTGGGTGGTAAGCCTTTAATCAGCGGATCCGTAAGCATCTTTTCTGTACTTATATGCTCAAGACTAATTATATGATCCCAGACTTTGTCTTTCATAACATAATACTTTATGTCAATGTTTTTGGCAGCACCACTTGACTTATTATTGTGAGCATAACATACTGCTGGATTATTATCACAGTATAACTTGAGTGACTTATGTATGTCGTCTACCACTTTCAACACCGGCATGAATTTCTTCAACCAATTCACCTGCCATATGGCCTCATAACATGCTACAAACTTGGCATACATCATAGACGATGTAGTGACGATTTGCTTTGAGCTTTTCCATGATACAGCTCCTCCTGCGAGAGTGAATATGTACCCTAACGTGGACTTTCTATTATCTCCCGCATAATTTGAATCTGTATACCCCTCTATGTGTAGGGAATCAGATCTTCTATACGTTAGCATGAGACCTTTTGTGTCTTGCAAGTAACGCAAAACTTTCTTTACTAGTATCTAGTGTTCTATTCCTAGATTACTCTAATATCTGCCAAGTAACCCGGTAACAAATGCTAAGTCAGGGCGTGTACACACTTGAGCATACTGTAAACTTCCGACAGCTAAAGCATATAGAACCGTTTTCATTTGATCGATCTCATATTGGTTCCTGGGACATTAAAATTTCTCGTATCTATCGCCCTTGACTATGGGAGCAGGTGAAGGCTTACAATTTTACACACTGTATTTCTTTAGAACTTTTTCTAAGTATGCCCTTTGTGATAATCCTAAAACCCTATTTTCTCTATCTCGGTGAATCTCTATTCCTAGAACGAATGAAGCTTCACTGAGATCCTTCATATCAAACTTCAAGGACAAGAACTTCTTCGTTTCTAGTAGTAGATTAACATCACTGCTAGCGAGTAAGATGTCATCCACATACAGGATTAGGAATATTTATTTCCCATTCTTGAACTTTGCATACACGCAGTTGTCCTCTACATTTTTTTGAAATCTAAACTTTCTTATTGTACTATCAAACTTTGAGTACCATTGTCTTGATGCTCGTTTTAACCCATAAATGGATTTCTTCAGGCGGCATCCCATACGTTCTTTTCCTTCCATAATAAAATCTTTCGGGTGTGCCATGTAAACATTTTCCTCCAAATCCCCATTTAGGAACGCCGTCTTTACATCCATCTGATGTAATTCCAAATTATAATGTGCTACAAGCGCCATTATAATTCTAAAAGAATCCTTACATGAGACTAGAGAAAATATCTCATTATAATCTATGCCTTCTCTTTGTGTGAAGCCTTTCACCACAAGTCGTGCTTTAAATCTTTCTATATTTCCTTTGGAGTCATGTTTAGTTTTGTAGACCCATTTATAGCCTACTGTCTTGGCTCATTTAGGAATTGCTTCTAAGTCCCAAACATCGTTGGTATTCATTGATCTCATTTCATCTTGCATGGCTTCAAGTCACTTTGATGAATGAGCGCTTCTCATGGCTTCTTCAAATGAGGTGGGATCACCCTCCATTTCAAATTCCTCATAATTATATACTTCATAGTCATCAGGAATGGCTGATCTTCTAGCTCTTTGAGACCTTCTAGGGGCCTCGTTAGTTGACGCTTGTTCTATATGAGGCTGTTGTTGCTCTTCCTCATGTGTGACAACAGGTTCTGTGGGATCCTGAACGACAGGTTCCTCATGTTCATTCATTGTTGCCACAGAAAAACTAACAACAGGTGCTGTTATTATAGTGTCTTGCATTGTTGGTACAGCAACAACAGGTAGCGTGAAGAATAACTCCTGAACCATCAGAGTGGGCACGTATACCTGCTTCTCTTTAAAATTAATTTCTTGTGCTACCATGCTCCCCCTGATTATATCATCCTCTAAGAACACATCATGTCTTGTTTCTACAAACTTCGTATGTCTATCAGGACAATAGAAGTGATAACCTTTTGACTTTTCTGGATAGCCAATGAAATGGCAATTGACTGTCTTGGAGTCTAGCTTCCCTATGTTTGGATTAAAAACTTTGGCCTCAGCTGGACAACCCCACACACATAAATAATTAAGTGAGGGTTCCTTTTCTATCTACAACTCATATGATGTTTTGGGCACCGACTTGCTTGGCACTCGATTAAGAATATGAATGGCAGTTTTTAACGCCTCCATTCATAAACTTATCTGTAGTGTAGAGTAGCTTATCATACTTCTTACCATATCCATTAAGGTACGGTTGCGTCTTTCTGCTACTCCATTCTACTGAGGCTCGCTCGGTGTAGTGTACTGGACAACTATGCAATTTTCCTATAAGAACCTTGCAAAGGGTCCAGGAACTTGGCCATATAGGGTGTGTCGACCGTAGTACTCTCCCCCATGGTCAGATCTTACTACCTTAATCTTTAAGTTGTGCTGATTTTCTACTTCAGCTTTAAATATCTTAAATTTATCTAATGCTTCTGATCTTTCTTTAATTGGATAAATATAGCTAAAACGAGAATAATCATCTGTGAATGTTATAAATGAATCATAACCATCCACACTTTCACAGGAAAAGGACCACAGATGTATGTGTGAACTATTTCTAAAATTCCCGCGCTTCATTTGGCATCTTTCTTTATTTTCTTAACATACTTTCCTTTTATGCAATCAATGCATTGTTCTAAATCTAAAAATTCTAAATGTGTAAGAATTGATTTTTTAATCAATTGCTCTACCCCCTCGAAATATGGCCTAAACGACAGTATCATAATTTTGATGATACATCATGAACTCTCTTTCGCTTATTGCTTGCATTCATAGATGAGGAAGTATTCTCATTCTCAGTGCTCACATCATTCATATTCTCAGAAAGTGATAACAAATAAAGTTTGTATAGGATCTCTGGAACGCCTAGAGGGGGTGAATAGGCCTGTAAAAATTTAACTCAAACCGAAGTCAAATTCACCTGTGGCACTGCCGCTCTGTGAGATTGAACTTATCTACTACACCAAGATAATGTTTTTGGGATTGCTCGGATGAGTCTTGTCTTCAAATATCTTTTGTAGTAGATTGATTTGCTTTCGTCCCCAGCGGAGTCGCTAAAATGCGTTGGCACTAGATCTGACCAACACACTAGTAAGGGCTAGAACGTCTTAGGCCGCACACGGCCTACATACACAACAAAGGTAGATCCAAATAGTGAGACCGACCAACAGGTCGACAAGGCCAATTCGATGTTTTTTCTTCGGCCAAAAAACCCCACGAACGTCTCCTAGAAAGACCAGTTGGGGAGGAATACAACCAAAGTGCCCTAGAATTGGTAAGGCCACCTAGAAAGACAATAATGGGGTGGAAAAGCTAGGGCTTGGAGATTAAAAAGTAATGTGGATATGTGTTTTTTGAGAATTGATAGATGGATCTCTCCATGGACCATGATCCTAGTAGGAAACTTATTACACACATAATTTATAAGTTTCCCATAAGTTTAGATGAGTTTTCAAAAGAAAAATACAATTTGGGGCTTAGACGGCTAAAACCGGCTCAAGCCGGTTTCCAAAACCAGCATGGCATGCTATATGATTGCACTAAAAACCCTCTAATACAAAAAGTTGGTCAGGGTTAAAAATGCTAAACCCAAGTATCATTGCCTTGAAGCATGATATATGAATATGATTGAACTTACCTACTACACCAAGATTGAGCCTGCAACGAATCCTTCAACCACATTTGCACAAACATGTCTACAACCTTGTACCTTTTCCTCAATTAGAAATGCATTCAACCAAAAGCAATTGCTTGAATAAGTTCTTTTTTTTTGCGTAAAAGTATAATGATGGTTTACCGTTTATATTTCCATAATGTGTTCCTAAGCCAAAATTAAATTTATTTCAACAAGTAGATGCCATCGACTTTATTACCAAAGTAACAGAGCTCATACCCTGTCCAATAGACCAATACTATAAGAGAACAATCCCATTTACTTTCTTTTGGATTACATCATAATCACACATCCAACACTTCTTTAACAGGCTATTCATCAGGCTTCAACCTCATACAGAATGCATGTGTCGCTACAAAAGATCAGGTAAATCCATTACATCAATCAACACACATTACACTCCCTTTTATTCCATTCACATATACCTAGAATTATACAAATTGAACAGATTTATCCAGTAATGAAAAGTTTCAGTTTCTTCGGTAGTGGCCATTCTGATCGTGAGCCCAAACACTAAGAAAGAAGCAACTTCATCACATTAGAACACACAACTTTATACTTCGAATGTACGATTAGCCCTATCAATGCTATCTTCGTGAGTCTACCTTTGTATAATACGTATAGTAATTCAGATGTTCTATCATCGAAAGGTACCTTTAGCGAAGTCAACTTCCAACATGTTTATTTTTGTACATTCCGTCGCGAAGTCAACTTCCAACATGTTTATTTTTTTACATTCCGTCGTCAATGACAAAGTAGACAGTGGCACCCTTTTTATGAAACAACTTTATTCATTTATAATCAAATGATTTTAGGAAAGAAACTCATGTATGTGTTTTTATCTCTTTCACAATATTCTATACAAAAATGAGCTTCATCAATTTAGTCACATAACTATTGCGCGTGTCAGCGGCTGGTAAAGGTACAAATGGTACTTATATTTTTTGACCGACCAATCAAAGGCTTTAAAGCATACCGTATTTTGAATATAAAGATTTAATATTCGTACCCTATTGTATTTAGGTACTCAAATTTTATATATACATATATGATATCGATGTCTATTGATATCTTAAGTTCTCGAGGGATGTCCTGTGAGCCATTATAAAAGATTGCAATTCCCTATGAGTCACTAAAAACGTTCGGTAGACTTCAGTATCACTGCTCCAATTTTTTTTTTGTCCTCCATGACATTGTCGTTAGATTGGGCTCTAACGGTATCAAACTGTAGGTGTGAAAAGTCAAAAATACACTTAGGTCTAAATATGCCATTAATTTTTTAAGCATCTTAACGACTTCAAATGAAAAAACTCAAAACTAGAAAGTCGTAGATCTCGTCGAGATCTATAATTTTTATATAAAAATTATCTTTATTTAATTCCGCAAAAAAAGATATGATTATCTTTTTTTACGGTATTAAATGAAGATAATTTTTATATGAAAATTATAGATCTCGACGAGATCTACAAATTTCTAGTTTTAAGTTTTCAATTTGAAGTCGTTAAGATACTTAAAAAATTAATGGCATATTTAGACATAAGGGTATTTTTGACTTTTTACACCTGCAGTTTGACACCGTTAGAGCCCAATCTGACGGTAGTCGCATAGAGGGCAAAAAAAAAAAAAGTTAGAGCAGTCCGTCGAACTTTTTCAATGGCTCTCAAGAAATTACGATCTTTTTTAATGGCTCACAATGAATTCTCTCTAAGTTCTTAACCAAATATGATAATACTTTCGTTTCAAAAAAAAAATCGTTTCAAAAAAATATGATAAATACTTCAGCTATCCACAGCCGTTATTCCATCCATCTGTTTACGCCCCTTGCCAGTTGCCACTAGTCTGACTGGATTCTGGAAATGAACGCCCAGGCAAATGCCCGCCGTTTCTCATTTGCGTCGACACGAGCAAAAACATAGGCTGATTGTAGCGAAGTAAAAAAATGCTTGCTCTTATTCCTCCCGTCTCCTCCATCGGTGCCCTCGCCTTCCACCGCAGCCTCCCACTGCCCCTCCTACTGCGGGATCCCCTACTGCGGCGGGCGCCTCCCCTCGCGCGCTCCCTCATGGCCTTCTCCACCGATCCGGCAGCGGTCGAAGAGAAGGTGGAAGCGGAGGACGAAGCCCTCCCCACGGCCGTCGCCGCCGCCGCCGCCGCCGGAGATTGGGGTGATGTGAGCCACGAGGAGTGGCGGCGCTGGGGCACCTCCTCGCCGCTCCCGGCCGCGGTGGCCAGTGTAATCCACGAGCTGCTCGAGATGGAGGCCGCCGCCGGCGAGAAGATGCGCTTCGGCGGCGTCGGCTCGAAGCTAAAGGTGACGTCATCTCCCTCCCTCCTTATTGTTTTATTACCAACCCCTAGACTTTGGAGGTTGGCTTCTGTGCGCGCACAGCAGGAGTCGAGCTGACGCATCTTGGTTTGATTTTTCTGGATTTTGCAGGGCAATTTCAAGGACGTGGAGGACAAGAAGCACAGGGCTGTCTACGAGAGGCTCGCCGACTCTGACCAGAAGCTGCAGTACTTCTCCGCGCGGCAGATTGGCTGCCGTTTGCTAGGGTGCAGAGGGTATCTGTGCCAGAAGGTAGTGTGGTGTCCAAGTCCAACCTCAACAATGCAAGCGCTTGAGCAGTGCTGCGCACAACTTTCTTGATTCCTCTCCTTCCAATTGTGTGGTTAAGTGATCCGTCTGTCTCTGAAATTGCAGTGCTGGCTACCAACTGAAGACTGTATGTGCACAAATATTGTTCCTTGCAATCTTTGGAAGGGGATGAAATTCTGGCTATATATGCACCCAAAGGTCTGTCCTGTCCATAGAGGGTTGTGCAGTACTCTCTTATTATTTCCTCCTATTATGTGTAACCATATTTCTTTCTACAGGATTTTTTGCGCCAGAATAACACAGGAAAGTTACTCTGGCAAGTATTTGGCATCCAAGCTGCACAGTTATGCCTCTTTGGTATCCAAGAGCATGAGGATATCATGTGGGATGCATTTCAGAGTTCAGGTGATCTTGGAACCATCCTTGATTTCTCAAACATATAAATTGTTGAATGATATTGTTTTAAGAGCTTGCTAGATCTTGATTTATTCATTTTCTGTGTGGTAGTTTAGATTTTTCAGGTGCACTTGCTGATTTATAACATGATATATCATAATGTATGGACTAATTTGGAATATTCAACATATTTTAAATGAATGTGTCCCTTGTGTTACCTCTTTCACTGTGGGTTGTCATGTTTATGAGAAATGGAGATTGGGGCCTGTAACTGTCCATATTTACTGACATTCAGGATTCTATGGTTCTGTTAATGTAGTTTTCACATTGAAATTTTGTGCATTGTTTGTTTTTCTTTCTCTCTTTGCACGTATTTTGATCACTGTGAACTGTTCTACTGATGCATTGTGTGCTTGACCTGGTCCTAACAGCATGAAACTGCATCCTTTGATGCATTATTGTCTATGGTACAAATTGATATTTCGTGTAAATGAATGCAGAATGCATTTACTTTTGTGTGATCTGCAGAAGATTTCTGCACGAATCAATCATTTAGCATAAGTCATATTTCTATCTTCAGCTAGGACATGTGTTTTTCCCCTTCTCTTCATAAATGTCTCACTTCTATTCTGATGTGGTGTTCGTTCAGGAAAGGGGAAGATCTCAGTTCTATATCCAAACAAGAGTACCACCCCCAAGACAGTTAAAGACCTTGAATTTGATGGTTTGTCCTTGACATCTGACCTTCATGAGGTAGTGTTTGTTTTTCGATGGCATTCCATGATTTCCACTGCAGCAAAGTAGTAGTGCTCCCTTCTTTTATACTCCTACATATATTCCGTGTGGATTTTTTCATGAAGTGCTCCCTTCTTTTATACATATATATTCCATGTGGATTTTTTTTTCATGAGCACCTTTCATCCATCATATCAAGTATCCATAATGATTCAATTCGTTGAGTATGTAGTGGTTTTTGGAACTAATTCCTCTATCAACTTTCAACATTTGGGCAAATGGTAATGATTTAACTTCTGCAATGCAGAGTTTGCAGGATGAACCTTTCAATTTTGTTTTGCTTGATGGTACCTGGAGTAATTCTGCTGCGCTGTACAGAAGGTTGAAGGTACAGTTCAATGCATTTCTCATTTGGCCCAAGCATTCTTTATTAGGCTGTCTAGACTACCAGTAAACACAGAATTGCAAATATTTCTTCTGCTGGCTGCTGGGTCTGGCATGTCGATTACATTTACACAGACATGTTTGTCCCACTTGTTGAATTCATTCACATTCAACTAAATCGATGGATGTGTACATTATTATTAAATATTTGGCCAAGACTCCAAAGTTTGGTACATACTCCCTCCGTCCCAAAATAGATGCCCCTTTAGCAACGAATCTGGAGTATAGAATGAACTTCAAAGGTTTAGTTCTTGACTATTATGTCAAATACTTTTATTTTATGAATTTGGCTCAATTTAAGTAGAGGTTTAATGATAAATGATATCTGATGGAACTAGACATACAATAGTGTGGTATTTCTCATACCTGCAGGGCTGCATGGTAATCTTGTAGGTTTCACATCTAAAGTTTTAACTTTAGCCTTTAGATTGTATAATTTCGTAGATGATTCTTGATAAGTTCCTACAAATCTGTACTTGCAAATCCTTGACCAAAAACCATTCAGAACAATCCAAAAGCAGACTACATTTGGATTGATGTAGAATAGGGTTGGGTTGCATGGCACTTGCCACTATCCAATCAGGAGTTTTAAGATTTGGACTCCAATTACCAAGTAGGTATGTTCACATGTGAGATACAAGTAGCTAAATATGACCTAATATCTTTTATCTTGTACAGGAGAGATGGACTGCAATATGGGGAGATGAAGATATACCTTGTATCGCACTATCTACACTTTGTGCCTCAGTGATGCATAAACTACGGTGAGCTAAAAGCTTTATTTGTTCTTATCGTCTCTTTCATTTGTCGTTACCTTTGCCCCCTTTTCAAATGCTTATTTGTGCATACTATGTTCCTTTATAAACCTGAACAGGCCGCAGCCTGCGTGGGATCGTACCTGCACTGCGGCAGCTGCAGCTGGCCTCCTCTGGGAGTTGAACTTGCGGCCTGAGCTCAGCGCATTTGAGTTGGAAAAGCAAGCTGAGGCAGTGGAGTGCTCGTTAGGTATCTTGCTGGATGCTCTCACTGTCAGGCGGGTTCGTCTAGGCCGATCAATAACTCGAAAACAGAGACACAATAGAAACTGCATATAGGGAAAGGAACTCACAATAGCAGAGGAGCATGGTATGCCCTTCAAGTGGAAGGCTGTTTTTCATTCTTCTTGTAGAATTTAGGAGCTGATCAGCTTGTCAATGAGTTTTTCCTTTCTTTATAGGTCACTAAATCTTCAGTTCAGTGCTGTAGATTTTTTTTTCAGTTGTCACTGATGTGAGCTATTACTGCTAATGTCGAAGAAAATTTTTGGATTCTCACAAACGTGGTTCAAATACCCTTCTGATTTAGCTCTGTTTTGACAATTTTTGGCCCAAAACTGTCTGTGTCATATGAAGGTGAGCCCAAGCAAGCGAGCGAACGATAAGAGTATTCACATCTACATCGATAAAGATGTTGAGTTATAAAGACTAAAGAGGAGACACCGTTTTGGTGCGTGGTGCGTCAAAAACTTCGCCTCACCTTCTTGCCCTCCCCTGTGCGATCGTCTCCTCGCTCTGCCGATACAACCGGTCATGGCAGGTGGGACCTTCCGCAATCGATGTCCTCTCCGCATGCGACGTCAGTAGGAACTCACGCAATTGACGTCATCCACTCAATCGGGAGCAGCAGTCGCCAGGGCACGGCGCGATCGCGATCGGGAGCACCAGTCTTCAAGGCACGGCCGGCCGCCAGCACCCGCCCCAGGGTTCGCCCTCTTCCGCGCGGAAGCCGCTGCCAGGGAGGCAGCAGTCCGAAGCCACTGCCAGGGAGGCAGCCGTCCGAAGCCGAAGCCGCGGCCAGGGCCGAATTTTTTATTTTTAGCCCTTTTTTTTGAAAAAAATTCACAATTATGTCGCTGGGGTATGATTTTAAAATCTGGACCCTTAACTCGGCGCCATCATCGACGCCATACATTCTGGCGCTGAGCTCAGGGCCACGTTGGTGGCGTGGACGCTGACATGACAGTCAGCTCGGCACCGTGGATCTTGGCGCCGAGCTTGGCGCCGTGGATCCTGGCGCCAAGCCCTCTCCTACGTATGGGCCCTCTCTTCCTTTCACTCTTCCTCTCAAAGCCGCCTCCGCACCGCCCACGCCGGCCTTCCCAGCCTGCGCCGCCGTGCCCGCGCGCCCACGCCCACGCCCTCGGTGGCCGTCCGCGCCCACGCCCACGCCCGCGGCCGCGCCGGCCCTGTACCCGCGCCCACGGCCGTCGCGCCCCATCGCCGGCCCTGGGCCCTGCAGCGACCGGCCGCGCCAGGTAAAAATTGTGAATATGCAATGTAGCTAGTTAGTTAGCTTTTATTGTAATGTAGTAGTTCGATAAATTGTTATTTACTAGTTAATGTGATGACTCAGGTAGTTGATTTAATTAGCGATCTAGTGAGATAGATAGAAACATAGATACATAGGTACATAGATATAGTTAGATATGTAGATAGATAGAAACATAGATACATAGGTACATAGACATAGCTATTTAGTGAGTACACTGTATATATATACGTACTTATTATCTTTGGACTAAAGGACATGTGTTTCGTTGTATTTGAACTAGATGGACAATCTAGTGAGCATATATCATGGAGGCACCGTGGAAAGAGATCACTATGGATATGTTGAGTTTGTTGACATGCAAAGCGTGTCTGTGTTATTCAATGTGAAGTCTTCGTTTAGTGAGTTGGTTGCAAGGGCTCGGGAAGAGCTACATTGCCATAGAGATGATGATGATGATGGCATCGCAGTGGAGGGTGTACTTCACCTAGGTTCCCCTCCCAACATCCTTAGGAAGATGATCCCAATTTGGTGTGCCGACCAGTGGGAAAACTATGTGAGACGGCTATGAAGTGCCAGTTCCAAAGTTTGGATATGGTTGTGCGTCGGATGTTAGTTGATCCCATCCCTCATGGGTTTTCCCCACCAATGGGTCAGCAGGCACACTTCGACCCTCCCGTCCCGGAACCTGATATGGATGCACCTACGGTTCCCGATGCTCAATCTGCCCCCCAATATGCTAGTTGGAGATGCTTGTCAGACTCGTGATGTTGTGGCAGATCCTCCTTATGAGATCCCTTTGACACAGAATCATCCGAGTAAGTATCTTATCCGTATGGTTATTGAGAGCTTACCCCATTCCTTACATTCAATTTTTCATTCTTTCCTTATTTTTCTACTTATGTTGCAGTAGACATTCCTGACAATGTGGATGTGCCCACAATTGCTGCACAAGTGCTCTATGGAGATGGATTCCGTGGCTCCAATAGTGTTGAAATTATGAATGATTCAGAGCCATATGGGATGGCAAGGGCTCTTGATTCTGATGATGATCGTCCTGTTGGAGAGCTAACAGAGAGTGATGTTGAGATGCCGAGGCATATCTTTCCTGGCCGTCGTGATCCAAGAGTTCATAAGTTCAACGATCTTGCTCATTCCGATCAGGCATGTGCAGAAGGACGTGATGATGGGCTCCTAGAGGCTCCTGAGGCCGGCCCTAACATGGTAATTGAGAATGAGAGGGTATTCAAGGACCTCCCTACATTGAAGAGGTGGTTGCAGGTGTTTGCAGTGATATGAAAGAGACCTTACAAGGTCTTGCATTTATATGTGGAGCGACGTTACATAGTTGTGTGTGACAAGGAACACTGCCCATGAAGGGTTTGTGCAAGGAAGCAAAAGGTCACCGGAAAGTGGAAGATCACAAAAGTTGTCGGGCCACACAATTGTGCTGACCATGTGCTGACACTAAAGCATCGGCAGTTGACATCTATCCTCATTGCTAAGCGGTTGATGGGAATATTGCAGGGAGAACCCAACATGAAAGTTAGGACAATTATCAAGACTGTTGAGGCATTGTATGGAGGTTATGTGACAACTTATGGTAAAGCTTGGAGGGCTAAGCAGCGAGCGTGGAAGATGATATATGGGGACTGGAAGGATGGGTATGAGCAGCTGCCAGTACTTTTTAATGCAATCAAAGCGGTGAATCCAGGCATGTATTATGAATATATCCCAAAACCAAATGCATGGAAGGATGGGAGGCAGATATTCTTCCGTGCTTTCTGGTGGTTTCCTCAGTGTGTCAAGGCCTTTAGGCACTGTCGTCCCGCCTTCTCCATTGATGGTACGTTCTTGATTGACAAATACCATGGCACACTTCTTATAGCCATATCCTGTGACACGAACAACAAGTTAGTTCCTTTGGCATTTGCTTTGGTTGAGAAGGAGAACAATGACAGTTGGGGATGGTTCTTGAGGCTAGTCCGGATATATGTGGTTGGACCTGGCAGGGAGGCTGGCATAATATCTGATAGGCACTAGGGCATACTTAATGCCATGCGAGAGCAGATAGAGGGGTATGCACCTTTGCACCATCGTTGGTGTACTCGGCACCTTGCCGAGAATCTACTCTAGAAGGATGGTGTGAAGGATAACTTTGATCTGTTCTAGGAGGCTGCTCGACAGCTTGAGGACAAGTACTTTCAAAAAAAGTTGGAGCAGGTCAGAACCGCATCAAATGCAGAAGGTAGACAATGGCTCACAGGTTTGATGAGGGATTTAGAGAAATAGACAAGAGCTCACGATGCCAGTGGATGGAGGTACGAGTTTCAGTGTAGCAACATGGTGACGTCATTCAATAAGTTGCTATTGGGGATATGTGGTATGCCCATGAATGCAATCGTTCAATTCACCTTCTACAAGCTTGTTGCCTGGTTCAACGATAGACACGCCCATGCATTGAAGTTGCGTAGTGATGAAGAGATATGGGCTCTGAAACCAAAGGCACACCTAGAGAAGGCAAATGAAAGGGCTGTCACTCATGAGGTTACATGTTTTGACCACGCCACAGGGACTTATCAGGTCGAGCATAGGGGCGGTACAACGTCTGACGGCGAGGTCCGAGAGTCGAGGATGCATGTGGTAATCCTCCAAGATTTTCACATGCACTTGTGGTAAACCAAGCCAGTACCACTTTCTATGTTCTTATTTGGTGGCAGCAGCTAGGCCTCACAACTATAATATCAAGAGCAGGATACCTCACGAGTTTAGTGTCGACATGCTTGTGCACACATGGAGCCCCCGCTTCGTGCCTTTCCAGCACCCTGGAGAGTGGCTTCCATCTGATGGGCCAAAGTACATTGCGGATCCAGCTTACCGTTGGAACAAGCGTGGATCAAGGAAGAGGACGAGGCACAGGATGGTTATGGATCAAATACCCGAAAGAACGAGGCGTGGGAGAGGAACCCCATTTCTTACTGACCCTGAGTAGTACGAGTGCGGCAAGTGTGGTAGACTGGGCCATAATTCACGCACTTGTCATTGGCAGATTAGTGAGGTGCGACTATTGGTTGTTTTCATTAATTCATATTTGTCCTATTCATTCAATTAATTATGTATGTCTCAATTTATGCTTGTAATTGTGTCAATTACTTGTACATTTCTAAGTTTATGTTTCATTGTATATTGAATTTCTATTTCATTGACTTTTTTTGTAGGATGGCACAATTCCACCTGCTCGACCCGACGTACGAGGCGACCCACCGAGGACGTCTTATAGCGGAGGGGCAGGTAATAATCTATACGTTTTGTTCAAATTTTTGTGAGCGTACATGTGTTCGTGAAGTAACGGGAGACTATGTTTTATTCCATGCAGGACCTTTCGCTCCTTCGTCCTAGAATCCACAATGGGTTCTTGGACATGCAGTACGACAACAGGTTTACTCCTTTTCTGCAAAGAGCTGGCCTGGATGTCATCTCTTTTTAGGTTCGTCGTGGGTTGTCCAAGTTCAACTCAGCGGCCATAACTGCGTTGGTTGACAGGTATTATCTTCAATCATTGCCTCCATTCATGGCCATTTGTTCATGCGCTTGCCTTTTTGACATGTAATTTTGCTTTGTCTAAAATGTAGGTGGCGGCCGGAGACTCACAGCTTTCACTTGCCTTTCGGAGAGATGACAGTCACACTCTAGGACTGTCAGAAGATGCTAGGCCTGAGGATTCATGGCAACACAGTGACTGGGCAGTGCAGGTCTAAAGGTTGGAGAGCATGAGTAGAGGCCTTCCTTGGGCGTGAGGTTGGCGAGCAAGGGGCTCGTACTTCTGGAGTTCTAATCTCCTGGCTCCGACAAGAGTTCACACAGTGCCTCGAGGAGACAGATGAGGAGACAGTTGGGTACTACTGCAGGGCGTGGATCCTATACCTGTTTGTCTATGTTCTCTTCCCCGACGCCACGGGTGACACTGCGCGGGCGAGCGGGCACGTGGGCGCGGGCAGGGAAGGCCAGCGTGGGCGGTACGGCTCGGCGGGGTTGCGGTGCGGAGGCGGCTGAGAGAGGAAGAGAGAAAGGAAGGGAGGGCTCATACGTAGGAGAGGACTTGGCGCCAGGATCCACGGCGCCAAGTTCGATGCCAAGATCCACGGCGCCGAGCTGGCTGCCATGTCAGCGTCCACGCCACCAACGTGGCCCTGAGCTCGGCGCCAGAATGTATGACGCCGAGACATGTAAGCTCGGCGCCATCATCATCGATGGCGCTGAGCTAAAGGTCCAGATTTTGAAATCATACCTCCAGGGACATATTTGTGAAAAAATTCAAAAAAATAGCTAAAAAATAAAAAATTCGGTGGTTACACTCACACTGAGCCACCAAGCATCATCATCCGTGGCTAGCCACTATTGGAGATCCAAGGACAGTGGGAGCATCATCTGATGAGATCATATAAACAAAATAGGAAAAGCAAGCTGATCCATTCCAATTCCAATCAGTAGGCTGTAGGAAAAAGGAATCGGCAAGCGCCATCGTCGTCAGCAGCAATAATTTTTTTAAATTTTAACATCTTTTTATAACTAATTTTAAATCTAACACTGCCTATTTTTTAGGCGCGACCAAATACCTGTGTCGCACCATGCATGGTGGCGCGGCAGCGGGCTGACATGGCGACGACCGGACTCGCGGCCGTTGACGTGGCAGGGCACTGCCGCGCCACCGATCTTGGTGCGGCAGTGCCGCACCACGAAGCATGGCGCGGCTGGGCCAAATAAATACCGCGGGCGAGGCCGCCCGCCCGCACGCACCCAGGCCCTCCTGCCCACAGCCGCGCATCGCCCGCCGCCAGCGCCCTCACGCGCCCACGCCCGCCCGCCCACGCCGTGCCCGGCCACTCTCGCCGCACAGCGCCCGCGTTGGCCGAGCCACGAACGCCGGCGCGTCAAGGCCACCCGCTCCTAAGGTACCTCCCTCTCGATTTCATATTATTTTGATTATTATTGATTTAGGATAGTTAGTGATTTAGGATAGTTAGGGTTTTATGATTGTTATTGATTTAGGATAGTTAGGTTAGTGAATTTGTTTGTGATTTACGTAGGTAGTTTTTAGGTTTGAGGTTGTGTGTTCTAGTATAGTTAGGATTTATGGTTTAGGGATTGATTAGGTATTTATTATTTAGTTTATAGTTATTTATTTAGTTAGAGATTTTGGGTATAGATACTAGTTTATAAATATCGGTACTTACTAGTGCGTGATACGTCGATTTTGCTGATTTCATGAAGTTTCGTCAAATGCTTATATTCCTAGTGAAGTTGTTTATGTTACTAGTGTGTGATATATCTGTTAATGTTACTTTGAATATATACATGTGCTTTCATAATGTGTTCGTATTGTATAACAAGTAATTCAAATTTTGCAATGCTACATAATGTTAATTTGAATTTTGTTAATTTGAATACTCTAACGCTTTGTTTATCAATTTGTAACAGGATGGCCCCTCCCACGCAGCACCCGTTGTACCCCATTCTTGAGGTAGAGTACGACGATCAGCACCGAGCACACATCTTGAGTGACAACGACGCAGAGGTGGCCTTGCCTACTTTGAGGCCCCGCACGCACACCAGGGCGCACCAGTGGGACGAGCGTTATGCGCCGTACATACGGCGTGCCGGCTTCCTCGAGCTTGTCCATGTTGTCAACCACGGTCTTCCGCCCCTTGACCCAGCACTACTTACTGCAGTTGTAGACAGGTGCGATTGCATTCTTTGTACGTAAACTTTCTTGTAACAAATTTGAGGCAACTAACAGTCGTTCTATTCTTATAACAGGTGGAGGCCTGAGACCCACACGTTCCACCTACCTTGTGGCGAAATGACCTTGACCATGTAGGACGTGAAGGCTATTTTAGGCCTTCGGTTGGGGGGACTTTCTGTGACAGTGATAGTTGACAACGATCACTGGAGGGAGCTGGTGGCTCAGTTTACTGGCTTTCTTCCATCGAGCGACGAGTCTTCCAAGAAAAATAAGTAAGTAATTCAAGCATATTTAATACTTGCATTGCTTTCCTGCAGCCATCGGGTCTCATTTTCTTTGGTCAATTTCAGGAAAAGTTCTGGTGTTTCTATGTCCTGGATCACAGAGCGCTTTGATTACTTAGACTCACAGGCTGAGGAGGCTCTGATCGACAGGTTCGCTCGAGTGTGGCTCTAGCACTTTCTTGGTGCTTTCCTCTTCCCAGACGCCTCGGGTAACACCATCAGCTAGATCTTCCTTGACATACTATGCCAGCCGTGGGAGAACATAGCGGCGTACAACTAGGGCAGCGCAGTCCTGGCATGGACGTATCGACAGCTATGCGTTGCCTACCGTTGCACCTCAGGATATGCGAACCTTGGGGTTGCTCCTACCTACTCCAGGTTTGGTGTTGGGAATGATGGCCTGTTGGGAGGCCCCTTAATAATGGTTTATCGGTAAGTACTTCGGTTCACTATATTCTTCGAGACAGTTACATATGATGAGATTATTAATGACTAATTCATTAACGTGTTCAATGCAGCGATGAAACGGGCAGGATACACTCCCTACAGCTCTGTATATCTGGACAGAAGCAAATTAGTTAGAGGGAATGCGAGGCGCAAGTACAGGGAGTACACGGACGGTCTCGACGTCTTGACACAGCACCAGGTTACGCTCTCTTTACTATCATACATGTGTCTTGTTCGATGTATACTATATCACAACCTAACTCAATTACAAAATTTCAGGTGCATTGGTGTCCTTGGGATGCTCCGGAGCTCTAGGACTATCTGAGTCCTGTCACTAGGGACGAGTCAGACCAGTATCGCTGCGACGTCCCTCTTATTTTCTTTTATGTGGTCGAGATTCACTTGCCCATCAGGGTCTGCAGACAGTTTAGAAGAATGATAGGCTGTCCACCACCGCTTTACTCCACCAACTAAGGATTGCATGGATGCGTTATCGATTAATAACAAAGCTACAATTTAGAGGTGTGTGTGGTACAACTAACATCATTTTGTTGCAGGTACGACTGCAGGAAGAGGTACAAGACCAAGGATTGGTGTGTGACACACATCGTGCACATCCATTTGTGGCAGAATAAGGTACGACATCCGGTCCATGCGGGTCCTCCACATGACCAACACACCTTCGACGAGTACCTGCAGTGGCTTCACAGGTCTACGAGTACACATATCAAGCCCTCGTACACTATGGAGGCGATTGACGAGGACTCGGAGGAAGATGTCATCGAAGATGTGTACGACGTTACCACTAGGGAGGACACACAGCTATAGAGAGCCCCGCTTCGAAGATACATGGTAAGATACTTGAATGGTATAATTTGTTATCCTTTTGGTATTAAGTACGTGTACTAAAACTGTCCAACCATGTTTTTGTACCCAGGCGACACAATTGTCAAGGCTATCCAACGAAGCAGCGTTCCGGCTTTACGAGTCTAGAGGGCAGGGGTCAGGTGTTCTCGCGGCTTTTGTGGAGGTAAACATAAACTTGTCTATTCCGAAAATATTTCTTTAGTGTATATGTATTTGGGAAATGCACTAACTTTAACGTCTATTTATGCAGAAGGTGGAGAAGAGCTGCAGGAAGCTAGCTCAGAAGATGAGCTGCATGGACATTCCTTATGAGGAACCGCCACTCTGGGCATGGTCGGGTGGCACGTCCTCAGCCTCTTTGAGGGTTCTCAGCCGATGACAGTTGCCACTTCCACAGTGCGTACACCACCACATCATAGCGCTGGGAAGGACCCTGCAACCGAGGACGACGAGGACGACGATGACGACGACGACGACGACCCCCCGGGCTTCCGTAGACAACACGGCCAGTGGAACGATTGGCCGTAGGACGAGATCGGCATGTCTCAGCTAGGTGGTGCCCTGCTTGGTACCCAAGAAGCCTCACAGGTACTAACAAAGGTAGTTTCTTTAAATACGTATGCTCCATGAACTAACGATCAGAAAGAATTATAAGTAATCGTGCGTATCATATACTTGCAGGGTACGAGCCGTGCGCACCGTCGACGCGACCATACCGACGTTGGCTACACTCCCAATGTGTTGCCAACAAATCCGAAGAGACAGAGGCGTCCGATGGATCCTTATACTCCTGGGTCTTAGTTTGTTAGGTCAAACGAATATTGACGTCCGAAACTTGCGAAGTTATTTGGTTATGTTATGTCAAACTTATGTTAAACCAATGAAAATATTATGTGGCAGCTTGTCAACTTGCGCACGGACTTCATTTATTTGCTTTATATTCGTTTCTTTGCATCGTGGCAGCACTACCAGCGAGTTTAAGTAGCAACTAGTTCGGGAACCGGCAGTCCCGGCGTATCTCGACGCCGGTGGCCAGCGTCTTGCGTGAAGGGTCGAGGAAGCCGGGGTCCATGGTCGCGTCGCCGCCGATCCTACAATATGGGGCCAACAAGCCAAAGAAATAAGTTCCCTTAAAAAAATATTTGTTTTAATCCGATCTAATTTTTCGTAATCGATTAGTTAACATGATGGTTAACCGTATTATGAAAGACGGAAAAAAATCATTGGCTTATCAAATTCTCTATTCGGCCGTGAAAAAAATCAACAAAATACAGAAACAAATCCACTATTGATTTTACGTCAAGCAATACTTAGAATAACTCCCAGTATCGACGCGACACGTTCCGATTAAACCGTCTAGGTACCGCCGGACGCGGCGGCTAGACGGGCTTGCTGCTCGGGCAGGCGGGGCTGGCCGTAGTTTTATTTGGCCCAGCCGCACCATGCTCCGTGGCGCGGCAGTGCCCTGCCACGTCAACGGCCGCGAGTCCGGTCGTCGCCATGTCGTGGCGCGGCACAGGCATTTAGCCGCGCCAGGGCAATAGGCGCGACCAAAAATGTTAGTTTTTAAAAAAAAACAGGCAGTGTTAGATTTAAAATTAGTTATAAAAAAATGTTAAAATTAAAAAAAAATCCGCAGCAACTCCCTGTATTGTATGCATCGCTGTCCCATGTCACGGTCAGCCGGGGCGGGGAGTTGAGTGGCGGAACGGATGGCTCGCGGCGGCTGCAAGTTGCAGGCTCCGCGAAATTGATTCTGTTGCACTTGTACAAGGTCTTGAAAATATTTTATATTATACTCTCTCGTTCCAAGAAAGAATGTAATTATAGAATCCGTGTCGATCAAAGTAACTCAAGTTTGACCGAGTTTATAGTAAATAATATTAGCATTTATGTCTCGAAACAAAATTTATTATGAAAATATATTTTATAACTAATCTAACGGTACTTATTTTGTATCATAAATGATAATGATTTTTTATATAAATTTAGTTAAAGTTCAAACTATTTGATCCCTCGATAAACGAGAATTGTATTCTTGTATGAAGGGAAGGAGTATATAACGGCTTGAATGAATAGTAGTGGATTGTACTATTTGATCCCTCGATAAACGGCTTGAATGAATAGTAGTGGATTGTACTGTCTGGTGCTCAACGTTTGCAGTTGAACAACGATTGCATCAGCTTTTTAGGCTGCAAGATAACAAGTACGGGCTACTGTAGCCATTAGCCAATGCCACAAACAGTCACAGCCGCAGCGCAAAGAACTGCTGCGAGCATGCTAGCAACGGATAAGTCCATTTTTGACCATTGAAAGTTAGAAATCTCTTACCATTGAACTGTATATTTTAGCCATTCTATTGTTTTCGATGTTGGTTTTACTTACGCACCAAAAGTGGCAGTGCGGCCCATTCATTAGACATTAGGACTCTATCTCCTCTCTCGTCACCACGCCATCTCTCGGCTTCTCTCACTCCACAGGCATCATAGCCGTCGTCTCCTCCCTCCTCGTTCCTCGCGCGAAGTGGACGAGGAGAGGGAGGCAGAGGAGGCACCGCGCAACACATGAGGAGGGAGGAGGCGGCGGTGGCGGCGCCAAAAGAGAAGGCGTGGAGAGGAGAAGAGGGAGGTCTGATGAGTGGGTTCAACTTTCAGTTGGCTCTGTGTTACTAAAGCCGCCATTGAAACTACTCTGTAGTTCAATCGCCAAATAAGAAAGATTTTTTTAAGATGTAGTTCAATAGCCAAATAGGAAAGATTCCCTTTTTAGAATTACATAGTACAATGTTGACGCCCATAACACGTATGCACATTCACCCCTATGAATACACATACGCAAACACTGCCCCTATGAGCACCTCCGAAGGACTGAGCCGACAGATTTTGAGATTAACGAAGTCACCATAGGTGCCTCGCTGTCGACGGAGACGTTGCCTACCATTGAAAGTATAGCGTCGTTAAATCCTAGAATAAATACAGGAAAATGCAAGCACCCGTGCCAAAGTCGAGGACTTAAATCCGTGTGAACAGGTTCTACCACAAGAAACCCAACCAACTGATCTATGATCAGGCGCCCAAATATGAAAGATTCTAATAATAGTCTTGTGGTCAAAGATTTTTTGGTTTACAAATTCGGGCGCTAGCATACAAATGCTGCTCGCATAGGGAGCGAGCGAACGTCTAGCGCATCGGGCTCGCGAGCAAGTGCGCCAGAAGTGGTGTTCGCGCCGCTCCGGACGTCGCCCACGCCGCCCCAAACATCGTCACTACCGCCAGCCGCTTTCCACGCATATTCCATGTGCAACACCCGATCTACTTTTGAAATATCCAGATGCAACAGCTGCAACATAAAAAAAGACAGATGAAACACTTGAAACAAGCGTCTGAAACACTTGTGAAAACACCTTAAAAACATTTGAAAACCATATGAAACACTTGCAAACATACGTGTGAAACACCTGAAAACACTTGAAACATATGCTTGCAACATGCATGTATATGCAGCATCCATATCCACTTTTTGCAACATCTAGATAAACCGCTTGCAACATTCGTCTGGAACAGATAAAACATTTGGAATATACACTTAAAACATACGTGTATAGCAATTACAACATGTGCAGCATCTCGATCTACTTTTGCAACATCGATATACAACGCTTGCAACATATCTCTCAAACTTCTAAAACATTTTGAATTGTATATTGCAACATGCATGTATCCCGGTGCGGCCTCCTCCGTCGTCTTCATCGGGGCGCCGGCACGCCGCAGGCGTAGTAGGAGGCGAGGCCAGAGGGCTTCCGCGCCATGGCCCCGCGCTTCTCCTTGCGTTGGCGGCGCCTGTCAGCGTCATCGGGGGCGAGGCGGCAGCGCGGAACAGGAACAGGAGCAGCAGGTTGGGCGGCGGAGCAAGAGCGGCACACGAAACAGGAGCAACGGCAGGTGTGGCACGCGGAATAGGAGTAGGAGGAGCGGGGCGGGTTGCGGAGCAAGGCGAGCAGTAGGGTCAACGGACAAAATGGATGCAGAAGGTTTATTAGGCTGGGACGTAGACCTATGAAGGAGCGTCCGAACGGGATAGACGTCCTACGTACAACATTTTCGTTACAAGTTTGAAGGATAAAATCAAACTCAGGCGGATAGATCCATGCCAAAACATAGAGTTATCCCTTTCTCACACTGGATGGATATATTTCTATATACATCTTCAGCCATCCTCTGTCGGACAAAGATGCATCAGACGGTGTATACCATACCGTGAATGGTTTTTGCAAAATCATACTATTTCAGTGGTACGGTGTGATCATCCTCATCTCTAAGGCCCCGTTCGTTTGACCGGGGATGAGTATCTCTACTCAATTTACAGAAGCTTTCACTGGCGTCCTAACGCCCCGACCGAACGAGCCAACGAAACGCAGCGCCGGTCGGATCGGGGTCCTTGTCCTCTGCCTTTGGTGGCGTGGTGGTCGCTTTCTGCTCTCATCAGTTTCGGCCCGGCTGCTAGCCTAGCCTACTAGCCTAGTGGTGGTAGAGCAGCACGCAGTGCGGCCGCGACGCGGCGGAGGTCCGAGGGGGAGGGGGCAACGCTTCGCGGATGCCAAGAGCTTGGCTCTGCTGCCTGTGGCCTGTGCTCGGCGCCGGGCGGGAGGGACCAGCGTGTGCGTGCGGCTGCAAGGCATCGCGTCTGGTTGGCCGCTGGTGTCCGCGCCCCGTCCCGGCCCCGCCATGGTTGTCTGGCTGCTGGTGCTCGTGCCAGTGTGCCATTGCCTTTTGGGGGAAAGCGACCCGTCCCGAGCAGCGGGTGGCCAGGTCCACGCACAGTCGGACAGTCCCGCGGCTCCACAGGTAGGAAATCAGGCTCAGGAGGCACACACGACCGTGTCGCCTCCTCCATGATAGATTGGCTTGGATGCCACTGGATATACCAAGATACCCTACCATAGGATAGGAGGGATGTATAGTACTGTGCAGTGCTACTCACTCCACCCGACCTGATGCAAAGTCAGCACTTGCCACTTGGTGTATGGATGATGATGGTTCACAGGATCAGGTGTGCTCGTCTGTCACGTGATCCTGCACGCTGTCCAGCGTCCACACACGACACGCTCGCTCCAGCAATCACTCTGCCGATTCCAGGCCAGCGGCTGCGGCTACCAGACCTGCCTCCTGATACAGGCGATGGACGGCCTCCCGGCCGCTTGCAGGGCTAGATTTGGACGGTCTCCCGGCCGGTACACGACGGCGATGGACGGGGCCTGGTGAGTGGTGTGGTTTGGCAGCTGCGGCGGCGACCCCGCCCTGCCTCAGCCGCCGCCCGTAGTGTAGTGACAGTGTAGAGCGTGACTGAGGAGGAGTGACCTCAACGTGCTCCCGCGATATGCCGCCGCATATTCCATTCTGCATCTTCCTATCCTAGCTCCCGGCGTCCCGTCCCGGTCCCGCGGACGAGGGTAAAAAGACCCTGACGTGACGTCGAAAGGAGACGGCGGCCGGCGACAAGGACGCGGCTGCATACATACGATACGATGCACGCATTTGCGTTCACCTGACGACGTCACGTCACCGAGAACAAAAATGCCAACTTGCCGGTCTCAGCTGGCCTGGCCCGGCGGCCTCCAGGAGTCCAGGTGATGAACGGACGTTTTGTGACCAAATCTGGCCCCGTTAGTCGTTACCATTATTCGAGAACAAATTACCAAGGAGAGAACGCACGCACGCACTTCATCACTTCTCACCTTCTTTTCTTCACCAGAACAACAAACCAAATGGCAAAAATGTCTGAACTGGTTTGTCCTTTAAGGCCAAGGCCCTGTTCGCTTATAATCCGTCTTTTTCAGCTTGTTTTTTCAGCCGGAACAGTGTTTCGGCTTATTTTTTCAGCGAAGCGAACGGGGCCCAACTTCAATGGAGATTTCATGGGTATTAAATACGCTGACATGACATGTGTTAATGAAGAGAGACGATAAAAGTTTCATGAGAGTAGAGAGAGTTTTATGGAGATAAAACTCTTCTGCACTGTTTTTCAAAATATAAGTGTGTTAAAAACTGGGACTTAAATTAGTATTGAGACTGCCTTACTAGATCAGCATTGGCCAATCCTAGGCCGAGGTAGGGAATCCACCACTCAGCAAGTAGGACGACAGGGAGCCCCTGCGCGTCGTTTTCTTTCTTTCTGTGACCAATGAGCAAGTGGATCGGTCCATGATGATGGGGTCGGGACAAAATTCAATAGAAATTTAGCTGCCTACCGGCGTCCGCAATGGTGCTAGCTACGTAGCTAGCATACGTGGAGGTGATAGATAAAACTAAAGATTATTTTATACATTTTTATTTTTCTATGTACTATTGGACCCACATGTCCCTCTCTCAAATTATTGGACTACATGAAATAGATTAGTTATTTGTTTGTAGCTAGTGACTACTTTCTCTTCTACTTTTCTCCTATCCACGTCAGAATAGCTAGCCAAATAGCTAGCTGTTGGGGACACCCTAAGGGGTGTTTTGTTTTCCCTGCTAAACTTTAGTCAGCTAAATCTAGTCTCATTTAGTCATTTTTCACCTAAACACTATGACTAAATGGGACTAAATGACTTTAGCCAACTAGTCACCAGGATGTTGCTAAATGGGACTAAACCTCACATTTAGTCCCATTTAGTCACTTTAGAGCCAAATACCTTAACTAAAAGGGACTAAAAGATCTCTTTTAGTCGTTCAAACCAAATATTCCGTGACTAAAGTTTACTCTATGGTTTAGCAAGGAGAAACCAAATAGGACCTAATATAATGAAATAATAAAGAGTGTGCACAAGAAGCTGCTGACGCATGGATGCACCTTTACACACAAAAAAATAGTGTAAAGTCCACAAGAAACTATGTGCCGGAAAGGACTTGCGCCCTTTGTCGGCTTGGCCACTCTTGGATAATGGATGGCGCTAGTCGTTGTAGAGACGGAGTGAGCAACGAACAGGGTTTGGAAAAACCAAATAAGGTGAACAGGGTTTGGAAAAACCAAATAAGGCGAACAGGGTTTGGACGATTGTGTGTCTTAATAGGCCTACATTCTATCGTGGCATAGACTTCTCCAATAAAATTTAGACTTCATTAATTTTTAAATCGAATCTCCAAGCTTTCCTAAACCAATTTTATTCTCAATGGGATTTTCAAAGGAGTTACATTCTCATTTAATGCGGTGACACATTAGCAAATTTACTGAGTTGACAGGTTAATTATGAAGAGAGAGGTAGAGAGAGTTTTATAGAGTTTTATCTAGATGAAACGTGTTGTCAAAGTTATCAACACAAAAGCTGATGTGACAGTCTTGGTAACTATGTGATTAAACTCTCCATAAAGACCGGCCTTGAAAGGGTTGTGCTCATAAATGCCCAAACACATTAAAAGAAATCCATTTTCCACCGGATGAACAATTTCCACGGTCAGATTGCATACATACAAATCGAAGAGGCTTGAGCATACAAATCGAAGAGGCTTGAGCCAAGAGAAACCACTTTTACATGGGAGGGACCCTATCGGGGTGTTGATAGGATACAATTAAAAAAAATCCAACTTTACCAATTAAACTTTGTCTTATATCAAACTTGTCTTACTTTAACTAAGGCCGTAGAAAAATACACTAATTGACACTTAGTTTTATTTAATTCCCCAAGAAAATGTTCTTGTTGCTGCATCTATTTATTTGACCTTGCATGAAGTTAACATATTTTTTTCCATAAAACTATCAAAATTAGAGAAATTTGACTTAAGACAAAGCTACACGGACCTATATATAATTTGAAACAAAGCAAGTGCATGCAATTCACAAATATAACAATAATTTGCGATATTCTCCAAGAGTTTGACTGTTTTTTTTTGCTACAGGCTACAACATCCTATAATTAATATTGCCCTTGATGGATTCATAGTTTGCGTATGCATTTCCTTTGGCCTCTTCTTCTTGCACTCACCGCACATTTGGGGTTTGTGAGTCATCCTAGACCTACACAAACGCAAATCTAGTACTCCTAGCCAATAGTATTAGTCAATAGTCATGAACCCACTTACCCCTCTTATCCATTCTTGCCTGCAATGGTTGCACTAATCACCAATTATTGTCCTTAAAAAAATCACCAATTATTGAATCCACCATGCAGCATTCCACAAGGCACTTTTCGCCTGTCACCACCGTGAGCTTTTGCTAATGACGATTCTTCCAAAGGATTATCGCTCATGAATTAAAAAAAAACTCATGATTCTTTGGTGCCCATGCTTGTCCTCTCGGTTGCATCAGAGGCTGCGTAGATTCCATCTATCTCTCATTTGTTTACTATCTTCGAATGCTTATGTCAGGCACACTACTACCAGGATTAGTTCAATAATGTCATGTCTTTTGAAAAGGGCAATGCATTAGCATTACCTAATCTCTGAAGATGTTCGCATCCACTGGGACTGAGGGACGATGTACGTTTATTATTGTTTACTATCTTCCAATGCTTATGTCAGGCACACTACTACCAGGATTAGTTCAATAATGTCATGTCTTTTGAAAAGGGCAATGCATTAGCATTACCTAATCTCTGAAGATGTTCGCATCCACTGGGACTGAGGGACGATGTACGTTTATTATTGTCAGCGATGTTGTTCATGAAATGAGAGCCTTGGTACTTGGTAGAACGTCTTAGGCTCTATTTAGATCCACCCAACTAAAGTTTAGCTAGCTAAATTCTAAAGGTAAACTTTAGCTAGCTAAAATTTTTCCTAGCTAATCTTTAGCCGGCGTGTTTGGGATCCTATAGCTAATAGACTCAACTAAACTTTAGCTAAGTTTAGCTAGGTTGAAATAACTAAACTCGGCTAAAATTTAGTTGGTCTTTTAGGTAGGCCGTTTGGATCCAAACAGGTGGTGAAAAAGGTAACAAAATAAATCTAAAAAAGAAACTAAATCATTTCTATTTTTGGCACCGGCTGCAACAAATTTATTTGTCACACCGCCAGCTTTCAATCATTCAGGGTTAACTTACTTAAAAGTTTGGTTAAAAAAAACTTACTTAAAAGTTAAGGCCTAACAGCTCCGACTCTGACTCCGCGCTCCGATAATCAAAATCAATAAAACGTGGCTCCACCGTCTCCACGTTGATTTAGAAGGGGTGAAAGAAAAACAGCTTTTCTGAACGGTAGCGTTACCGTACTCGGATCAGAACTCAGAAGGCTTTAGTTCATGGCAAATCCACCCAACTTTGCTGTTGCCACTCCTGGATTGTCGCACATGATTTGCAATAGAACAAATATTAATAGCAAGTTGGCACACATCGTTTCAAGATGGCAACATAATCATTACAGAAAAACACAGAGCAATTAATGTCAAAAAAAAAACAGAGCAAGCATGGCTGGTGACAGCATTGACGCATACCGAAAATGGGCTGGCAGAAAATTTACTGCAAATGGTTGGTGGGAACTGACGTCTCTTGTGCGCCTTCAATCTCAGGGTTTTTCACTCTCTCTTCATCATATCAATTTTTAGCCGTTTGCATGGAGTATTAAATGTAGGTAAAAAAATAACTAATTACACAGTTTAGTTGGAAATCACGAGATGAATCTTTTGAGCCTAGTTGGTCCACGATTGGACAATATTTGCCAAATAAGACGAAAGTGGTACTATTTATCGGGTTCAAAAAATTTGCAAAGTGAACAAGACCATAGTAAAAAAGAAAGAAAAGAAATTCGGCTGATGGAGAGAAGAGAACAGATGTGGACAAATCTTGGGCCTTGTTCACTTTGCAAATTTTTTGAACTCGATGAATAGTATTATTTTCGTTTTATTTGGCAAATATTATCCAATCGTGGACCAACTAGGCTTAAAAGATTTATCTCGTGATTTTCAACTAAACTGTGTAATTAGTTATTTTTTTACCTACATTTAATACTCCATGCAAACGACTAAAAATTGATGTGATGGAGAGAGAGCGAAAAAACTTAGGAATTTGGATAGCATCTAAACAAGACCTTGAGAGATAACCAAATCAGAAAAACGAACCAGAAATGCAGTGAGATAGAATGGCGCACACCAAGAAAGGGGGGCACCGAGCCAATGATTCGCGAGGAGAGAGATAGGGGGTGTTTAGTTCCTCCAGATTTTAGAATTTGACACTATGCAAAAAGAAGATTCTCCGTCACATCAAACTTGTGGTACATGTATGGAGTACTAAATGTTGACAAAATCAAAAACTAATTGCACAGTTTGGTTGTACTTTATGAGACGAACGTTTCGAACCTAATTAGTCAACATTTAGACAATTATTACCAAACTAAAACAAAACGTCACTGTAGCTACAGTGTAGCTACAGTGAACCTGCCACCACCAACTCTGCCCAACTAAACGCGGGCATAGGCACTTGGATAGGAGTTGAGACTGGTGGAGTGAGAGACGATTGGCACTTGGCAGCCTCCAGATTCTGAATCTCCTGCAATCCGTCTCGTCGCTGGAGTTTCAGGTGAGCCGAGGTTACAAAGATCCTTCTATCCTATCTGCACGCCGATGCCTCCCCTTTGGCCCTTTGGGTCATTGGTTTCAGTTAACCCCGATTTCTCGCAAGATTTAGCGATTCCTTCTGTTCTGAACTTCTGGTCACATCAATCTCCAAAGGCAAACAAGCCTCATTCTTGATTTGCCTTTAACTTCTCCCATTTTTCTGGTTGGTAGCGCTAGCGCTATGCATATCAAGCATGTGTTGCGGCGAAGTTTATGCCCTTGCGTTCCGTACACCGATTGGAATTAGCAGTTGCAGTGAAGTTTGAACCTTCGAAGTTCGAAGATCTTCCTTTGTTTTGCTGAGCCTTTTTGTGCTGTTTCTGATATTTGACCTGGAGTCCGGTCTAGTTTCTTAGGGCTGTTCACCAGCTGCATGCCAGGTTTCCTCGACTTGACTTCTGAAGCTGTGAGTGCAGCACCTGAGCAGAGTATGGGCGTGTACAGCATGCCTCACTGACGGACAGCACAGCATGTACTCACCTCATAAAATGGATTAATTTTCTGGAATGCTCATGGAACCTCGAATCTAGTCTTTTGCAAACCACAGTATTTTATGTTCCTTTCTTCCGTTTTATTTGCGAAAAGAAACAAAACATTTGGTTACTTGGTTAGTAAGTGAGAATTTAACTGCAGCGAAAACATCAGGAAACTCGTGAATAGTATTTAGAGGTTTCTTCTTTCAGAGAATTGTTTTCTGGATTTTTAGAGTTCTTCCTCCTTTCCTTTTTCTCTCATTGAGCAGCCGTGTGGAAACTTTACTGTATTTTTCCTGGCCATGTGGCTGTTTGCTCAATTATGCCAAAAAAATAAATCACCTGTTTGGTTTCCTAGGTGTTTTCATCTAAATACTGTACGAATGATCATCCGTTAGTCAAACAGAGGTCAGAACTACTGCTTATCTGAACAATAAGTTACTAAAACATGGAATTAGATCTATATGGGCTAAGCAAGCTTCTTCTTGTATGTGTATTTATGTGGCATTTGGTATTCACATTCCAAACAATAGGATTTCTTATGTACTTTTCTTGTTTTCTATAACAGAGGAGCTAATGAAATTTGCAGCATTGCAGTGTTCTAATAACTATCGACATCGATTGTCATGTGCAGGCAGGTGATTATCGAGTCCAGAAACCATTTGCAAGCAATGAACTCTCAGAGTGTTCTTGCGATGGAGCAAATCGCCATTCCCGACAAAACAGGACATGCCTCTGCACTTTCAGTTCATAAGCTGTTCGATGCTAAATTAGATCACCACAGCTTGATGGATGACACATTGGCATCCACGAGTCAGTCATCAAACATCAAGACTGAGTTGATCCGGTCATCAAGCTTGTCAAGGAGCCTATCAGTTAACCTTCAGAAAAGAAGCCCTGAATCTGATCCTGATAGCCCGCAGTCTCATGTCTCACATCCTAAATTTTCAGAACCCATGTTCTCAAATTCTTCGACGTTCTGCACAAGCTTGTTTTCGTCATCTTCGACAAAAACAGAGCCATGCCGTCAAATGGGCACTTTACCTTTCCTGCCTCACCCCCCAAAGTGCGAGCAGCATGTTTCAGCTGGGCAGTCATCAAGCTCCTCTCTGCTTTTAAGTGGTGATACTGGCAATGGTTTAGATGAAGCTGAACAGTCAGATGATCTGAAAGACTTCCTCGATCTTTCTGGAGAAGCTTCTGATGGCAGCTTCCGAGAAAACAATGCCTTGGCTTTTGATGAACAGATGGAATTTCAGTTCCTGTCTGAGCAGCTAGGAATTGCCATCACTGACAATGAGAAGAGTCCTCATTTAGATGTAAGTTAACCGAGCCCCTTACAGAAACACTGCTCCACTATAATTTGACGGTAACAGTTTGGGCTTTGCAGCACACCAGATCCTCTGTTCCAGTTTATAGATGTTTTATGGTGATATTCCTCTGACACGTTGTTTTTAGGACATATATGGCACACCACCACAGCTGTCATCACTTCCAGTATCATCTTGCTCCACTCAGAGTATACAGAATCTAGGATCACCAGTTAAGGTCCAGTTTAGCTCATCTCAGTCATCTTCTAGCTCTGCAACAACTAACAAGTCAAGGTTGAGGTGGACACTTGAGCTTCATGAGCGTTTTTTGGAGGCCGTAAAAAAGCTTGAAGGACCTGAAAGTAAGTTGGCCATTTTGCTTTATCTCTCACATGTTTTCGGATTGTCCATATTTGACAGACCATCCTTAATAAATAGTTTGCTTTCATATCTTTACAGAAGCAACTCCTAAGGGTGTGCTGAAACTAATGAAGGTAGAAGGTCTCACCATTTATCATGTGAAGAGCCATCTGCAGGTACAAGTGTACAATTGTTTGCAGTGAAAATTAATTCTCCCTTCTATGTTCTCATTATAACTTACATTTTCTCTCCTATACTCTTCATATAGAAGTATTGGCTTGCGAAATATCTTCCTGGACCTAAAGAAGGTAAGCTTAAATTACCTATTTACTGTCTCCTTTATAATAGCAGCCTTTTTCTGAAAAGAACGAAAATTCTAAATGCTTACTCTGTGTAGATAAGAAGGCTTCTTCGGATGATAAAAAAGCACAATCAGGAAAGAGCGGCAGTGATTCAAGCAAAAACAAGTGAGTCCTCTGATCACTTAAGTAGGGAAACATGCACATAAGCAGCACGACCTTAGAGTTTTACATCCCTTTCCTTAACATGTTTCTTAGGAATTTGCAAGTGGCAGAAGCTCTAAGGATGCAAATCGAGGTTCAGAAACAGCTTCATGAACAATTAGAGGTGGGTATCAGAACATCCAGAGTGCAGGCTATGTTATCACATCTCACAAGTTCTCACATGCTTGATAAATAAATTTATCCGAAATCATTCAAGGAATTAGTATGGAGTTTGGTTTCAGTTCTATATGTCCACTTGCGTTCTGTTCATCCTATCCTTTAACTGGCCAACTTATATACAATCAATGAATACCTAAAAGAATTAATTGTATACTATAAATTTTGACCATAAAAATTAGAATTCAATAATCAGAATCGAATATATTGCAGGTACCATGTACTTCTGGTTTAGGCACTGGATCCACTAATCAGAATCGAATATATTAGCATGCCAATTTTGAGCACTGTCTAGCAACCTTTACCTTTCAAATTCTTGCTAGAAGTTAGCACCACCCTTTTGGCCTTTAGCATAGGCTTGTTTAGATCCACTCTTGCTAATTCTTAGTTGCTAACTATTAGCAAGGTGGACCTAAACAGGGTCTAGTATCCACACCCATTATCATGTGGTATCGGAAATAGTCAGGAAACATGTAGTAACAAACACTCAATTATCAAATATTTTCAGCACTGATGATTTGAATTTCACAACCAGGTACAAAGGCAGTTGCAGCTACGGATAGAGGAACATGCAAGATACTTGCAGAAAATACTGGAAGAGCAACAGAAGGCCGGCAATGTGTCACTAAAAGTTCCAACTAAGCCACAAGCGACAGTGTCACCTGAATCGACATCAGATGAGAGAAGCGAATCTGAGGTAGGCACCATTTCTCCGCAGCCATCCAAGAACAAAAACCCGTTTGTAGACACAGAATGCAAATCGCCGGCAAGGATCAAGAGGACAAAGGTTCAGGTTGATCTTGAGAACGAGGCCCCATGTTCATAGCTGTGCCGGACATTTTCACCTCCCGTTTTACTTCAGGAGCTATTTGCTATTGTTTGTAACCTGAACAACCATAGTATCTCTAGTTATCTGTTGATATCTTGGCATGAAATGGACTTCAGATCTTAGCCGTTGTATTATATAGTTCGACTTTGGAATGAAAAATGGAAGTTAGGGCTTATGTTTGAATTTTTTTCCCCCGACATAGGACACTTAGGTTTGGGTTGCTATGGATTTTTTTTTCTTCAAATCCATTGGCTTCCTCGGTGTTACCTACGTCAATCGTAGAGTACCATGTACTTCTGGTTTAGGCACTGTTCGAAGACATTGGCTTCCTCAATCGTAGAGTACCATATACTTCTGGTTTATGGCACTGTTTGAAGTACATGGTTTAGGCACTGTTGGTTTAGGCATTGTTTGAAGTTAAAGAATGTATGGCTTCCCTCTTGCCAGATGCCAGGTGAGTAAAGATCTTCATCCTTCCCAGAGGGATCAGTTACGAAATTATTGGCTAATTGAATAGATGATCGTTGTTCAGCAAAGCGGAAAAGAATGAGTGCACGGCACAATCCCCGCAGCTTGGCATCATATAAAGCAGTTTTCATCTTTATAAATGCCATCATAAGCCAATGATTAGAGCTGAACTTAACAAAGAAAAACTTTGCACAAGAGAAGGTAGTACATTGATATTCCAAAGGATAAGTGGTTCTTTTCATTCCTGTACAGGTAAGGTATATGTACAATCTAAAATTATAAGGTCCTTACTTTACAAGGTCATGCAATATACAGTTAGATACGCTAGAATCATAAGCCTGATGTATCCTCAAGCAGGAAGCTCCCATCAAATGCTGATATATATTCTCTTCTAGAAAACCGCCATCATCAGTAGCATTGCATTCTAACTAGAACTAGGGAATTTACATACGACAGTGTGCAACTGGTACTTATTACAAAGTGCTGACTCTTCTCTTAAGATGTCCCTTCTGATTTGCTGTTCCTGTTAGTAGACAACAAAAAACAGGTTAGTGATTTGTGACCATGTGTACAAGTGAAAGAGTACGGTCGTTTTCTGCTTCTTCATGATCTATCTGCCTGAAACTAAAACAATTTGTAGTTGCAAACATAGTGTAACTTTTGCGGTAAGCACACTATGATTGAAACATTGGGGTAATATCTGAAAACGGAAGCAACACCCTAAAAGTCTAAATAGCAAAGGTTTTTGAGCACCCAAAATACATTACTGTTACTGTTAGCCATCTTGACGGAACTCATGATACAATTTGCTAGTAAGCGTGGTATATTGTAAAGTTATAGGATGGATTAAAAAACAAGCTCAGCTCTCTGAGTAATCAAAAAGGTTCTAGTCTTATAGAAAGCATCCACTACTGGAAACAGAGACTTTGCCGAGTGCAAAATTCTTTGCCGAGTGTCAAAAATCGGGCACTCAGCAAAGACCTTCTTTGCCGAGTGCTGCACTCGGCAAAGAATTGCACTCGGCAAAGATTTCTTTGCCGAGTGCCGGCAACTCGGCAAACACGGGCACTCGGCAAAGGACTTCTTTGCCGAGTGCCAGACTTTCGGCAAAATCTCTACACTCGGCATAGGCTGCCCGTGAAACGGCGTCCTGTCACGGCCTTCTTTGCCGAGCGCCTGCGGTTAGGCACTCGGCAAAGATTTGTTTTTTTTGTTTTTAATTTCTTTGCCGAGTGCCCCAGATCTGGCACTCGGCAAAGATTTAAATTTTTTTTAAAAAATTCTTTGCCGAGCGTCTCAGATCTGGCGCTCGGCAAAGAAAAAATTTTTATTTTTAAAATACTTTGCCGAGTGCCCCCTGGACGGCACTCGGCAAAGATTTAATTTTTTTTTATTATTTCTTTGCCGAGTGCTCCTGTGGATGCACTCGGCAAAGAGGAAATTTTAAAAAAAAATTTAAAACATTCTTTGCCGAGTGCCATGCCCCGGCACTCGGCAAAGTTTTTTTGTTTTTTTGTTTTTTGCCTCCAATTTTTTTGTGCAGCCTTTTTAAAGCACCAGGAACTCCTAGTTACAATTTGGGGATTTTTTGTGGCTTTTTGTTATATTTAGTTACTTTATTTCGTTTACTTGAATTTTTCCGAAAATTAGAAATTTGAACTGCACGTGGTACGAATAATGGAGTTTAATGATTCGAAAATTGATAGTCATGTTAGTGAGTGTTGTGAGAGGCCGTATCCAGGAACGGACCCGAAATTTCGGACATCTTGTTCACGAAACATGTCCGCGAAATTGCGTGTGAAGTGTTTATAAATTCTATAAAAAGCAAACGAAGTCCGAAAATCATGAAACTTGTTGAGATGTCGTGATATCATATGTGGAGGCTATGATAAAAATTTTAGAAGATTTCGTGCACGTTGTCACGTACGATGCTTACAAACCAGGACATCTCCACATGTGTATCTGATATCACATGTGGAGATGTCCTGGAGGGTTGGCACTCGGCAAAGAAATTTTTTTAAAAAAAAAAGCTCTTTGCCGAGTGCCTTCCGGGTTGGCGCTCGGCAAAGAATTTTTTTTAAAAAAATAAAAAATCTTTGCCGAGTGCCCGGAGGGTTGGCACTCGGCAAAGAAAATTTTCAAAAAAAAATAAAAGCTCTTTGCCGAGTGCCTCACGGTTTGGCACTCGGCAAAGAAATTTAAAAAAAAAATCTTTGCCGAGCGCCTCACGGGTTGGCACTCGGCAAAGAAATTTTTAAAAAAAAATTAAAAAAATCTTTGCCGAGTGCCTGCACGGTTGACACTCGGCAAAGTGACCGTCAACGGGACCGGCGCCGTGACGGTCGCTTTTCTTTGCCGAGTGCCCCCGGGGCACTCGGCAAAGAGTGCTTTGCCGATCAATTTTTTGCCGTGTGTGCTTTGCCGAGTGCAATATAGCCTTTGCCGAGTGCCTCAGGCACTCGGCAAAGAACCTGAATCCAGTAGTGATCAAACCATTCGTGGCCAAGTTGGAAACACTCTCAACCACTGCTGTATGATGTAGGTAGTAAATGGAGCCACAGCAAACTTAAACAGCTATTGTAACCAACAACTACAAGCAACGGATACAGTACCGTCTAACAATGTTCTTTCGTCCTTAGGTTCTATGTACTTGCTGATCACTGAAAGGAAGGAATGACATTAAGGAGCAATGGAAATGTATGATGAACTAAAGGGTGGCACCTACTTTCTTGCAGTAATATTAGTAGTGGCATTGCAGGCCAAGATAAAATATGAAAACTTCAAGGTTTAAGGAGACAGCAAGATAAATCAAATTATATGAGTTTAAAGATAATCATGTTTCCAGAATACATGCTCACGATGTACAATATACAAAGTGCAATTACTAGTGGTTTAAATAAGAAAGGATACATAAGCTATTTCAACAACAACTCGTTTTTTACTAGATAAACCACATTGAATCCTGCTACAGATATTGGCTTTATTTTTCTTCCATCCCTATCCAAGTATCCAGTTCCCAACTATGCCTAAGTAATTCAATAGCAAAATACAGTTTCTGAGAATAGGACTGCTAGTATTCGCAATACAAGGTGAAAAAAAAAACTGTCATGAGGAACAAACATGGACATAGTTAGCTCCAGTATAGCTTTTAAGTACCAGTATATCGATTTGTATGAACTAAAGTTTGAAATGTCTAAGTTTTTCTTTGAATTGCAACAAACAGCTTTACTTTAGCACCAATAATAGGCATGACAAGAAATGTAGGAATTTGAGATAGGCATCCAGAGGGACAAAAATGCAGGTGATGATGCCTTCAGGTGTTTTAGGCATTAATGTACCAAACTGCAGATGAAGTTGAATCAAGTTTGAAAAGCAGAAATAGATAGCTTAAGCAACTTTCCCTGCTTCGATTTAACTATAATTGCAACCACGCCCACATGAAGAGCTGCAGCATCAACATGATAGTGGGTGGGCATGCGGTATGCAGACACAATCCTAATCTACAACCTACTGCAATCGAATTGAACAAAAGATTCATTTCAGGTTTGGTTCAGGAATACGATGGTAAGCATTCAACCTAGATCGAATTGAACAACAGCTGGCCAGTCAGTTTCCACATAAATCAGCACCTAAACATTCGGATGAGCAAAAGGAGGTCGCAAGTGTTGTTTGGTCGTGCGGAGGTAAAGCTTTCACCTTTGGGCGGCCTCGGCCTGGTTCTGGTAGAACTTGGCGACGCGGCCGCGGTTGGCTGGCTTGGGTTTAGAGGGCTTCTTCGGTCGCAGGCCGGCGATCTCCTGCACTAGCGGCACGTGCACCAGCACCGTCGTCCACGCCACGTACCAGCCTGGGGAAACGAACGAAGTGGATCAGGGAACCCGCGCACGCAACTAGGTAACCGAGGGAGGGAGGGAGGGGGAGGGGTGGCGTACCGAGGAGGATGAGAGTGGAGACGAAGGCAATGGCGAGGACGGGGCGGATGAGAAAGACGACGGCGACCTCCGACGCAGCCGCCAGGCCGCCGCTCGCCATGGCGCCGGCGGCAGCTCAGTTCCGGCCTTGCAACGAGGGGATCCGCGAGCGAGGCTGTTGAGCCTAGGGCAAGCGGGGCCCTGGAACTCGTTGGCGCAAGTAGCCTGTTGCACTGCCGTTCCGTTTTGACTTCGACTTTGCTGCCAATGCCGGAGGCTGCTGATATATACGGAGTATATGCTTTGTGTGTGTGTAAAATCATTTTGTATGACCGAACGTGAGCCAATCACCAGAAACCAGGACATTCCCAACACAACTCTGCTCGAACGTTCATCACTAGATGCCGGCTGGCCGATAAATATCCGGCCTGTTCGCTAGTCGGTTTCTGGGCTGATAAGCCCGGCTGGTACTGGTTTGTTGTAAAAGGAAAGCACTGTTGGTTGGCTGATAAGCCCTGGCTGAAACCAACCAGCGAACAGGCTAATAGATTACGAATTTGCGATCCAAGCCCGCGTTACCATGGGACATTGGGACGGTATTGGTATACTGGTCTAATTTTCAACTGAATTTGTGGTCGCCGTTTAAATAAAGCACGGTTACATGTACAAGTACCCCTTCTATATTGATGTTTTTTTTGTGTGGAAGATGCACGGGCAAGATAACGAAGCAAACACAATGTCCTCGTGTATATATATATAAAAAAATCAGAATCTAACGAGTCAGGTATTCCCGTATGTCAAAAGCTAACCGCTAATATGGTAGTGTGATCAGGATTCACACAAAATTGCCATCGAATTCTGATTGACATATTGTCTAGCCAGATTTTAATTTCTTCTACACTTTATTTTGTCAGAACTTTCAGAAAACCATATGCCAGTTTAGAAGTTAGCAAATACCTCCCTATTTAAAAGAAGATCGTTTGTCATGATCATATTACATCATCTTAGGCTCCCCGTCTCAGCTTGTCTCACATCTCGCGTCCAGGCAGCCATTGGCTAGGTTTCCTCTATGCAAGGCATGACCGTATGGTTTGCATGTGCCCACAACACCGGGAAGCAAGGAGTGATTGTTTGGTTGCAAGATGTTCGAGCACTAGTATGCCTAGGAGATCCGCGAACGGACGTCAGCAAGCGTGCGTCGTGTCCCACGGGAGCCGGCCCACAAGGAAACAAGATTCATTTTCGTTTCTCTAGAGCCAGACCAGCGGGATCGATTTGCACGAGCGGGATCTAGCCCAAGTCATGGTGCAGACATCCAAAAAATTTGTAACTGCATCCCAGCAACTGTAGGGGATAGACTCCCGGGTACCACAAGATGGTACATGGGCCGCACCATCCGAGGTGGCCCGGCCCGTGAGATCAAGACGTGCACAGTGCTGCTTGGCGTGCACCGCAAGACATTGTAATAGTACCAAATAGGATACTTTACTTGCAACCTTGTCCCTTCGGAGTATATAAGGAGGGGC
The DNA here is from genome assembly GCF_019320115.1 of Miscanthus floridulus. Classification (NCBI taxonomy): domain Eukaryota; kingdom Viridiplantae; phylum Streptophyta; class Magnoliopsida; order Poales; family Poaceae; genus Miscanthus; species Miscanthus floridulus. Next base: position 124,025,395 of record NC_089597.1, on the reverse strand, counting down.
AAGGGTCCTCTAGAGGACAGATCCAAAGAGGTTAATCTGTATACATCTCAATACAATACACCAAAGACACAGGACGTAGGGTATTACGTCGACCAGACGGCCCGAACCTGTCTAAATCGCTGTCTCTGCGCCTTGTGTCACCATCTGGTTCCTGATTACACGCACCGTCTACCGATAATCTACCACCACGGGCACCCCCCTCGGTGGACTGCCGACCATATTTCGTCGACAGTGGCGCGCCAGGTAGGGGGTGTGCGCGCTGATCCATGGCGAACCAGATGTGATCTCAAAATCAACATCAACATCATCTGCGACGACCTGACGCTACGGCGCAACTTGTTGCGGATTCGTGGCAGCAAGTTTTGATACGTGAAGTCAAGCAACGGATCCTGTTCGGCGCACACGGCTCCACGGCACGGATCTTGGCGGCTGCACGCGGCGGCCAGCAAGGACTTGACGTCCCACGGCGACATCCTCCAGCAACGAGGAATAACGCCACCATGGGACCCCATGGATCTAGGATCGGCACAGTGCCCGCCGGCTCTCCAGCGTCGAATCAATCTCCGAATCAATTTCGTGCACGTGCTGAGGATTCGTGTATGTGCTGGCTGGGTACTAGCGCATCGGCACCGTGTACGATTGTGCACCTACGTACTACAGCAAGCTAGCAAGAGGAAGGCATGCATGATTTACGCAAGCAACGTGTCCGATGTACACCGCCATGCAAGTTACCAAGACTTGTCTGTACACATGCATCTACGTATGGGGAAGGAAGGCTGCGCGTGTTAGTGAAGCAGATCGACGACACGTCTTCGTATGCGGACCGACTCCGCCGAGCTCCGACCACGTCGACTGCGACCACGTCAACCACGCTCCGCCGAGCTCCAACCACGTCGACCACGTCCCGAGCAGCTCCGCCGAGCTCCGACCACCTCGACCACAAGACTACGTCGCAATGATGATCGCCGCGAAGAACGGCGCTACGACAATCGCGACCACAGTCATGACGACAGGTCGAAAAGCTCGAGGACCAGACAACTTCATCGCCAACGACACGTCAAGCCATCTCTCGAACATCGCAACACACCGACTACACCCACCGGTCGTCAATAAAGCTAAGTATTATTTTTAATTGAAAATTTCTTTGATCATCATACACCTCCGCCGACCACCCTTAGGGTGCGCTCCGCGTCGAATTTTCTCCATACATACAATCCAAAACATGTATAAGTTTTTACAACGGTTCGCCGATACGTTTTCCTTCCTGCTTGAGAATCCCAGAGCCGGCACTGTCTCCGGCTTCACCCCACGCGTGCATGAGAGTCCGCCCTCTGCGCTACGGGTAGTCGGCAGTCGCTCTCTGGTAACACTGGCACTCTACGCGCGGCAGCGTTCCGTACCTCGCGCTACGAGATGTTGGTCAGCCCAGGGCTGGCGCATTCTTCAGGACAGGTTAATACATCGCGCTACACCTCTACATAACAAAAGGGCTAAAAACAGCTAATGTTATTTTTCGAATATTACACCAAGTATAATTCATCGCCAACCGAACACCAAGTGTTTACTTCACCTCCTATAGAGAGGTCAATATATTTCGTACGCCATCATATACTACCGCTCTCCGTGTTTATTTTTCAGGAACACAGTTCGGTCAGCGAGCTCATGCTTCAGGGTTCGCCAAGACCACTACGGTGCTCGAGGACTCTGGCCAGACCACGCTCGTGCTCGGGGGCTCTGGCCAGACCACGCTCGGGGACTCGCCAGACCACTCCGTGCTCTGGGACTTCTCGCCAGACCACTCCGAGCTCCGACCACGTCGATCACATCTCGAGCAGCTCTGCTGAGCTCCGACCACGTCAAGGGGACTTCGTCGATCGCTCCTCGACCTGTGCTCGGGGACTGCCTTGATCACTCTCCGACCACGGCTCGGGGACTTCGTCGCTCGCTCCTCGACCTGTGCTCAGGGACTTCGTCGCTTGCTCCTCGACCTGTGCTCGGGGACTGCCTCGACCACGGCTCGAGGACTTCATCGCTCGCTCCTCGACCTATGCTCGGGGACTGCCTCGACCACTCTCCGACCACGGCTCGGGGACTTTGCGTCTCGACTACATGCGACAGGCAACTCGCATACAGTTGGGGATATTCTTTCTCATTTAGACCTTGCTACAAGGCTCATACCTCGCCTTCCAGCAAGCTCGGGGACTACATCGGTACGATGCACCTGCCGGTGCATCTTGTATCGCCTGTACGACGGTTGGATTCTCAACTTAACTGGGAATTCTTTTTAGACCCTGGCACCACGTGCCTACGTCACCTACTACCAGGCTCGGGGACTAAGTGGGCACACTTCACCTTGCGGTGAATGTGTTTGTTTTTCGACCTCTACGCCTCTGATGATCAAGGACGCTACGTTTCAGGACGCACTTACATTTCTTTTTAGAAATACAAGTGGGCACACTTCCCAGGACGGAAATCTTTTTCTTTCTTCTTAAGAGCACCATATATTTTTCGGATAACCTCCTTCTCCGGCGACAATGGTGGTCGGAGATGTCAAGAACTCAAGCCTCACTGTTCGGAGAAGGTTGAAATGGCGTGTCGCATCAGAATACATGGCGCTCGGGGACTAGCTGTGGGGGATAGACCCCCGGGTACCACAAGATGGTACATGGGCCGCACCATCCGAGGTGGCCCGGCCCGTGAGATCAAGGCATGCACAGCGCTGCTTGGCGTGCACCGCAAGACATTGTAATAGTACCAAATAGGATACTTTACTTGTAACCTTGTCCCTTCGGAGTATATAAGGAGGGGCAAGGGTCCCCTAGAGGACAGATCCAAAGAGGTTAATCTGTATACATCTCAATACAATACACCAAAGACACAGGACGTAGGGTATTACGTCGACTAGAAGGCCCGAACCTGTCTAAATCGCTGTCTCTGCGCCTTGTGTCACCATCTGGTTCCTGATTACACGCACTGTCTACCGATAATCTACCACCACGGGCACCCCCCTCGGTGGACTGCCGACCATATTTCGTCGACAGCAACCTAGGCCAAACACATGTGAGCATCCAATCAGACCCTTAATGAGTAGGAACAACACAGAAGGATGGCAAACCCAACTATCGCATGTATCCGTGCTCTCTCATGATCATGTACATGTTCTCGACATGGTTTCGGTTTGTCTCCACGTTTCCTTTTTGGTAGGTTTCTGTGACACCATTGTCACCAGTAACTTCAGCCCCCACAAGTTTTTAAGTTGGTAGTCAGCCAATGAAGAGAACGTTTTGTGTCAACCAGCATAGCTTCCAAATGTACTAACAAAGGCATAGGCAATAGTGACACTAAGTTTTGGGTCAAGCAAATGCCAGCTAGATCCAGTAATAAATATTGTGTAGCAACCTATATTAAAATCCATGTAGGGTTTAACACTCACACAAAATAGACTTTGGGTCTTATTAAAACCCACCATGGACCCTATTTGAATCCTTGAAGCACAATTGTTGCAGCTCCTAGCTGCCCTCGTTGTCGCTTGCTCAGCCATCAAACTCTTTTCTATCTCTAGGGCTTCAGCTGTACCACTCGCATGTTGTCCCACGGTGAGATGAAGTTTGTGATCTCCAGATCCACAAACGGGGGCACGTAGAAGCTGATGTCTGTGAGGCATTAGCGGAGGTGGAGTTTGAGAAGAGAAGGGAGGTAGCGCTAGAGTGGGCAAGAACATGGAGCCAAGAAGCTCCTCAAGGGCCTATTCGTTTAATCCCAAATCAATGGGATTCGATAGGATTGTGGGGGATTAAATCATCTACAAGTCAAAATCATCCTCAACCCCCTTCAATCCCCTCCAATTTCTTTGATTTGGATCAAACGAACAATACCTAATGGGGAGAATAGGTTGGTGGAGCTCGGTCATATGGATGTGGTGGATGAGGCTATGGATGTGTCATGTTTTCGATGTTGGCTAGGCAGAGCTATGCTCAAATGTCATGGAGTAGGCGGTGGAGTTGGCCAACACTGTATGTGTAACACCCCTGGTGTTACGAGTTTGTTTAGCACCACGATTTAGGCCTAAGTAAAATTTTTTGAAACAGGTTTCTTGGATTTTGATTTAAAACATACTTGATGTGATAAATGAATCCTGGGTGACTCAGTTTTGTGGACTCGAATCAACACCAAGTTAAATTGCTCAGTGCGTAAAGATATTTAGGAATGTCAGATAATGGTTCTAGCAATTAAATAGCGAACAGTTTATTCTATTAGATTAAGCATGAAAAGCAACTTTTATAAATAAAATAAAATACATTAATAAATAGAACGATATATATAGCTTTTGAATCTAATTTAAATTCGAGCTTTGTTGAGGCTAATCTCATGTTGGCTAGCCGTGTCGAGACGTGGTCTGCGTGCAGAGTCTTGTCGTCGCTGTAGCTTGTACTGCGCTGGCCACGCACTGCATTGCTCCGTCCGTCGTCTTGCTGCTGTGGCTGGCCAAGGCCTGCGGCACTGCTACCGTCCTGGCCGCTTGAATACGGTGGTGCGTTTCCCGCTCTGAATCAATCATTGGATTTATTCGCGTCGCGCCGCATTGTCGGGCCCCGTCGCCGGGTCGCTGCTCTCTCTCCCTCGCGTCCTTTCTCTGAGAGCGTTTTAAAGAAAGTTGGTCAGGTTGTTGTTGCCATGTATTGCTTTGTTTGCAGTTTCCCCAGGAGAGCACGTGGTTCTGTCCCTGCCACGCTGTGTCCTTTCACTTCCCTGCGCGCACGTTGGTGCACCGCTGCCGGCCACGCCACGCCATCCTGTCTTGCCCCCGTGTCAGTGCGCTGGCCGCACCTACGGCGTTTGCCTCCCTCGCTAGCGTCTTATCCATAATTAAAGGGTGCACGTGGTCCTGCTTCCGCCTCAGCCCGTGTGATGACACCGACGTGACCATGCTGAGTAGACCGGGCCACTCCATGCCGCTGCTGCTGCCCTACCCTTGCTTCTTGAGGATGCCGAGCTGCTGCTCTCACTTTGCTTTTTCCTAGCCTCCATCCGTTCTTCCGCTCTTTATTGTGCCGTCGGACCACGGCCGTCATGCCCGCCCATCGTCTCTCCCCTTTACCCCTCGTGCGTGTGCATCTTCCTTTCCCCACGCTGGAGTCGCTGCCCCAGCTCCTGCTCGCCCCTCTGGTCTGCGTTGTCCTCCCGTGCCCACCACAACCACAACGCCGCCCCTCCTTTCTCCTCTTCGCTGTTTGCCTCGTGCCGACATCACCGTGCCGTGCCAACCGCTCGACGTGCTGGACCCGCTGCTCCGCGGCGCTACCCTCCTAAGCACCTCCTCTGCACGTCGCAGCTCCATGTTGCCACGCGTGTTTTCCACCCCGCTTCTCCCCCGCGCTGCCGTGCATCGCATCACCGCTGCCTTTTCTGTGCCGCAATGCCGCACCCTTCCCTGCTCCTTCGCCGCTGCTCAGTCGCCCTGCCTCCCCGCGAGCACGCCTAGACTCGGGTTGCCGGACGTAGCTCCACCTCGCTGTACCGCTAGACAGAGAATCTCACAGGGGGTCGACTCTTGGTCGTGCCCTCCTCTCCAGCCCCGCCTGCTCCTGCGCCTCCCTCCCGACATCGTCCACACTAGGAGCCCCCGATGCAGCCGAGCCGCGTTTTCACGCGTCGCTGATGCCATCGTGGGGCTCCGCCTTCAGCACCTGGTCCACCAATGTCGAAGGGCTACCCTCGCCAGCCGTCATGCCACAACCACCCGTTGGTGCACCATGATCGCCCTCGCTGCCCTGCGCATCGCCTTCGTCGGTCGTCGTTCGATTCCTCTGCCCTGCGCTGCTCCGTTTCAAGGTAGCCAATGGACTTAAGGGTAAATAGTGATAAAGTAAGGGCCTAGGTGCGATAATATTGACTCACAGGAATAGTAGAAACAGAAGCATATTAATAGGTAGAAACGTGGGGTCCTTTATGCAAAAATGCGTGTCGTGCCTGAGCCACGCCGCGTGGGCAGGCTTGTGGGCCGCTCGCACTGTGCCTCCGCGGCCGCAGCCTGCTCCACGTCCTGCCTGGGCCATTCGTGCCGTGAATGGGCCGCGCGCGCAGCGTGCTCTGTGGGCCGGTCCTGTGCTGCTGGGCCGCGCCTGACTAGTTGGTCGCGCGCGCCTGTGGGCCGTCCGCTATCAGCGTGCCTATGGGCTAGGCTGGAGCACCAGTCATGGGCCACGCTGTGGCCGCGCGTTCGCTGGGCCAATTTTGATGGTCGTTGGCTCTCTCTTTCGTTTCTAAAGCATTTGTTAAGTTAGTTTTGAAAATAAACTTGTAAAATTCGTAGTAAATCATAGAAAAATCGTAAAAATACCAAACTAGTTTTGTTGAGTTTCTAAAATCATGATCTATCTAGTAGTGTATTTTGTTCACATAGACTAGGTATGTTTTTAGGGTTGCTCTAATTATTTTAAAATGCTTAATATTGTTAAAGGTGAACTCGTAGAAATTTCCATGATAAATCGGTGATAGTGTTGATTCTAAAAATTTTACAGTAAATTACTAATATTGTTAGCTGCTCACTGTAATTTCTATAGCACCAGAATAATTAGTTTGCTAGATAGATAATGATGCCCTATCTTCAACAATGATTAAATTGATAGAATGAAATAAAGAAATAATTTGGATTTGTATAACTAAAACATTTGTTGGGAAGTAACACCTTATTCGAAAACGTGGATACGTAGCCTACGTACAGTCATCGTTAGAACTAGCTCGTTAACTTGAAAGGCATAAATCGTATTTTACAAGTTACTATTATAGTTGATTAATTACGTCTTTGCATTGCATCGCATTGCATATCATAATAGGAACGTCGATGGATTACGGAGTCATCGGAAGTTGCTGGAGAAATGGTGCTTTTAGAGATCGGGTCATCATGATGGAAGGCTAACTTCTAATTATATTTTACCCTAGCAAGCCTGAAAGGTTCTAATGGCTAGAGGGAGGGTGAATAGCCTAATAAAAATTTCTACAACAACACTTAGCAAACCGATTAGACAATTATGAGGCGAAGCAAGTGTTGTGCTAGCCTACAAAAATTATAAGCCACCTACCACAATTCTAGTTTATATAGTATGTATCCACATAAAGGCTATGTCACTACACTAAGTTAGTGTGCTCTCAAATGCTAACTAAAGAGCCACACTACCCAAACTAACAAGCTCTCACAACTAGCTACACTAAAGAGCTTGACAACTAGTTTGCGGTAAAGTAAAGAGAGTAAGCAAGATAATTATACCGCCGTGTCGAGGAGTGAACCAATCAATCACAAGAATCAATATCAATAAAGACCAATCACCTCGGAATCAAAGGATGAACACAATGATTTTTTACCGAGGTTCACTTGCTTGCCGGCAAGCTAGTCCTCGTTGTGGCGATTCACTCACTTGGAGGTTCACGCGCTAATTGGGTTCACACGCCAAACCCTCAATAGGGTGCCGCACAACCAACACAAAATGAGGATCACACAAGCCACGAGCAATCCACTAGAGTACCTTTTGGCGCTCTGTCGGGGAAAGGTCAAGAACCCCTCACAATCACCACGATCGAAGCCGGAGACAATCACCAACCTCCGCTCAACGATCCTCACTGATCCAAGCCATCTAGGTGGCGGCAACCACCAAGAGTAACAAACGAACCCCGCAGCGAAACACGAACACCAAGTGCCTCTAGATGCAAACACTCAAGCAATGCACTTGGATTCACTCCTAATCTCACAAAGATGATGAATCAATGATGGAGATGAGTGGGAGGGCTTTGGCTAAGCTCACAAGGTTGCTATGTCAATGAAAATGGCCAAAGGTTGTGAGCTACAGCTGGCCATGGGGCTTAAATAGAAGCCCCCATGAAATAGAGCCGTTATACCCCTTCACTGGGCATAACGCGGGCTGACCGGACGCTCCGGTCCAACTGACCGGACACAGCACCGGACGCACCGGTCGTGAATACCGGACGCGTCCGGTTGGCATACCGGACGTGTCCGGTTGGCATACCGGACGTGTCCGGTAGCCCCCAGACTACCGCGTGTCCAGTTCAAACCAACATAGCCGTTGCTACTTAATCTACCGACGATCGGACGCTCACACCGGACGCACAAACACAAATGACCGGACGCTGAGCCGCAGCGTCCGGTGGAGTACAGTAAGCATCCTTGTCCGATTGGACACATCTGGTGATACCGGATCACACGCTGCCAGCGTCCGATCGACTGTCCTGCCGTATACTGTTTTTTCTGATTCACACCGAATGCGTTCGGTGTGGTGACCGGACGCGTCCGGTCGCGGAGTTCGTCGCCAAATACCGGACGTGTCCGGTCACCATACCGGACACGTCCGGTCACTCTGTAACCAGCGCGGCTAACTCCTCTTCGACTCTATCTTCTTCACCCTTGCTCAAATATGCCAACCACCAATTGTATCACCTTGTGCACATGTGTTAGCATATTTTCACAAACATTTTGAAGGGTGTTAGCACTCCACTAGATCCTAAATGCATATGCAATGAGTTAGAGCATCTAGTGGCACTTTGATAACCGCATTCCGATACGAGTTTCACCCCTCTTAATAGTACGGCTATCAATCCTAAATGTGATCACACTCTCTAAGTGTCTTGATCACCAAAACAAAATAGCTCATATGGTTTATACCTTTGCCTTGAGCTTTTTGTTTTTCTCTTTCTTCTTTCCAAGTCCAAGCACTTGATCATCATCATGGTATCATCATCATCATGCTATGATCTTCATTTGCTTCATCACTTGGGGTGTGCTACCTATCTCATGATCACTTGATAAACTAGGTTAGCACTTAGGGTTTCATCAATTCACCAAAACCAAACTAGAGCTTTCAATCTCCCCCTTTTTGATAATTGATGACAACCCTTTCACAAAGATATGAATTGAAATTCAATTGAATCCATGTTGCTTGCCCAAGCATATTTACCATGTGTAAAAGGATATGGACAAGTTTCATGAACCCCAAATGGTAGCAATTGCTCCCCCTACATATGTGCTAAGAGTTTGGATAGTAGCTTGCACATATGCTTAGATAGGAAATATAGGAGACAATATCTACCAAATGATGCTAAGGTATAAAAGATGGACCTTTGAAGCGTGATACCAATTGGAGTGCACCAATATACCATCCTTAGCACCATGGTTAGCTCAATACCACTTGGAAACAACACTTGGAAATGAAAGTTATCTAGTGATTTTATTTCATCATTCAATCTTACAACTAACATACATCACACAAGCATGGATGTTTAAATTTAATACTTGTGCCATGCAAGCAAACATATGAAATACACATTCAAATGCATCATCCAAGTTCATGAGCTTACTCCCCCTACTTGTGTGCTCAAAATTTTAGTTGATCCCTTTCCTTTGTCATATCTCTCCCCCTATGTTATAAATCAAGATATCTTTATGTTTCTCTCCCTTTATGATATTTCTTCCCCTTTTTCACTATCTTTACTAATATCTTTGTTTCTCTCCCCCTTTGTCATCAATGACCACAAAAGTTTAAAATATAGATAGTATTATTCGTAGGGTCAAGATTATCAATGTCAATCAATGGGGTGTGGATTATTTTCCTAAATTTGGTCCAATCTAGATTATTTGCCAAAGATATTTAACTTGGTTTGATCCAAGGACAAGCTTCTTCACACCTCCAAATAAGGGTTATCTTATACCATATTGAGTTAAATACTTAGAGCTCATTCTCTAGATTAAACACTAGGTTTACAAGCCTATAAACATGTCATATGCCATCACTAGATCAAGTCAAGCATAGAAGCAATAGTGATACCATATAGACATCAAAATCATTTGATTTTCATGAATGAGTCTAATAAAATAGAACCACTAGAAAGGTCCTAATAAAATTGAAGATGTGACTAGATGCACTAATCATGTCCTTAGCAAAGATGTATGTCATGCCAATCAACTTTTACCTTGGATTGCTCGAAGGAGAGGCATGTCATATGAGTGAGGGGGTGCATCAACACATATTTGAGAAATCCAATATGTTCAACTCATTCCTTAGCTTGCAAAACCTTTTCTCATACAATGGCTTGGTGAATATGTCGGCAAGTTGATCTTCGGTGCCTACACTCTCAATGCAAATGTCCCCTTTTTGTTGGTGATCTCTTATGAAATGGTGGCGGACATCAATGTGCTTTGTTCTTGCATGTTGAACCGGATTGTTGGTTAGCTTGATTGTACTCTCATTGTCACATAGCAATGGCACTTTCTTGAACTTGATTCCAAAGTCACTCAAAGTGGCCTTCATCCAAAGTATTTGTGCACAACAACTACCGGTGGATATGTATTTGGCTTCGGCGATTGATAATGCAACACTATTTTGCTTCTTTGATGACCATGAAACAAGTGATCTTCCCAACAATTGACATGTGCCCCGAGGTGCTCTTCCTTTCAACCTTGCATCCCGCATAATCCGAGTCGGAGTAACCAACTAGCACAAACTTTGCTCCTTTGGGATACCACAAACCAGCATTTGGTGTATGCTTTAAGTACCTCAATATCCTCTTTGTAGCCTTCAAATGACCTCAAGTACCTCAATATCCTCTTTGACAAGAGCTACAAAGCTTATCCTTCTCAAACACAACATCTTTCAAGCCTCTAACTAAGTCATGCTTAACCAATCTATTCAATTGTTTCATTCCAACATGACCAAGCCTTCTATGCCATAACCAACCCATGCTAGACTTAGTGAACAAGCATGTAGATAATCTAGCTTCACTAGCATTGAAATCAACCAAGTATAGATTCTCATATCTAAAGCCTTTGAAGATCAAGTTAGAGCCATCTACACTTATGATCTCTACACCATCTACCCCAAATATACATTTGAATCCAAGATCACACAATTGAGCCACGGATAGCAAGTTGAAGTTCAAGCTCTCTACTAACAACACATTGGATATGCTCATGTCATTGGATATTGCAATCTTACCAAGTCCTTTGACCTTGCATTTGCCATTGTCACCAAATGTGATACTATCATAATCATCATTGCCATTGGTGTTGATTGAGTTGAACATTCTTGCATTATCAGTCATGTGTTGAGTGCACCCACTATCAAGAACCTAATGCCTTCCTCTGGCTTTATAATTGACCTACAAAAGAAGACTAATTCTTTTTAGGTACCCAAACTTGTTTGGGTCCTTGAAGGTTAGTCACTAGGCTCTTTGGTACCCAAATGACTTTCTTCTTTGAGCCCATCCATGGTTTACCAATGAACTTAGCCTTCACACCATTTGTACCCTTAGTAAGCATATAGCATGAATCAAGATTAATGGAGGATACATTAGCATTTTTGCTCTTATTTTTGCATTCTTGCTCTTTGTGACCCACTTGCTTGCAACTAGTGCAAAACCGACCATTGTTCTTCACAAAACTAGTCTTGTGAGGAGCAAAGGCCGCTTTGCCTTTCTTGGGGGTATAGCCCAATCCCTCTTTGTAGAGAGAAGCTATTTGGCTACCCAAACACATAAGCAAGCGGTCCTCACCACCATAAGCCTTAGCTAAGGTGTGAGTGAGCTTAGTGACCTCCTTCTTGAGGTTCTCATTCTCAACCACTAGTGAGGCATCATAAGTGAGACCATCACTACTAGATGAGGTAGAAGTGGAAGTGCTACAAGAAGGGTTAGTAGGAGCAACAATGGTAGGCATAGATAGTGATTCATCAATTATATCACAAGTTAAACCTACATTGCAAGTTTCAACATGCTTCTTTTTATTTTGCTTATTAAGCGAAGAAGAATGAGCTTTTTCAAGCTTTTTGTGAGCTTTGCCAAGCTTCTCATGGGCTTCCTCTAGCTTCTCATGAGTTGCTTTGAGCTCATCAAGGGCTTGCTTAAGGGCTTTTACCTCCTTATTCAAGCTCTTGCATTCTCTTCTCTTAATGTCAAAGTGTTCTTTAGCATCTTCTAGCATGTCAAATAATTCATCCTTAGTAGGTTCATCATTATCACTATCACTATCATTTTCATTTTCATGTTCATTTTCATCAACATGTTCTTCATCACTTTCATCATCACAAGATTGTACCTTAGTGGCCTTAGCCATGAAGCATGATGAAGATTTGAAGAGAGAAGGCTTCTCATTGATAGCAATGCTTGCAAGAACCATCTTCTTGGTGGTCTTGTTATCATCACTATCATCATCATCATCACTTGAGGAAGCATCACTATCCCAAGTGACTACATATGAACCACCCTTCTTCTTCTTGAAGGCCATCTTGTCCTTCTTCTCTTTCTTTTCCTTCTTGTCATTCTTCTTGTTCTTCTTGTTGTCATCATCATTGTCACTATTGTATGGACATTGGGCAACAAGATGATCTTTGCTTCTACACTTGAAGCACCTTCTTGACTCTTCTTTGTTTTTGGATGAAGACTTCTTCCTTCTAGCATGGTAGCCCTTCTTCACCATGAATTTGCCAAATCTCTTGACAAAGAGAGCCATCTTCTCACCATCATCATCATCCCATGAATCATCTTCTTCACTTGATGTTTCTTGCTTAGCTTTGCCCTTGGATGATGTGGCTTTGAATGCCATGCTCTTCTTCTTGTCATCCTTCTTGTCATTTTTCTTCTCCTTCTTTTCTTCCTTCTCATCATCATCTCTATAAGTATCATCGGTCATTATATTTCCCAATACTTGGTTTGGTGTCATAGTGTCCAAACCGCTTCTCACTAGAATGGTGACCAATGTACCAAATCTTGAAGGCAAGCATCTCAAGAACTTGTGGGAGAAGTCCTTGTCCTTCACTTCTTCTCCAAGTGCTTTGAGATCATTGATAAGCACTTGAAGCCTATGGAACATCTCCGGCACACTCTCATCATCCTTCATCTTGAAGCTTGCAAACTTTTCTTTAAGGATGTATGCCTTAGCACCCTTTACGGCTTGAGTACCTTCAAATGATTCTCCCAACTTCTTCCATGCCTCATAAGCCATCTCAATATTTTTGACTTGCTCAAATGTTCTTTCATCAATTACACATGAATAGCACTTAGAGCAATGTCATTGTTTTGGAGAAGTACTTCTTCGGCCGCGGTGGGATTCTCCGGATCTTCAATCTCAATTTTTGTTTCTACCACCTTCCAAACCTTCCTATTGATTGACTTGATATAAGTTGTCATCTTGGCCTTCCAATAGGGATAGTTGGAGCCATCAAATTGGGGTGGCTTCTTGGTGTTGTTGATTTGAGCTATTTTAACACCGAAGGTTGTTAAGCCTCAAATAACGGTGACCTCGGCTCTGATACCACTTGAAAGGTCCTAATGGCTAGAGGGGGGTGAATAGCCTAATAAAAATTTCTACAACAACACTTAGCAAACCGATTAGATAATTATGAGGCGAAGCAAGTGTTGCGCTAGCCTACTAAAATTGCAAGTCACCTACCATAATTCTAGTTTATATAGTATGTATCCACATAATGGCTATGTCACTACACTAAGTTAGTGTGCTCTCAAATGCTAACTAAAGGGCCACACTAACCAAACTAACAAGCTCTCACAACTAGCTACACTAAATAGCTTGACAACTAGTTTGCGGTAAAGTAAAGAGAGTAAGCAAGATAGTTATACCGCCATGTCGAGAAGTGAACCAATCAATCATAAGAATCAATATCAATGAAGACCAATCACCTCGGAATCAAATGATGAACACAATGATTTTTTACCGAGGTTCACTTGCTTGCCGGCAAGCTAGTCCTCGTTGTGGCGATTCACTCACTTGGAGGTTCACGCGCTAATTGGCTTCACACGCCAAACCCTCAATAGGGTGCCGCACAACCAACACAAGATGAGGATCACACAAGTCATGAGCAATCCACTAGAGTACCTTTTGACGCTCCGCCGAGGAAAGGTCAAGAACCCCTCACAATCACCACGATCGGAGCCGGAGACAATCACCAACCTCCGCTCAATGATCCTCACTGCTCCAAGCCGTCTAGGTGGCGGCAACCACCAAGAGTAACAAGCGAACCCCGCAGCAAAACACGAACACCAAGTGCCTCTAGATGCAAACACTCAAGCAATGCACTTGGATTCACTCCCAATCTCACAAAGATGATGAATCAATGATGGAGATGAGTGGGAGGGCTTTGGCTAAGCTCACAAGGTTGCTATGTCAATGAAAATGGCCAAAGGTTGTGAGCTACAGCCGGCCATGGGGCTTAAATAGAAGCCCCCACGAAATAGAGCCGTTATACCCCTTCACTGGGCATAACGTGGGCTGACCAGACGCTCCGGTCCAACTAACCAGACGCAGCACCGGACGCACCGGTCGTGAATACCGGACACGTCCGGTCGGCATACTAGACGTGTCCGGTAGCCCCTAGACTGCCATGTGTCCAGTTCAAATCAACATAGCCATTGCTACTTAATCTGCCGACGACCGGACGCTCACACCGGACGCACAAACACAAATGACCGGACGCTAAGCCGCAGCGTCCGGTGGAGTACAGTAAGCATCCTTGTTCGACCGGATGTGTCCGGTGATACCGGACCGGACGTTGCCAGCGTCCGATCGACTATCCTACCGTATACTGCTTTTTCTGATTCACACCGGACGTGTCCGGTGTGGCGACCGGATGCGTCCGGTCGTGGAGTTCGTCGCCAAATACCGAACGTGTCCGGTCACCATACCGGACGTGTCCGGTCACTCTATAACCAGCGCGGCTAACTCCTCTTCGACTCTATCTTCTTCACCCTTGCTCAAATGTGCCAACCACCAAGTGTATCACCTTGTGCACATGTGTTAGCATATTTTCACAAACATTTTGAAGGGTGTTAGCACTCCACTAGATCCTAAATGCATATGCAATGAGTTAGAGCATCTAGTGGCACTTTGATAACCGCATTCTGATACGAGTTTCACCCCTCTTAATAGTATGGCTATCAATCATAAATGTGATCACACTCTCTAAGTGTCTTGATCACCAAAACAAAATAGCTCCTATGGTTTATACCTTTGCCTTGAGCTTTTTGTTTTTCTCTTTCTTCTTTCCAAGTCCAAGCACTTGATCATCATCATGGTATCATCATCATCATGCTATGATCTTCATTTGCTTCATCACTTGGGGTGTGCTACCTATCTCATGATCACTTGATAAACTAGGTTAGCACTTAGGGTTTCATCAATTCACCAAAACCAAACTAGAGCTTTCAAAGCCCCGGTGCATAACCTCTACTTTTCTACACTTTAAATTATATTTGCGCGTTAAGTTTTTAGGAGTTGAATGAAACCCACTTGCATAAATATCTCTTTATCCTATGAGTCTTACTAGTATGACAGGATCATGTAGAATGCTATGCTGCAGGACTCCGGTAGAAGTCGAGTGATTGCCTGTCACTCGCGAGATATAGGGAAATATATTACTGTATTATTATCACTTGAAAAATATAAATGTGGAAATAAAAAATGGTGATCGGGTAGGGATATGGTTTGGGTATTGGTGGGTGTAAGATGTTGTGTCGCCGTGGCTGCGGGGCATAGCTTGGTTACACTGCTTTCCCTATCTGTGTCGGTTAAGGATCGGTCGTTGCATAAGGCTCTAGAGAAGTCACAGACTTATTATCCCGAGTACATACTTGGGTATGGGTGCTTGGAAGACTTGTTACTCTCTTGTCATGGGTTTCGGCTCTTTTTGGACCGACTATATTGGTGGTTTTAGGGTTAGGAGGTCCTTGCACCGCACTGAGTCCGAGACTCAGGGGCGGGGGCTTGGAGTCCTAGTTTGGACGGGGACTTGGACCCCGTGACAGGAAGGTAGTGGGTTGGTCCTGCTTGTGCCTTAGGTACAACGGGGCGTGTGTTTTCGGGGTACCCAGCTACGGGCATTGATTCGTGAATCGTTGGGAAATCAGATACGGCTTGTCTGCGGTCTAGCACCATAGTAAGAACTGAAAGATAAAAAATGGAATGGAAAAAGGAAATCTGATTGCTTACCACCTGCTTGAAAGTAGCACAGGTGCTTATATAGAATTGTTGGTTAATGAATTAATGCGGCTGTTAATAAAAATCGAATATAAGGACGTACGCTTAGTAATGCTTTCTGTAGATGTAATGAACCCACAAGCCAGATAACCTTGCATATCCTTAGAGTCTTTTCTTTCTTCCTATTGGGTAAGTCTTGCTGAGCACAATTGAGTACTCAGGGTTTTATTTCCCCATGTTGCAGGTGATAGGTGGATGCTAGATCTGACTCTTGTATGTGGATTCCTCCTAGTGGGCTCAGAGATGATTTCCTTTACGCTGCGATCATAGTTTTTATTTATAACCCTCACTAAATATTTTTATAAATGAAAGTCTTACAATCTGTTGTCATAGTTTAGATACTAATGCTTCATCACGTCATGAATAGATATTCATTTCCGCTGTAATCCTGATCACATGTGTTATATTCTGCTGTTAAATTAAATTGTTCATAACTCTGATAACATGCTCATATTTCGCTATTATAATTAGTAAATATTATACTCTGATGTTGTATTAAAAGTGTTGTAAGAAATGGTTAATAATGATGTAAGCTTTATTCTCTCATTTGTGATCCTAATGGAAAAATATGGATTTTCGGGTTCTCCCCTGGGGTGTGCCCGACAGAACTGCGTAATTTGGTGTTCTCCCTTGAGTGCTTAGTGTCTAATAGAAGACGAGCACTCCTGGGAGGCTTTGGATTAGGCGGTTCTGCCACAGTATGCTTGATTGTGCATCATCAATCCGCTTGACCAGAACAAAGGACCAAACTAAGGAGACCGAAGACCAAACCCTTGGTTCTTCAATTCTCCATGCTATTTCAGGACCGAAAATATCGAATGAGCCGTCGCTACAAACCGAACCTCTAACCCCTAGTTAGAATGTCACAAATATATAATCTGTAAAAATAACTAAACATATGCTTACCATTTATGGCTTCTTGGTTGGAATCCTAGATAGCCTGTAAGACAGAAAGCACGGTTACTTAGGCCATGTTCGGATTCACTATCTCATAATAGTTATCTGGCTAATGGCTCATTATCTGATTTGGGTCAGCTAGTGGGATAGTTGTTATCTAAAGCACAAGCTAACAATTAGCTAGTCTATTATCTACCTGTTTGGATCTAAAAGAGATAATTATTAGCAGATAATTACTACGTATAAGGACCCGAATCCAAACAGGGCCATAGAAAGTCGATGATATTTCATGGTCAGATAATAATGGAGAATTTCTGGTTGGCTAGTGTCTAAGACGGATAATACCAATAATGAGAGGAAAATGCACAATATTAATATGGTTGGTGATATCTTCATGACCATATATAAACTATTAAAATTTATCATTTAATTTCTCTCATCTAATCAGTACTACGAAAATTAAAAATTCCAATAAGGAGCACCTGTATATTTTTAATTATATATCACATAAAAACAGTCCTCTAATCCAACAAGGAAAAGAATTAGAAAAACAGAAAATAAACACAAGGTCAGCGACGTGGTTTGGAGCCTGGTCCAGTGGGCCTGGACAGACACGGAAACACCTCGACCAGAACCCAAAACGCAAAAGCACAGGAGCATCCAGGCCTGGTCCGCGCCCATGCAAATCTATACAGCAGTTTAGTAGAGACGTCACGAGAGGTGTCGCGTAGAGGTGTTTGGCTAATAAAAAAATAAATTATAGAATCCGTCGGTAATTAATAAGATAAATTTATTAAATTTAATTAATTTAGGGTTAGCATATATTTACTGTAGCATTAAAGCTGGATAACAAGCTGTCTCGGCTTGTTCTGGCTTGTTAAGATAACGAGCTAGCTTGACTCGGCTCGGCTCGTTATCCTAACGAGTCAGAAAGCCAGCTTGGCTCGACTCGGCTCGTTAAAAGCTCGAGCTGGCTCGTTAAGCTCGCGAGCCAGGTATAAAAAATACATAAAATATAATATTTGCATTTATCTAAAGTTTGAGAATAATAATAATATAAAGAAATGCATCTAGACCAGTTACCAGTTAATTTATAGGATCTAGACTAGTTATCAGTCAATTGTAAAGTGCAAGACATGAAGTAATATAAAAATTAATATAAGTTTTGATACTTTTTTTAAAGCTTGACTCGTATAGCTCACGAGCGGCTCACGAGCTGGCTCGAGTTGGTTCGTTATAGCTAACGAGCTAAAATTTTGACTCGGCTCGGCTCGTTATCATAACGAGCCGAGCCGAGCCAGCCACGAGTCGAGCGAACTAACGAGCCTCGAGTTTTTCGTCCAGCCTTACGTAGCATTATTTATTTTTTTAATTCACATTTATTACTCCATGTGTCCGCACATCCGATCCTACTAAATTTTAGGGCTTGTTTGGTTTCCGGCCACAATTTGCTATGACTAATGTTAGGCACCAGCCACATGTGTGGCTTGCCATAATCTGTGGCAAAAACAAGGTGTTTGGTTAGTGACTAAGGTTTGGCAAATAAAGTGCGGTTGCTGTTTGGATTTCAGCCACAAAAATTTAGAAAATTGTTGTGGCATATGTTTGGTTTGCTGCCACATATACCTCAAGCCACGTATATTACCAGTTTGCCAACCTTTACACAAAATCAGTAACCAGGAAAAACAATCAACAACCGGCTGTTTATTCTTCACGAGCAAAATAAGAACACACCATCTTCTAGCCATCATTCATTACCGGACAACTAAAAGTTTCTGAACATATTTACAAAACAGCCACGTTCAAGCTACAGGCAGGTTTAAAGGTCTAGATTACAATATTAATTACAAAAGCAGCAAGCAGCTAGGCATGGATTAGTACTACACTGCCAAAATGGGCACACATCGAACCAAACAGCCTTCTCCTAAGCCTAAAGATGGCAATGGGGCCCCGATACCCGATACCCGACGGGTATTTGATCCATTAGGGGACGGGGATGGGATCATATCTTTACCCGCGGGCATCTAAATGGGCAAGAATCCATCCCCGACGGGTATAGCGGGTACAGGAACGTTCTCTGTTTACCCGTCCCCGTTACCTGTTGGGGAACCTGACTATTTGAGCTGTCATGCGAGTATTAGGCCCAAAGAAGCTCAACATAGGTATTTTAGTCCAAATCTGAATAATCATATATATAGTTTGTGTGTTCTAAGAACCCCAGTTCATTTTTTCCTCACCATCTCCGCCAGCAGCACAAGCACGCCTGCCTCACGAGCGCTCGTGCCCCTCGCTTCCTCAGTTCGGTCTCTCTGCCACCTTTGCTCGTCCTCCTCGCAACCTCGCTCCTTCTCCTTGTTATCTCCGAGACTCCGACACTTATACCCGGGTGAAGAAGAAACGTCTCCGATTGCAAAGCTGCGACCCCAAGTGTCCTTGTTTATCGGGTATGCAGTACTCGTCAGGTATCTGTTACCCGACCGATACTCAACGGGTATGGGGATGGACAAGAATCTATACCCGAGACAGTTAATGGGGATGGGGATGGGATGAATTCTCCGTAGCGGGGAAGAGAACATTCCGGCGATACCCGATGGGTATATCCCCATTGCCATCCTTACCTAAGCCATCAGTCATCACCACAGCCAAAATAAGAACCCAACCAAGTTTCTGGGCTCACCACAAGCTAAGCTTCACAAGTTAAAGCCTTCTCTGTCACATAAGAACTTGAACACCCAAGCATTCAGAGTATCGGCGCTTGCATTACATAACCAGCCACGCTTACCTTTATTCTCCTTGGTAGACAAATGTTCACCAATAAGAACCCTCTGATCTGGTGTCATTGGGATTGTCTCTAGTTTTTGTCATAATAGTGCATGAGGATCAGTAAGCTGTGGCATTTGGGGAGGGGCAGTGGCAGCAAGTGTTTCCCGAAGTGACTTCATTGTAGCAGTTATTTCATCAGTGGAACCTGCAAAACGGCTCTTGTTTCTTGGTTTCTTAGTTGGTGACTTATTGGCTCTTGGACGCTTCCTCCTAGCTTCACTAGTGCTGGAAGATGTGTTATCAAATGTAGCATGTCTGGTTGGAGTTGGCAAAGTGTCTGAATCCTCACCTTCTAGATCTTCAGGCTGTGTGTAGCAATTGAGGTCAATTAGTTCTCTTGATTCATCACTATCTGAG
This sequence comes from Miscanthus floridulus, assembly GCF_019320115.1. Taxonomy (NCBI): domain Eukaryota; kingdom Viridiplantae; phylum Streptophyta; class Magnoliopsida; order Poales; family Poaceae; genus Miscanthus; species Miscanthus floridulus. The sequence goes on along the minus strand of NC_089597.1, from coordinate 124,005,270 downwards.
CCATCATCAGCATCCATGCATGTGTTCTGGTCCATAGCCAAAGATCCATCAGCATTGGATCATATGAATAGTTCTCTCATCTCATAGTAGAACTTGATGGGCTTAGCAAGCAGGTGTCTTGCTCTATCCTGCAATCATGTGAACAACGAAATTGATTTCATATACTGTGAACAAGTGAATTGGTTTCAGATTCTAAAATAGAATAAATAATAATTAAATTTAGTGCAAGCAACTTACAGATAATTCTGCTTTCTCAGATTCTGAAACAATCACCATGCATCTGGTTTCATCAAATGTGTTGCCACTATTCCTCAGAGCTGTTGCAATGTACTTCCAATTTTCTTTGTGGTACCTATAGTGACGGTCCACTTGATCAACGGTCACCCCCATAGCAAACTTCTTGTTTAACTCATTAGCACACAGCAGGAGATGTGATTTCTTGAACTTAAATCCTGTATGCTGTTTTTTCAAATACTCAATGCACCACTCTAGCATGTACTTTGACTGATCCTCATGCCAATTCAAGGACCTCTCACGGGAGGGTGCAACAACATCAACCTTAGCCTTTCCCTTGGCCATGGCTGTTTTCCATACAAGAGATATTTAATTAAAATCACAATTAAATTTGCAAGAAAAGGTACATAATAGAGATCACAGAGACTCAAATAAATTGGGATGACAGAACAACAGCCAACCTGTACCAGGTACATGTAGGTACAAAGCATCGCATTATATATGTTCCATACATAGAAAAGAAAGCATCACACTTGAATATATGTTCGATACATAGAGGTAAATCAACAAGAATTAATTTGCAAAGATAGTAGCACACAATTTCTTGAACCTAATCTAGAGTAGCTCCTACTTTATCTTCCCACATCCTTTGAGCCATGTCATCTCTTTTTCTAGCCCATGCCACATTTTCCTGGTGCATATCACTACGATTTCTAATACTTCGAGGCAAGGTTGTGTACCAAGCAGCATCATCATAAACATACTCGTCAGGACCGTCCTGTAAGATCCAATTATGAAGAGCACAACAAGCCATCACAATTTTGACTTGTGTTTTCAAAAGGAAGAACGGCTGACTCTTGAAGATTTTGAAACGATTCTTGAGGGTACCAAATGCTCGTTCAACAGTAGTTCTAAGTGAGGAATGGCGAAGATTGAATAATTCCTTCGGGTTCTGAGGCTCCCTGGTCCCCCTATATTCTTGTAGGTGATATCGAGTACCACGGTACGGAGGTAATACACCAGGCCTTGCTGCATATCCAGCATCAGCTAGGAAATATTTGCCTACATCATTGGTTTTTCAGATTAATTAGTTAAGTATATAGGTGAAGTTTCAGATTGGAGGTATTAGGACAATGGAGTATTCCTACCTGTTGGTATGTTAAGCCCATTAGGACATGATAGAGCATCTTGAAGCACATAAGAATCATGGGTTGATCCCTCCCATCCGGCAAGAACATATATGAACCTTAGGTCAAAATCAACTGCTGCTAGCACATTTTGGCTTGTATATGATTTTCTACCCCTAAACCGATCTTGCATATGGAAAGGTACACATGCTGGTATATGTGTACCATCGAAGGCTCCTATGCATCCCTACGGAAATATTTTTTTTCAAAAAAAAGATTAATATGACACCTAAACTAAACTCCAAATTATTGATTAACAAATTTGATGTACCTCAAAATAAGGGTGAAATCTGTCCGGAGAACTTGTTATCTTTGAATGTGTCTCAACAGATCTGATACATATGAGGTCACGACCAAGGGTACAAAGGGCATCTAAAACATGATGGAAATACCTACTAACAGTTTCACTTGACCTCATGAACTCAAAACCAATTGATCTGTTTGACCAATGGTGCCCAACACAATGGATAAACATGGCAACTTGTTCCTCTATTGACACATGAAAAGTGTCCTCTAGCAAGGCACGTGATCTAAGTTCATGACAGAGTTTATGAAATACAGCTTTCCTCATACGCAACTCACTTATGCAATGGGCCTCAGTACCATGATACAAACGATTTAGACGTGCCAATCTATCAACATCTCTATCTATCACGGGAGCATAAGTTATGGCCCTTCTTCTTTTTCTTGATTTAATCCTATGCAGATACATGGCCAGACACACAAGAATACCAGCAATTAACCTTCTCCTCCATATATAATGGAGGTAGTCCAAGTAATACTGCAAGTATAGTTTTCTTTGACCCATCTAAAACATATGTTCAGAAATAAGGATGAATCAGTAATAAACTAGCAAAGCATCTCATCATTGATTTTTTTTCTCCACCAGAAAATCAATGCCAAAGGGGATAATGGAATTAACCTTCTTTGTGTGCAAGGGCTTTCCGCACTTGAACCTTCTTTATCTGCAGGGACTGATTGCGCATGACCAACACCACGAGATGGATGGATCTTCACCTGTTTCACTAATTTGTTTCAGATCTGCACACATGGAGAGAACAACCAGAGCTCAACAGGGAGGGGAGAAGCAATGCGACTGAGATGGAGAAGACGGTTGTGGGACTGATAATTTCAGATCTTTACCTGGTTGACTGAACACCACGAGAAGCAGAGGCAGTCAGGCAGTAGGGGCGGCGACGTCCTGGTCCTTGGACTTGCGCGTGGACGTAGGAGAGGCGGCGGCAGCAGGGAGCGGGCGAGCGGCGGCTCCTGTGCGGCGGCTCCTGGCCGCGACGGCAGTAGGGCGCGGCGGCCTGATGCCTGGTCGCGAAGCGCGCGGGCGGTCCCTACGGGCGGCGTCGGCGGCGGACCGGCTGGGAGGATGTCGGCATTTTTTCGATTGGGAGGAGTGTCGGGAGATGATAGGGAGCCGGGATGCTTTTCTACTGCGGTGAAAATCCAGGTTCGGCGCGCCACGGTGGGCTGGGGCGGCAAAAACGCCCGCCACCGCCCGCCACACTTTTTGCGAAGGAATTCAGTGGCAGGGTAATTTCGTGGCGGTGGCGTACCGAATCTGAATGTTGAACCAAACACCTACCAAAAACGTTGTGGCAAACTTAAGGTTAGGCGTGGCAGCCTGTGGCCACGATCCAAACAGCCCCTTAGTTGGGAAACTAAACACGCCGGTTCATCCCGCTGCGCTGCGCTCAGCGCTAGCTATCGCTACAGCCGCCGCCGCCGCCTGACGTGAGGTGCCCAGGTCTTCGTCGGGCCCTCTTCGCCAGGTCTTGGACTGGTGCCTCGCCCGCGGTGAGCACCGATGGTATGGCCGCACTTCTGTTCCCTTGGTGCCGTGCGGAACCGAGCACCCAAACCCTAGCTTAAACGGACTCTGATGATCTGTTCTAGCTGTGTAGATGCGTACAACAATGGCCTTTACTCGATCCGCGCCTGTGATGTGCGATTTTGTCCAGCCATCCGCCCGAGGTCTGGGTAGGTCCTTCTGATCCATCGCGTGAGAGATCCGTCCATGGATCGTAGGTCTGTTTGCATGGATGATGGACCAGTCAACCACATACCAGGGGTGAGGTATTGTTGTGGCTCACTGTATGATTGTAAGGAGTGGAAATATACCAGGGGTGGGGTGCTGTTGTGGTTCCCTGTATGATTGTAAAGAGTGGAAATGGTATATTCTCCAACATGGGGATGGCGACTCACAAAAGCTTTGGGATGGGGGAACCTTGGACGCGGGAACTCTTTCCTGCTTCGCGACAACGTTTGATTAAGTTTTAATTGTTTGCTCCCACCTCCGCGTGGCGGGTATTAAAACTAAGACGTCATGCCCCGTGCCCCTCACGCTTGTTTTTGTCCTGTGTAGTCATGGTGGATTTTTAAAAGCTGTTGAGCTAATCAGAACATGGTCACATGGCTAGGTTTCTTAATTGAAAAAAAGGCAGACTAGGAAGTGCTTTCTTTGGATCTATGTATGTTTACGCAGAGCATGGGAATGGACATGCTATGCATATGGTTTACTACACTGAATACTGTTCCTGTTTATTCGCTTTGCATCCCTCAAGATCTGAATGTGGTAAATGCAGATAGTAACCTAATTGCATTGATTTGCAGTAAGCAGACTTAGGAGCTTTTGAGTTGGGATGAATATTTTTTAATGCTGCTAGGCCTTATCATAATGACGTGTTTTTATTTTTTTTCCCCTCTTTTGGTTAATTCTGTGTCGTTATTATTGATGCCTTGTATTTAATTTATTTTCTCTTTTTTCTTGGTGGCTCATGTTGGGCTTCAACTCTAGCCCACCTCAACTTGATAGAGACTAAAGGGCTTTGTTGTTACTATTGCATTTTTGTTTTTGGTGCTGGATGACCAATGGTAGAAGTCAACCTTCATACTAAATTTGGCTTCCTGAATTTTAAGGTTCCCAATGACATTTGGTTTGTTTGTGCAACACCTCAGATATGGTTTGAAATGTTTTTTTTATCACAAGACTGCATGTACTGTAGTATTTAGTTTCCTACTTGTAAGCTTTCATTTACATGTCCTTGATTGATCCTGAGCCTTTTCCAAACTTTTCTGCACCAGTCTATATCTTAGTACTCAATCCATAATTTTGTCATGGTAGCAAGCAATGAGGTTCCATGCAATGGTATCCTTATAATTAGATATCGTAGCAATCGCATTGTCCTAACTAAGTTCATTTGTATTCCTTGATGAATCCATCAAGAATTGGAATCAAATCTAGAAGATAAAAGAGGTCTGTTTATTTAGCTATTTAACATATTTATTTAATGTGCATGTGATGCAAGCAGTTTTGCGTTTTTCACCCATCAACTCTGCTGCATCAATCAGCATCTGAAAAAGCATGGCATCTCTATTGTCGTTATTACGCTTTGCCCTCTAAATATGCGTCATCAATCATTATCGCTGAAATAAAGAAATGCTGCACTAGTAGTTTTTATCCCAAGGGATAAGGAAATGCATTAATATGTAAGGTTCGTTGCAAATCATTGAACCTTCAAATTTGTAGGATTGATGTATAGACAATTTTATCCATGTTTATAATCCAATTGCACACTTCTCCTCATGGCAGCATGTTGAAAATGGCCAATTATTGAGCTTGCTTGTCATGGTTACTGTTAATTCATTGTATTGATTATCAAATATCTGTAACCCAGGCAAAGATAGGCTTGTTATTTTTTAAATAAACAAAATCCTGCAGCAAATAATTATTGCTTTTTAAAACCATTTATTCTTGACAAGGAAGCACCTTAAGTCCTTAGCTCCTCTAGTTTATGGAATGCTCCATTTTTGATACGTGTCTTTTGGGAATAAAACACTGTTAAACTAAATTTCCTAACAGCCTATGTTTTCTTTTCAGGATTGTGCATCAAGAATACTTTTTGTCAAGGAGTTCACTTGAGGAATGCAAGAATTAGGATAGGCCAATTAGAATTGTTTTTTTGTTGGCATATCCTGAGTTTCGTCTGATAAGGATCCTGTCTCACCACCTGGGTCAATTATACCAAACATTTTTGCCGCCAGCTGCCTTAACTACATACTACAAAGATCAAGGGGATTTGTCTTTGGTGGACTGCTTCTACCTTCAGTTCACACTTTTGCAGCCAGCTGCCCATGGCAACCACAAAAGCAAATGCTAATGCTGTTTATTGGAATGCAAGTTCTTCTAGGCAGGGAGGCCAAACTTCAAGAGCTAGTGGTCCTCAAAATGTCTGCATAACTAATATGCAAGCAGAGCTATCATCATCGTCATCAGGCCATGGAACCAAATCATGCAGCCTCTCTGTGGACCACTCTTTGTCACATAAGCCTGAATCAGAACGCTCGATGGGAGCAACTGATAACCTGGATTCTCTTGTAGCAAATTCAATAGGCAGGCTTGTCTTTGAGGCTGGTCTTGAGCCTGATTTTGTTCACTTGCCATCTTTTAATGGCGTGATTGATTTGCTCACCTGTGGGGTTTGGATTGCAATGCCTTATGAATATATTCTGCAAGTGCAACTGAGTGAAGTTCAAAAGCGTGAAAAGGCTATGAGGCAACACTGGGAGAGAAGAGGCTGCAGTTTGATATTGGATAGCTGGAAAAGCCGGTGTGGGAGAAGCTTCATTAGTGCTTTCGTGCATTGCAGAGAAGGGATGCTTTTTCTCAGGTCCATAGACATCTCCACAATATTTGATGATGTTGATGAGCTTGCAGCAATGGTTTGTTGTTTGATTGATGATATCGGTGTCCACAACATTGTTCAGGTCATCACCAATAATGTTTCACCACATATGCAAGCTACAGAGCATGCTGTGCTAAAGAAACATGACCAGTCATTCATATTCACAGTATGTGCTGATCATTGCATCAATCTTCTGCTTGAGAATATAGCTGAACTGGATCACGTGAAAGATGTCCTAACGAAGGCAAGAGAAATCATGATGTTTTTGTATGGCCATGCATTACCCATGGAACTGATGAAAAAGTTCTTTTATTTTGACTCTGAGATCATAAGCAACTCTAACTTGAAATCGGTGGCTAAGTTTCTCACGCTTAAGACCCTAGTATCTCAGAGGGAAAATCTGATGGAGATGTTTAGCTCGCCGAACTGGGTTTCCTCTGATCTGGCTTGTACAAGTCTGTCCATGCATATATGTGAGGTAGTACAAACGGATAGTGCATTTTGGAGTGCTGCTGATAATGTTTTGAAGGTTACAGGCCCACTTATCAGTGTTTTGTATAAATTGGAAAATGATAATTGTCCAGTGAGTGTCCTGTATGATGCCATGGATAGTGCAAAAGAAGGTATAAAAAAAAATCTTGGTCATGAGCATGGTAATTACTGGCAGATGATTGATCGCATATGGGACAATTATTTGCATTCCCCAATCCATGCTGCTGGTTATATTCTCAATCCAGGACTCTTTTACGCTGACCGGTACCGCCATGATTCTGAAATCAGCAGTGGCATCACGACCTGCATTATCCGAGGTCATTATCATGCACTGCATGTAGCTGAACAAATGGATCTATATCAAAGAAGATCAGGTCTGTTTGATTCAGATTCAGCAATTCAGGAAGCTACTGGAACACCTCAAGGTAAAGGCCAGTCCTGATTCACTGTGTGAACCCCTTTGATCTAAATATTTCAGGACATTTTAATTTGTACCTTTCTCCTGGTTTCCCACCTTCATAGCCTGTCTGTTATTTGATGTGATGCTCTTTTGTGTTGCTACAAGTGCCATTATTTCTGGTTTATCCAAACTTTAATTAAACATGTTAGATCTGGTTAGGATGCTTGAACTCCATACCAACTTAAATAGAGCAGGAGTACCATTCTCCAGTGTACAAATTGTTATGTACATGTGATATTGCCTAAGGCAGAAGTCCTGGTTCTTTCCCGCTAATGAATAATGTCATGTTCACACAGCAATCTGTACAGCCACAGCTGCGCTCACCTCGCTGCCTGCCACAATTGCTCCTCTGTTCCTTTTGGCAAGTTAATGCCTTGTCATGATATATGTCCAAAGTTGCTTTCATTAAACATACCATGCATGCTTGTCTACTAATCCCAAGGTAGACGCTAATGTTAATTAGTTAACAAAGGTTTGGGTTAAAGAAAGGCCCATGCTAATTTAAGTAAACAATAACTCAGGTTTAAATAATGCCACGTCCACAGTCATTAAAGCATGATGTTCAGACAAGGAGAAACAGCAGAAAAAAACTGTTTTGCTTGTCTGAAATCTCGTGTTTTATGACTGGAAGGCAGTAGACTAGTAGTTCTGTAATACTCTCCATTCCAAATTATAAGACGTTTTGGCTTTTCTATATTCATAGCTTTAGCTACGCACCTAGATATATGTTATGTATAGATACATAGTAAAAGCTATGAATCTAAAAATGCCAAAACGTCTTATAATTTGGGACAGATGAAGTGCATTTGATATATGCTTCTATATGGTATGGTGCGAGGCCTTTGCTCCCATGATAATTTGTCTCCAGATGAAATACCGTATCTGTTTTTTTTTTTTGTTTCAAGTTCATGATTTGCATGTTGATACCCACTGTTGATATGCTTCGTATTTGTTACCTTGTGTCCCTCCTTAGAAAATGACTAATGCATGTTGCCAACTAAGTTATCTTTCACCTTGCTTAAGTTACCACGTTCAACAGACGTTAGTCTGTGTGCTCTGTGTATTAAATGGTGTAGAATCAGGAATTTGTTTTGAACTGTTACAAAGAATAAAAAAAAGAATAGAATCCTACCCGTGTGATGATAATTCTGTTAAAGGAGTTGTCCTTACCTGTGTTTACCTGAAACAAATCGCAGATGTCTGGTGGGAGAGACATGGGAGTGGCACGAAGGAGCTACAATCTTTTGCTGCTCGGATCCTAGGCCAGACATGCTTCGGCGCTACTAGGTACAACCTCGACAAGAGCTTATCCGAGAGGCTGCACACCGAGAAGCGCTCCCTTGCTGATCAAGAGGTTCCGCAACATGGAGTACATCTACTACAACCTTCGCGCTCGTGAATGCAGTGCCTCGCCTGGAGGGTCCTCCTGCAGCCCAGCATGGTAAGGTCACTGCCCAGCTGAGCGACTGGGTGTCCGCATAGCACACCCCCTGCTCGCCCCTGGTGGCGCGAACCGGTTTGCGCCGCGGGACGCTGCTGTCTGTCTTTACATACCGTGCTGGGCCTTTCCAACAATTTGGAGGCCTGGGAAACCTGTGTTGTTAAACCTTAGATTTTTTTTTGGCGGGATGGTTAATTTTCATGTGAGGTTGGATAATTTAAGTACATGAGGAAATGGTTTCGCTGACTAATGACGGTTTGTGTGTTTGTTTTAAATTAAAAACGGTCATCACTGGTTTTTGAACCCCTGACGACTGGTTGTTTGTGCGTATTGACTCGTGGAATTGCATACTCCTGCTGTAGTTCAGTGAGCCGCGGTACTGGCAGTTATGGCCGTCGCAGCAGCCAGCAGCGGCATGGAGCAGTTGTAGCTTGTGTGCTTTTGGGCGGCGTGGCCACGCCTGTTTTCTCGCTCTGCTAGTCTGCTTGGCCTTTGCCCCCTGCTCGTCCCAGCGTCGTCGCAGACTCGCAGCTCTGGCTTCGATTGCATCCATACCATTACTCCCGTCGGAACGAATTGAATTGCTACTGCGCCGGCAGGCCGGCGGGCGACAATGGCAGCCGCATGCTGCGTCGTGCCAGGACCTGCACCCGTCCGTGCACAGTAGTGGGCGAGTTGCTCTAGCCAGGCCACGTTTAGTTGGCGCCGGCATTTGCATAGTGTTTGATGTGCAAACACGGTAGCAATTTCATTTGTATTTGTGAATTATTGTTCAAACATTGACTAATTAGGCTTAAAAGATTCGTCTCACAAAGTTCAACCAAACTGTGCAGTTAGTTTTTTATTTCATCTACATTTAGTACCCCATACATATACCGCAAGTTTGATGTGATGGAAAATCTTCTTTTTGTATAGTGTTAAAGTTGGGAGTTCCGTGGGAACTAAACATGGCCCCAGTGTCAGAGTGTCCTGCCTAGTGGATGGGAGTGGTTGCATTTGCTGTGCCCCCAACTACTTCCACTGATGGGACGCCAAAAGTGCCATGGCCGTGTAGTTGCAGTACCTTGTTCGGATATTAATAAAAAAATAAATTACAGAATCTGTTAGTAAACCACGAGACGAATTTATTAAGCCTAATTGATTTATTATTAGCACATATATTACTGTAGCATTTTATTGTCAAATCATGGACTAATTAGGTTTAAAAGAATCGTCTCGTAAAGTAGTCGCAATCTGTGTAATTAGTTATTTTTTAGTCTATATTTAATACTTCATACATGTGTCCAAACATTCGATGAGATATGGTGTAAACTTTTAGAGAGGAACTAAACAAGGTCGGCGTTGCCCTCTAAAGTTTACTCCCTATCACATCGGATGTTTGGATACATGCATGGAGTATTAAATATAGACTAAAAAATAACTAAATGCACATATTACGACTAATTTACGAGACGAAATTTTTAAGCCTATTTAGGGCCTGTTTGGCAGGGCTCCTTCTGAGAGGCTCCTCCGGAGGAGCCAGAGCCGTTTTGGAACAGCTCTGGCTCCTCTGCTGAAAAATGGCTCCTCCAGAAAAACGTTTGGCAGGGCTCCTCTGGAGGAGCCAGAGCCGGAGCCGGAGAGGAGCCCTGCCAAACAGGCCCTTAGTCACGGTTTGACGATGTGGTGCTACATTAAACATACGCTAATGACAGATTAATTAGGCTTAATAAATTTGTCTCGTAAATTACTGAGGACTTCTATAATTTGTTTTATTTTTACTATCCAAACACTTCCATATAACACCATGATATGTAACACCACGATATGACACCCAATATAACGTTCTAAACTTTACTACATGAATTTAAACACCACCTTAAACAATCTCCTCAAGGAATGTGGAGGACCAGGAGAGCATGATCGCGATTGCTACTACTGCTGCCAGGTTTTCAAGTTTGAACTCGGCTGTGGATCTGTGATCCGATCCTTGGGCTTCGTAACCTAAGCAATGCCAGTGCAGGAGCGGCGTCGGGCGGCGTGCATGGCGGAAGGCTGTCTGGTGGGCACTAGCGACGGGAGCAGTAAACAATGGCGGTCGTGACCTCCCAAAGGAAAAGACGAAAGCCTAGGAAGCGGACAGGCGGGCGGGACAAGGGCTGGCGCGCGTCTCGGGCTCGGCCCTCGGTGGCGCCGTGGTGTGGCTGGACGTAGAGATGAAAACGGATCAGATACGGACGGATATCACCGATATTATATTTATTTTTATATTTCTGTTCGAATTTGGATTCGAATACGGATAGTGTCAACTATATCGGATAGAATACGATTGGATATCGACATCATAAATATGCGATTTGAGTATTCGGATACGGATACGGTATCGGATGTTGGATATCCGGACTCGGATACGGACAGATCTCAACCCCTCTAAACAGATTCGGTTTCGAATACAGTCGGAAAATATCCGTACCGTTTTCATCCCTAGCTGGACGGGATCAAGATCGATTTTTTTATTTTATTTTTAACATTTTTTTAAATTAATTTTAAATCTAACATTATTTTTTTCTCTCTAAATCTAACACTTTCGCGCCTATTGTCAGGGCACAGCGAAACGTTTGTGCCGCGCCATGCATGGTGGCACGGCGGGAGGTTGACGTGGCGACGACCGGAACTACTGACCGGTGACGTGGCAGGGTCTGCCGTGTCACCGACCACGACGCAGCAGTGACGCGCCATAGCCCACGGCGCGGTAGGACCTGGACACAGACAGAAGATCGGCCGTTGTCGGTGAGGATTGGCAGCGACGCGACTATAGACCCCGACTTCGCGTCGCAGCTGAACGACACCTGCAGCTCCGACCCCAATGCCTTCGCCTTCCTTGACCCCTCACCGGTGGGCTCCGAGCATGTGCTCTAGGCTAGTCCGACATAAGGTCGCGTAGCACGGTCGACTACTGCGCGTCCAACCAGGATGCCTTCTTCGGTGATTTCGTGGCGGCGATGACCAAGCTTGGGAGGATCGGGGTCAAGAATTGCACTGTTCCCGAACTAGTTGCTAGTTAATCTCGCCGGCAGTGCTGCCGCGACGCATTGAAACGAATATGAAGCAAATAAATGAAGTCCGTGCGCAAGTTGACAAGCTGCCACATAACAATTTTATTGGTTCGACATAACATAACCAACTAACCCTGCAAGTTTCGGACGACGATATTCGTTCGACCTAACAAACTAAGACCCAGAGTGTAAGGATCCCTCGGATGCCTCTATCTCTTCGGATTTGTTGGCAACATATTGAGAGTGTAGCCAACGTCGGTGTGGTCGCGTTACCGGTGCGTACGGCTCGTACCCTGTAAGTATATGATATGCACGATTACTTATAATCTTTATGATCGTTAGTTCATGGAGCCTACGTATTTAAAGAAACTACCTTTGTTACTACTTGTGAGGCTCCTTAGGTACCAAGTGGGGCACCACCTAGCTGAGACATGTCGATCTCGTCCTACGGCCAATTGTCCCACTGGTGGTGCTGTCTGCGGAAGCCCGGGGGGTCGTCGTCGTCGTCATCGTCGTCCTCGGTTGCAGGGTCTTTCCCGGCGCTATGATGTGGTGGTGTACGCACTGCGGAAGTGGCACCTGCCACCGGTTGAGAAGAGCCGGCTGGTGTCCTCAAAGAGCCAGAAGACGTGCCACCCGACCGCGCCGGGACTGTCGGTTCCACCCAAGGAGTGTCCATGTAGCTCAGCTTCTGAGCTAGCTTCCTGCAGCTCCGCTTCACCTTCTGCATAAATAGACGTTAAAGTTAGTGTATTTTCCAAATGCATATACACTAAAGATACATTTTTGGAACGGATAAGTTTATGTTTACCTCCACAAAAGCCCCGAGAACGCCTGGCCCCTACCCTCTAGACTCGTAAAGCCGAAACGCTGCTTCGTTGGACATCCTTAACAATTGTGTCGCCTGGGTTCAGAAACGCAGTTGGACAGTTTTAGTACACATACTTAATACCAAATGGATAACAAATTATATCATTCGAGTATCTTACCACGTATCTTTATAGCGGAGCTCTCTGTAGTTATGTGTTCTTACTATTGGACACGTCATCACATCTTCCTCCAAGTCCTCCGAGTATAGATCTTTGATCACATCTTAGATCACTCTATCAGCAAACAGGAGCTGACCTATCCGTTCGTGCTATAGCAGAAAGTGGCTCCAGACAAAGCACGAGCCACGCACGCCCCCGCTGTATCCCTCCCGCCGTCACGCCCTACCGCCGCCACCGCCACCGCCGGAGTCTCTCGCCACCGTCGCTGCTCTCCCGCATTCACCTTTCCCTTACCATTTCCTTTCATGCGCTCAAGAGCCACGGCTCGATCCAGATCCAGGTGTCCTTTGACCGAGACCGCGCCTGCCTTACCCCTCCGGTTGGATTCTTCGCCGTCTTCGTCCCCACTGGGCGCCGCTGGGGTGGAGCGGAGATCGGATCCGCCAGGGGCTGAGGAGCTGATTCCTTCTCTCGCAGGTAAGGACGCCCTTGCTTTCTTGGATGGACTGCTCGTGTTATTCTGCAAATCTCAGCTTTGCCGTGAGCGCTGAAACCAAATGTTTCTTTCTCTGCATTCAGTCTAGTTTGATGCGAATTCATTTGCTGACCGGCATAGCATGATCCTGCGGTGATTGCGGATAGCTTGTGCAAGCTAGTGGCTTGGGAGTTCTCTTTTTAATCTGGCCTAAAGAAATCCTGAGACGGTAGCGTAACATGGATGCGAATACGGAGGTTACTTATGCTATTGGTGCAGTGGGAATTGACAATGGGGCCAAGGGGAAGTTGACGCCCAGTGATAGTGTAGAGGGCCACGCAGAAGAGCACGACGTGCTGGCTGATGGAGTGCATTCGGGCAGGAGCGAGGTGATCAACCCATCTGAAGAAGTGGAAATGGAAGCCACCTCGCAATCCCAGGACATAAAGCCCCGAGTTCCTGAGGTAAGGTTTTCACGTTCACACATTGCCAGTTCTGGTGACTTCAATCAGTGGTCCGCTGACAGTCACGTGTTTTCTGGCATTTTCATGTGTTCTAGGCCATTCACTGAAGGTTGTTACTAAATCTCAGCGACAGAGCCCTCGAGGCGGGGATAAGAGTCAAGCTAGGAAAAGCTCTCCCAGTCCTTATCCTAAAGCTTGCACGGGTTTCTGATCCAGATCTAGTTGATAGCTCTTCAAGCAATGGTGATGCTGGTGCCAGTAAGAAAGTAAGTTAAACTTTTGTTATAGCTTATGAGTTACGATGTGCCCATCTATATTTTTATAGTGCTTATAGTGATATGCATGATTGCTACTATATTACTTCTAGGAATGTTTATGTGCCTTGCCGTTTGAAGTTTGAACCTTATACATTTTTGTTGTTGGTGATTTCATTAGAAGGACGAAAAGAGCAGTTTCCGTCCAGTTGCCAAGGAGAGCCCATCACTTGAGGACTCAAAGTAAGCTGTTTTGGTTCTTCGTTTTGCACTTTGTGATTCCGTGTTGCTTCATGGTTTCTGTTTCTCAACTTAAAATCAGCGCTCTAAGCATCCAATTAAGCCAGGCCTACTAACTTCTCAGATTGTGAGGAACTGATCCTAGCCAGTGTTTAAAAGGCGACTAAGGGTCCAGGTGAATGTTGGGTCCGCCTGGACGCCGGCGACAAGGCGCCACTGTTTCACAAGGCGAGCTGGGTACGCCTGGACGCCTAGGCGACGTCTTTGAAACACTGATCCTAGCTCAGTTGGTTGATGTGGACGTACGCTCAGACCACCTAAGTCAAGTCCTCGTCGGGACGAATTTGGGTGCCTATTTCTTAATTAAAAAGACCACTAGTTTTTTCCTAGGTTGGATGAGTGTTTTAATTACCCACATTACCTTGAGTGTGAAAATGCTATGAATTATTGGTACAACTATGTTTGCTAGATTTTTTTGGTAGCATAAGAGTATAGCATGATTTAATGAGTTTTTTGAAGTGTTCGTTCCGTCAAATATGCAAAGGAGTTTTTCCCCCTTGGGATCATCTTGTTTATTTGAACATTTATTATTGTCTGTGCATTTTACCATTATGGAAACTACTGTTTGCTTTGACTTCCATCTTGTGATAATTGAAACTGCGCTGTGAAACCAAGTCTTGCTACATATATATATGTTTCCAACCAAGTCATACCCTATACTTTTTTCTCCGTAAATTTATTCTCTTACCTAGCGCACTTAGGTATAAAAGAGTTTCTTGCAATATCATGTGCTTCATTCCAATCCAGAGAGAAGAACAAAACTCAGAAGGCATCAAACCAGCATTCTGTCAAAAAGGATATTGAAGAAGAATCAAATGAAAGTGTGAAACCTCAAAGGGTTGGCAGCACTCCATCATATGGATTTAGTTTTAAGTGTGATGAGAGAACTGAAAAAAGAAGAGAGGTAACTCACTGTAGATAACTTAGCACTGGTTTTAGTTTAAGAACATATGGGCATCATTTCTTTGCTTACACTGTTCTGCAATGATATAGTTCTACTCAACGCTCGAGGAGAAGATTCATGCACAGGAACTGGAGAAAAGGAACTTGCAGGCAAAATCAAAGGTTTGTGCCCTTATTCTATTTTCATATTACTATGGAAGTGATAATGCTCGTTGCGACATTGATTATAATGTTGACTTTATCCATTTGTTACTTCTGTGCAGGAAACTGAAGAAGCTGAACTCAAAATGCTGAGAAAGAGTTTAAATTTCAAGGCAACACCAATGCCCAGCTTTTATAAGGAACCACCTCCCCCCAAGGTTGAGTTGAAGAAGGTAATTGTCCCCCCCCCCCCCCCCCCCCCCCTTACTTATGGCTTAGTTTCTTCTTCCTATTCTCCTCCATTGAATTGCGGGCTGCAGATATATGCTATATCTAAATCACAAAATATCTCAGTTTACTGCTAAGGGGAAAAAATTATCTGCATTACAATTCAACTTGAAAAGATTATATTAATCAAATAATCATCCTTCAAGTTTCTGCCTGTTAAGTTTTAGGCAACGTATCAGTTGCAAACCAATCAACCTGTGTAAACTTGGAAACTACCAATCAGGACCACTAGATGCTGATTCAATGGATGGGGTGAGAGGTGGGATTTTTTTGCGCTTAAGCCCCCCACCCGCCGGCCTTTTTTTTTTTGCGCTTAAGCCCCCTCACCTCATCCATTGGATCAACATCTAGTGGTCCTGATTGGTAGTTTCCAAGTTTGCACAGGTTGGTTGGTTTGCACCTGATATGTTGCCTAAGTTTTAACATGACTTATAAAAATGCAATAGTTCTTTAATTCAGTTTACCATCATGTTGAACTGAAAACCTTAATCTTGGTATAATATTTTTTAACAAGCTAAATAGCTAATAAAAGGAGTTTTTTGTTTTGTTGTAGCTACAAAATTTTACTCTATTGAGTCATACAGCAAAAGAGCTTTGCAGTCTTGTACTCAAATATAACATATCACATTTTGTAATAGCTAAATCCAATTACAGTCTTTTGCCTATACAATATTTAAGATTTATCATGCACTTTGTGCACCTGAATTTTCTGTAACTTGTACAGTTGTAAACAAGGTTCTTAATTCATAGCTTATGGATAAAATGAACGATTACCCCCATGGTCATGCTATTCTTGTCTTTAGTTGGGGCATTTGTTGTATTGTTAGGTTTGCAATCTAATTAATAGTTCTATGCTAAATTCATTGCAAGTCCATAATCCATATTTTGCTGGAGTTAGCAGCTATATGAATAAGAAAACAATAAATTTGAAGGCTCCCAAAGCCTAGTTTGGTCTTGTTTTCATTGGATTGTTGCTTTTGAATTTCCAATAACAGCTATGTCACACTTAAAAATTTCTTACCCAGCTGCTTGCCACTAGGTATAAAGGTTATGGCTCCCAATATTATTTTCTGTTGATCTTAGATCCCTACAACAAGAGCTAGATCACCAAAGCTTGGTCGCTCCAAGAACACATCCTCAGGAGGGACCGAAGGAAATTCAAATCCTCCAGCTCGTTCAGCTCAACTGAGTCTCGATGAAAGGGTCTCCCAAAATGGTGTCGAGAAAGTACCTGCTGCAAATGCAGTGAAGAAGCCCCAACGGAAATCTCTCCCTAAATTGCCTTCAGAGCAAACAATGAAAGTTGACATTGCAGCATCTGTTTCCTCTACAGAAGAGCTAGAAAACAATTCATCGTCGACGGGTCTTGTTCGAGAGCCAATCCGCGCTCAAGTTACACCTGATGAACCTGGACTCAGCGCGTAGGAACCTATCAAGCCGACTCCTATGAAAGGAGAGAGCTGTGCCTCAGCTTCCTTTATCACATTTTGCTACTGCTGCAGTAAACTGCTGGCTGGTATTATGTACTAAAATTAGTCTCATCACCAGGAGTTTGAAGAATGGCAAATGACCCCTTGTATTGTTTTTCTTAGTTTCTATTGACATACGAGGTGTTTGTAGTTGGCAGAATTTCATATTATCATGTCCTATCTCCAGGGTGAGTCAATTTCCTTGCCGTCCTAGTACAAATATGTACACGATTTTGCAAAGCTCTGTGATTTGGTGCGGCCTGTTTGTCTGTACTAGGGTCGCTGATTCGGAGCTACATCTTCTTGTCTAAAACATTGAATGCTTGGTCTCTGATTTTTATGGTCTGTTTCCATTCTGTTTTAGTGGATGCCTTTGTTATTACAAGCAAAATAATTCCCTTTCTGTGGACATCTAATAAGGAGTAGAGCGTGTTTTATACTATAACTTTATTATGTTAAGAGCACTGAATAGTCTATTTATATCTTATTGGCTTGGCTTTCATTTTGTGTGATGTGTGAGTTCTGTTTACAGTGAATCGGCCCTCTGTGACCATCTTGCATGAATTATGGACTAATTTTGTCTCTCCCTAAACCTGAGCAATGATGTCACTTGATTGAGTATCTGTATCATGGTCCACAGGATTTGTTTTGATAGAATTAGAAGGACTATGTGTTAGTTGCACTGAATCATTAAAAAATGGTTTTCGAGGTTGAAGTTCTAGTTCTGATTTGTGTGGAGTTTGCACCTATATAATGAAATAATGATGTAGAGGATAAGGTGTCTGTGTGTGCTTTATTTTCCTTGTCTGCACTTGTGTTTCTAATGATATGCTATGCTTCAATGTCATTTTCTGCACATTGGTTATAACTAGGTCCTTTGTTATCTCTCTGACCAGGACCAGCAAGAAGCTACTGCCAGATCAAGAGCAAGCCATACCCAAAGTCCAGGTACTGCCGTGGTGTCCCTGACCCCAAGATCAGGATCTATGATTGGGATGAAGAATGGAGTGGATGAGTTCCCCTTCTGTGTCCACCTGGTGAGTTGGGAGGAGAATGTTTCTAGTGAGACTCTTGAGGCTGCCCACATTGCTTGCAACAAGTGCATGACCAAGAGTGCTGGAAAGGATGCCTTCCTCCTGATGGTCAGGGTCCATCGGTTCCATGCCCTTCGTATCAACAAGATGCTTTCATGTGCCAGAGCTGATCGGCTCCAGACTGGAATGAGGGGTGCTTTTGGCAAGCCCCAGGGTACCTGTGCTCGTGTGGACATTGGTCAGGTCCTACTTTCTGTGCGCTGCAAGGAAAGCAATGCTAATAACGCTGAAGAAGCCCTTCGCCGTGCCAAGTTCAAGTTCCCTGGCTGCCAAAAGATCATTCAGAGCAGAAAGTGGTATGTGGGAATGAAGATGCTTTGCTGTTGAACCCATGTCACAGCATCGATGAATGGTCTGAGTCTGACTTGTTTGGTTCATTGCCTTGTTTTTTCAGTGGCTTCACCAAGTTCACCCGCGCTGAGCATCTCGAGTACAAGAGAGGGTAGAATCGCACTCACACCTGATGGTGAAAAGGTTTTCCAGTTGCTCATTTATTTGTGTCCCTGTTTAAGCATCATATGCTTCACATGTCAAGAACTGATCTTGAATAATTTTGTACTGTTTGATGTAATTCCAATGTACGGAGTATGCCCTTTCGGCTTATGGGCTTGTTTATAACTGGCCTATCTTATTTTATAATACTAGTTCATCGTTTGGCCTTTGTGTGCAGCTGCTTGGTGGTTCATCTTTTGGCCTTTGTGCAGCTGCTTGGGGGTTCTTTTGGCCTTTGTGCAGCTGCGTAGACAGAACTCCAGAGATTTTGCTTAGTTAGCCCAGTTTCATATGGTGGTTAAATATTCAGAATAGATTGTTTGAACCTTGCTATGTAATCGTTGTCAACACAACAACAATACATCTCGCATTTCAGTGGACATGTTTTATCTATCCTTGAATGTCATTATCATTCTGTTTCAATTTCAAAAAGTTACAACATTCATGAAAGATCGAAGGCGACATAGATCCATAGCTGTGGAATCTCATTTCACTGGTCCGCATATGCGTCCCATCGCGCTCGATCTGCCCTGTTACTAATCAAATATTTCACAGATGAACTGGATTTCTGTGCTTGCTCTCTAGAATTTCTAGCACTAAAACCATCTTACGCTGTGTTTGCTCTGTAGAATTTCGCGACTATCAAACATTTCACAGATGAACTGGATTTCTGTGCTAATTTCTAGCACTAAAATCATCTTATGCTGTGCTTGCTCTGTAGAATTTCTACACTAGAATCGGCAGTGTAAGTTGAATGCAATGTTAAAAAAAAAAGGAACAGGCAGACCCAATATATCATATCATCAATAATGCAGACCCAATACGAACATCACATACTGATATCCGAGTAGCCAACATCATCACATACTGATAGCCAACATCTTCACATACTGATAGCCAACATCTTAACAGTACTAAAGATCGACGGTACAGTACTAAAGATGATAAATAATTAAACAGGGGCGAATTAATAACAATTAGACAACCTTGCTCCACCGAAACGAAACCCTGCACTCACTTTCGTAGGATGCACACACTTCCCTCACGATGCCCACCTACTCCTGGGGAAGGATAAAGATCTGCTTGATACCGTTGGTGAAGTCGACGCCCACCTCGGCGTACCCCTTCTGCGCGTGCTGCCTCAGGCAGTCCTGCTCCAGGTCCACGAAGTAATTGCAACGGGTGATGTTTTCAAGCTGGAGTGCTATGGCCTCGGGTTCCTCGGGGAAGAACTCGGAGTAGAGTTCGATTTCTTCTTGGGAGAGAGGAGGCAGCTTCGGCGAGGGACGTGTCTTGATCCTGTCGATGAAGGAGTCGGGCACCGTCTCCTTCGTGATCATAGCCACCGCCGGCTCGGCCTTGCGCTCCTCCTTTGGCCCCGGCTCGCTCCCAGGCGCCGTCTTGTTCCCCGCTGCAGGCTTGGTGCCGCAGGTCCCGAAGTCGCTCCAGGATGCCGCCTTCACCATGCCTGTCCCGGCCGCCTTCTTGTTCGCCAGCTCAGCCTTGGTGACGCCGATCTCGCCGATGAAGCTGCCGACGTCCTTGTTCCTCGCAACCGCCATCTTGCGGTCAGCCTTGGTGGCGCCGACGGCCGCCGAATCATCCTTCACGAACTTGGAGCGGCGCCTCGAGTAGAGAGGAACAGAGCCCCTCGCAGGCACCAACCCCCCCTCAGTGTCGAGCTGCATCTCCCCCAGCACCCTCGTCACCTCCGCCATGGCCTCTCTCGCGGCGGCGGCTACGGTCTTGTGTTGGTACAGGGAAGGAAGGGGGTCGCAATATATAGCCCCCGCAACTCTAGACGCTATTGGGTCCTTTCCTTCTCTGCACCGGACTCCGATCCGCTCCTTCCTCTTTTCACGCGCGCCGTTGATTCCGTTGCGGATGCGGATCCCCCATCCAGCACCGGTACGCACTCGCAACCGGCATCCGTGTTGGAAGTGGGACGCTTTTTGGGCCAACTGGGCCGGACCAACCCCGCCACCTCTCCTGACTTGCGGGCCCCGTAACACCCTTATGAATACTACCCTACCTCTCTGCCGCGGGCCAGGACACCGTCGGCCCACCACGGTTCCCGTTCCGTCTCCAGACTCCAGCGAACCACGGACGGCCCCCCGCCTCCCGACGAAGCGTCGAAGCGGGAAAGCCATGGCAGCGGTTCTCACGCTGGCCTCCGACAAGAGGTCTCACCCAGTTGCTGATAGCGCTTGTGACCATCTGATCGAGTGCTTATGACCGTCTAATTTGATGAACTGTCATAGAAAGCTGGGATATTATTGCTATCTTACAATGCCGTTTCAAAAAAATGAACTGGCATGGTGAGTTGTTCTTTTCATCCTCTGCAAACTTTGGGGGCGCCATGGCTTCCACCGTAGTTTGGAGGTTGTTCAGCGATTGCTCCTGTAGCCACAGTTTAGTGGTATGTAAAATGCGATGAGTTTCACAACTACTAGTTCTGAAAATTTCACTTGAAACTGATTGGACGGTGTAGCAAATTGGCTATTTGGAAAGTCAAGGATGGCCGCTCACTGTGGTTTACTCTGGCGTTTGGTAAAATAGAGAGGAAATCGTGTCAGATATATTTTACTTCGTTAAAATAGCATCTTGAAAGTATAAAATACATGTGTGTTGGCTTAGATGAATACTAAATGGTTTTACTCCAGCGTTACGGTAAATACGATCATGAGGATTCCTTGGCAAGGTCTATGGTCCTGGTGACACTAGTTTTTTACAAAGTTCTGGCTGTTTCCCTTTATTTGCTATATATATCTGAGGGTATCTTGGTCATGCTAGATCCATTGGTACATTAGTACTCACATGCAGAGGTGACCAGTGGCGGAACTAGGGGTGCCCCCCTCACACTTTAAAAACTCTGGAAACCCTGTCTTTTAGATCAACGTTTTGCACTTCAGCAAGTCTCACTACTGGATTCAGGCGCTTTGCCGGGTGCTTGGCTACTTTGCACTCGGCAAAGCCTTTGCCGGGTGCAGCACTCGGCAAAGAGCCCCCGGCAAAAAGTTAGTCGGCAAAGATTTCTTTGCCGAGTGCTTTTTATAACCCGGCACCCGGCAAAGAAAAGTGGTCGTTACGGCGCCGGCTCCGTCATCCCTTGCTTTGCCGGGTGCCATGTCAGAGGCACCCGGCAAAGATTTTTTTTTTTCAAATTTTCTTTGCCGGGTGCCGTGCCGGGAGGCACCCGGCAAAGATTTTTTATTTTTTTTATAATTTCTTTGCCGGGTGTCGCACCACAGGGGCACCAGGCAAAGAGTTTTTATTTTTTTTCGTAATTTCTTTGCCGGGTGCCAGGTCATGGGGCACCCGGCAAAGAATTTTTTTTTTTAAAAACTTTGTCGGGTGCCCTGGCCCTGGCACTCGGCAAAGCTGGGAATTCTGGAATTCCCAGCTTTGCCGAGTGCCAGGGCCAGGGCACCCGGCAAAGCCTCAAAAATTAATTTTTTTATTTTGTTTTTTGATTCTATAATCACAAACACAGCATATGAAAGATATATACCACATCTGAAGCATCACAAAGACAATATAGCACATATATATCACATCCATCTCATCACAAACTCAATCCCACACATATATATCACATCGCGAATACAATACCTCACATACACGACATCACAAACATAATAGGTCCAATTACCATCGAAACAAGTCGATAGTGGATCACAGTGCATCACATGTCCATCAAGCGGTGAAAAAGAGATGCAAACTAAAGGTGGGGAGGAAACTGAGTGCCTGGTGAACGGCACCGCTTGCTTGCGCCTGAGATGGGTTATTCGAACCCGCCGACGAAGGCTGCATAAAGGACAAGAGATTCAGGCACTTAGAGTGGGTCATCTAATGAAAGCACTAGTCGAAGCAATATGGATTCATACTCACTGGACTAACTACAACTGGCGGCGGCGCTGGAGCAAACATCGGCACAGGTACACCGTTCACTTGCCCAAAGTTCTGCAGGAACATCGTAATCTCCGCCAGCTGCTTGGCCTGTCTCTCCCGCTCGGCTTGTCTTTCCCGCTCGGCCACCTCGGTGTCCCCACTCTCTAATAGGTGAGGATAGGTCCTAATCCCACCCGCGGATGTGTAGATGAGGTTAGTTTCCATGCTCCGCTCCTATCCGAGACGGAATTTCGGCAGCACCTCCCCGTCGTTCTCCCGATACACGTCCTGCAAGGGAGAGTGTGTATCCAGAGAACAACGGAGAGGTGATGCCGAAACACCGTCTCGAACCGGAGCGGAGCATGAAAACTAACCTCAACTACGCATCCGCGGGCTGTCCAAAAAGCGTGGACAATCCGAAATAGATACGGTCGCAGATATGCAAAGGTCCGCATATCTCCGACCGTATCTCTTTCGAACGGGAGACACCTAACTAGGTTACGTGACCAAAGACCACATACGGATAGAGGGGTTATACCTAGGGTGGCGGTGAGGTCCGGGTAGCGGGGCGGTGGAGAGTCGGTGCAGTGGCGAGTCGACGCGGTGCAGGAAGACCCGCAGCGCCGACGAAGACGATCGAGGTCGCCGAGTCCCTCCCACGGGTCCTCCTCCTGCAAAGAAGGGCAAAAATGGTTAGTGTCGACTCAAAATTTCGGCAGCACCTCCCCTGCACGGGGAGGTTCCCAAAACCTACAAAAAACATGGCACGAAGGCCAACAACCACATATATACCAAACATGGCACGAAGGCCAACAACCACATATATACCAAACATGGACACGAAGGCCAACAACCACCAATATATCAAGAGGAGCCATGTACTTTAGTTCTCTTTCCATGCACATGAAAGTATTGAAGTAGTACAACAACAATTACTACTAACCCTACAACTACTACTAACAACTACTTAACTACTAACAATGCTAATAGTAAGAACTACTTAACTATTAACAACTACTACTACTAACCACTACTACTTACTAACTACTACTATTTACTAACCCTACAACTAACACTACTAACTACTACAACTAACACTACAACTAAAACTACTAACTACTACTACTAACACTACAACTAACTACTACTAACACTACTAACTACTACTACTACTAACACTACAAGGGTAGGGCTTACCTTGGCGGCAAGAACGGCAAGAGCGAGGGCCGGCGACGACGGCGGGGATGACCGCAGCAGCGCGAGGATCAACGGCCGGTCGGAACGGCGCGGGGATCGACGGGCGGTCAGGTCGGCACCTTCCTCTTCTTCCTTCTCCCCCTTCTCTTTCTTCCTCTTCTTCCTCCTCCCCTTCTCTTTTTTCCTCTTCCTCCTCCCCCTTCTTTTTCTTCTTCTTCCTTCCTCCTCCCTTCTTCCACCTACCTCCTCTACTGCTGGCCGATGGCGGGAGGAGCCCGGCGGCCGGACCACGGGCAGCCGGCCTCGTCGGGGATGGCCGGCGAGGTGGGGCCACGTGGCCACCGCGGTCGACGAGGCTGGGGCGCCGGGGCCAGGCAGGAACGCCGGCCGAGCGCCGGCCGGGCCGAGCACCGTCGGGGTTGTCGGGGCGGGGCCGTGGCCGCGGGGCCGCCGGATCCGGGCGGGAGCGCCGGTCGGCCGCCGGGCGTTGGGCGCGGCTCGCGCGGGCGCTGGGCCGCCGGTGCCGGCGCCGCGGGATCGCCGAGACTGGGCGGCAGAGCAAGGCGCCGGCGCGGCGGAGCACGAGGGCGGCGGCGGAGCGCGGCGGCGGGGTCGAACCGTCTGCTGGAATAGGTTAGGGTTGGGACATGGGCCGGCCTTTTTAGTCATGGGCCTTTGCCGGGTGCCAGGTGACGACGGCACCCGGCAAAGAAATTTTTTTATTTTTTTTTAAATAGATGTCTGGGTTTTAGGCAGCCGACGTCGCAACTTGCTTGAAACTTTCTCAATTTTTTACCAGGGCCTCCACATGTGATAACAAGACACATCGACAAGTTTCGTGATTTTCGGACATCGTTTGGATTTTATATAATTTAAATAAACTTCCCCCGCGAGTACATCGTCATGTTACGACAACATGATGCGCGACATTTCATGCCACTTCCTGCATACGGCCTCGACATAGCCTAAATATCATGAATACTATTTTTTGAATGACCAAATTCCATTATTTCATGTACCTGCAGTTCAAATTTGGAATAGTCGGAAAAATTCAATGAAACGGAAAAAATTAAGGAAATATAGTTAAAAAACTCATAATTGTCCCAAATTTTGAAATAGGGATATATTTACTGTAGGAAGTCCCCACAAAAAAATAGGGTAAAAAAACAAAAAAATTTTTTTGCCGGGTGCCACCCCGGGCACCCGGCAAAGAAGCCTTTGCCGGGTGCCAGGTCATGGGGCACCCGGCAAAGAAATTTAAAAAAAATACAAAAATTCTTTGCCGGGTGCCTAACGGTGTGGCACCCGGCAAAGGCTGACGGCAGCTAGCCGCCGTCAAGCCGGCCACCTTTGCCGGCGGCCATATTTTGCCGAGTGGCCGGCACCCGGCAAAGGCTGCTTTGCCGGAGACCTTTCTTTGCCGGGTGCCGCCAGGCCTGGCACCCGGCAAAGAATTCCTTTGCCGGGTGCCCGATAAAAGCACCCGGCAAATTTTTTTGCTCCCGGCAAATTAGCCGTTTCCTGTTGTGTCTCCAGCCTTCGTTTTGCACTTCAGCGGGTCTCCACCCTTCGTTTTGCATTCGCATATGATTGGAATCTTACCATCCTCAGTGCGGTCAAGTGGAGGAGTCTGGCTCAACTATATGGTAGGAATACTACTTCTAGTTCTTCTTGTGCAACACGTACTAGCTCTAGTTCCAATTGTTTATTGCTCTAGTTCCAACTATTTCTTGTTCTTGACGTAGAGATGGAGGTGGAGGTTTAGTTATTTCTGGAGTTGGAGACTGAGATGTTTATGGTTCTTGAACTAGACGTGGTTGTGTGACGTCAACACGAGAAGTTTTGGTTCTCTTTATTCTTAACAATTTGTAATATTTAGATTAATGATCAATCAAATCAAAATATTAAATAGAAAAATTGATAGCATACATTCTACGAGACTACAATCTACTGTCCACATGACTATTGATCTACATATCTATAACGGAATAGAGTATTAGAGAATAAAGAGATACCAGAAATTGACAATGTGTCTTTCGAAGAAAAAAAAAAGAAATCGACAATGTGTTGACCACTTAACCTAGATTCCAGACTGACCGACAAAGCGAGGGAGGGCCAGGCTCTCGACCGACTAGACCTCGGTTAGCTGAGAGGCGGCATCCGGTTGCCGGTAGTGGTGCCCTAGACCGCGGTAGTCGCTGGCGCCTAGCATCGTGAGCTCGTGGCCAGGGAGGCCACCAAAGAGAGGGAGAAGCGGCGTCCGATCCGGGGGCCAGTGGCAGTGGCAGTGGCACTGAACTGGCGGCGTGACTCACGTCGCCGCGTCCGCACGTCGAGAGCCTGGGACTCAGGAGGCCAAACGGGCATGGCGGAGACGCGGCGGAATCGGGAGGCATCGGGACGAGTCGTGGACTCGCGACTTCAGGAGGCTCTGCCTGCCCACTGATTGCTTTTGAGCCTATCTTCGTTGGCCAATACTACAAGTATTAGTAAATGTTACTAGGACACAACTGGGGCCTAGCCCTAAAGGCTTTAGGCCCAGATCTGTCCCTGAGAATAAAGAAATACCAAAAATCTAGAATGACTTGACCACTTAACCTAGATTCAAGACAGTCTAGGCCTTGTTTAGTTCGTGTGTGTAAAGTTTTGAGGTGTCATATCAGGTGTTATATAGAAGTATCGCATGGGGTGTTCGGATACTAATAAAAAACAAATTACAGAATCTGTTCGTAAACCGCGAGACGAATTTATTAAACCTAATCAATCCGTCATTAGCGCATATGTACTGTAGTAATTTATTATCAAATCATGGACTAACTAGGGTTAAAAAATTCGTCTCGTAAAGTGGTCACAATCTGTACAATTAATTATTTTTTAGTCTATACGAAGTATTTAATATTTTATGTATATGTTCTAAGCCTTCGATGGGATATGGTGTAAATTTTTTTTTGAGGAAGTAAACAAGACCTGACAGAGCTGAGTGCGGGCTAGGCTCTCGGCCGACTAGACCTCTGTTAGCCGAGAGGCAGCATCCGACGACCCGCAGCGGTGCCACAGACTGCGGTGGTCATTGGGGCCTGGCACCATGGGCCCGTGGCCACCAAAGGGAGGGAGAAGCGGTGTCCAATGGCCGGCGGCGGTGGCGCTGGATTGGCGGCGTGACCCAAGTTGCCACGTCCGCGCGGTGGGTGGCGTCGATAGTCAGGAGGCCGCACGTGCATCGGGACGAGTCGCAGCCGGTTTGTTGGGTCGTAAACAATCGGCTGAAATAGTGTTTTTCTTCTCTCCCTCAAACAATAATCCACGATCATTTACGCCATCCGAACAGACGGTGTCTGCCACTGATTGCGCCTTGGGTGGGTCAGGCTGGGCATTCGGTTTTAACCGACAAATCGGTTCGGTTTGTTAAAAAAAAACTTCGGTTTCTAGATATCAGCAACCGATGTTCGAATTAAAAACCGACGAGTTCGGTTACAGTTATATCGGTTCGGAAGCTAGCACAGAAGAAAAAATCGAAGTGAAAATGCCAGAACGGGGAAGAAAAATCGAAAGGGAACGGGGAAGAACAGATCCGCCGGGCTCGTAGAAAGCCTGTGTCGGCCGTCGCTCGCCGCACCGGCCCCGCCACGCGCGGGAGCGCTGCGCCACCCTGCTCGACGCTCGCCGAATCGCTACCTGTCTCGCGGTCGCGGTCGCGCTCGCGCCGCCGAAGTCCCGAAGCGCCCGAGCCCGCCTCGCGGTCGCGCTGCCGCCGCCGCGACCTCGCGCTCGCACTAGCGCCGTCGCTCCGCCACAGCCCTCGGCCCTCGCTCGCGCCGGGATAGGGTTAGGTTTGGGGCCAGTGCGGCACAGCTGCGGCCTACCGCCTACGGGAGCGAGTGCTTGCGGTTTGCGGATAGGGCCGTCACCGGTCAGGACTGCGGAGTGTGGTGGGAGTGGAGGCATGTTGGGCCGAGTGGGCTGGACTGGCGATGGTGGGGTGGACGCGTCAACGTGCGACGCAGGAGCAGAGCAGCGACTCTCCAGGCTCTGCTCGGTTTACTCGGCTTCTCGGTTTCTCTTGCTCCAAAACCGTACCGAAACCGAAAACCAAAGTCACAGAAAGCAAAAAACGAAGCCAAAACCGAAAACCGAAAACCGAAGAAACCGATATCCTCTTCTTCTCCACGTCGGGCTCACGGTGGAGTGGAGCCCTCAAAGGCACTTGTGCCGTGGATGAGGTCCTAAACACACGGTTCCCCTTCCTCTCTCCACGCCGACAGAGGAGGACGTGGATTGCGCCCCTGCCCCCTCTGGCCACACGAAATCGCCGAAGTCACCACCATCGCTAAGCTTCCGCCCAGATATTCGCTGCAGTAGCACGAAGCCTGTCCCCTGGTTGGCATCGGCCTTCCCTCAAGGTAAGGCCAGCTAATTTGTTGTTTTTGAGATTGACCACTAATATGTAGTTAAACAGCCTGTTCGCTTGTTGGTTTCTGGACTGATAAGTCCGACTAGTGCTGGTTTGTTGTGAGTGGCTGATAAGTCCTAGCTAAAACCAACGAGCGCCGAAAAGCTACAATCTCACATAGGCTGATAGGCAATCAAATCCTGTACAAGCTGATAGGTGAATGGAGAGCAATGGATGAACTGTTTGTGTCACATGCTATTTATTTTCTAGGATCAGGTCTGTCATCACTAAGTATGCTTAAAACCCCAAAGAACTGCTTAAACGTGATTTTACTAATTTACTCGAACCTTCAAGTGACATGCTGCAGCAGTTTCTGACAACATTTTTTTTGATAAGCTTGATAGAGAGAATTCTTGGGATGAGATGACGACTTTGAGTTGAATAATTTTTTTGATAATCATGTCTATTCTTACTGAGATTCTGTAGTGTCACACAAAATAAACCTTTTTGCCTTTCGATATTTTACTCTCTGCAATTTAGATTTTATACAAATTGTATTATGCTTGTCATTATTAAAAAGTCCTCCGTACTGATATGTGCACAATCGAAGAACCATCCGCTGTCGGTCAAAAACGGAGGCATGTCCATTGTCTAAATATTGGTGCATTGTGCACGTCCTCTTTAATTTGTTGACAGATCTTTGTCATTGTCAGTCATCACGGAAATCTGTTCTAATTTCATTTGCGATTGTTCTTTTAATAAATATAGTAGATCAATATCTATCAATGGCTTAATGGATCATAGTTCAATATTGTTTGCTGGCCTCTAATCTGCGGTTAAACTTAGTGCTATTACAGTAGGATTTTGGCCTCTACTATGTTTTGTGGTCATGGTGAG
Organism: Miscanthus floridulus; assembly: GCF_019320115.1. Taxonomy (NCBI): domain Eukaryota; kingdom Viridiplantae; phylum Streptophyta; class Magnoliopsida; order Poales; family Poaceae; genus Miscanthus; species Miscanthus floridulus. Next base: position 123,976,480 of record NC_089597.1, on the reverse strand, counting down.
TCGGGATGCACTACTACACTCGTACCTTTCACAGCCGCAGCCGTATCGTAACCCACGTCGCAGTCCAATTTCAGCCTCGGCAGTAAGCTGTCGGCAGTGATAGTCGTAGTCATCGCCGTCGCTATCTGAGACCGTCTGCAGTGTACACTCACACCGCCGTATTGGCTTATGATCCGCCCGTAATAAGGTCCCTACTTCTGTCGCATTGGAGCACGACCCGGCTGTGTTGGTATACACTAACACCGCCGTATTAGCTTATGATTCGTCCGTGATCAGGTCGTTGTTTCCGTTGCATCGGAGCACGACCCACCTGTGTGGGTGTACACTCACACCGCCGTGTTGGCTTATGATCCGTTCGTGATCAGGTCGTTGTTTCCGTCACGTTGTACCACGACCCGCGTGTGTGGAGGACAGCATCACCGTCGCTCTGATGTATTACCTATCTGTTTGAATGGCATTACCACCGTCGCTTTGTAGTACGATCCAACCTCGATAAGGATATACTCGGTATCAGTTTATTTCTCATCTCTTACAACTAAAAAAGACTAACGGATATATTTTGATGCAGACAATCGAACTTGGGGTCGTCCGTCTGCCTCCATGCGTTTCCTTCTCCGCGCGCTCCCTCGCTCCCCCGCTCGCGCGGTGGGCCCGGTCTCACGCGGTCTCCCCCCCCCCCCCCCCCCCCCCCCCCCCCCCCGCCCCGCACGACGATCCCGTGTCGCAGGATCGCTCACTTCCCCGAGCGACGATCCCACATCCAATCACGCAGCACCCGGCGTCGATCCCTCTCCCCGCGCCTCGCTAGATGATCCCGCCCGGCCACCCCGCCTAGATCCTTCACGGTCGTGCTATACTGCAGCCTCTCCGCGGCCGGCCCCGACCAGATCGCCCGCCCACGCCATCATCAGGCCCTGTCCCCGCCGGATCCCCACCTCAGTGAAGGGGATGCGGAGTTGACGGAGGCGGCGGCAGCGCATAGTGCGCCATCTGCCTGGCGGAGTTTGAGGACTGCGAGTCCACGCGCGTGCCGCCCCAGTGCGTCCACGCGTTCAACGCTGCCGGCCTACCTGCGGGACAATGAGTGCATCCACCGCCACTACCGCTGCGAGTGGCCGCTCCCGCAAGTGCTGCTCTCCGCCTTCTCCATCCACAACAAGACCCTCAACGTCTGAATGTACGTAAACTCTCTCTGCCCTACCCTCCTTCATTAATGGTTCTATATATATTGTTGTTTGTTCCAATTGATGTTAGCTATGTTGGTAGGAATGGGATATCGATTTTGGCCGTGACTCTGATTGCAATGCATTCAATTGTTCGGTACATGAGATTTCTGGGCGTTTATTTCCTGCTTGTGCATAATCCTTGTGTATGTTTCAGAATTAAGATTCATTATTATGGATTGGCGAAATATATTGAATTTTGTAGTTTCATTCTTTTAGCTGGTTCAGGAACACGTTTGGAATCACAAAGGTCAGCTTACAGTCTTTGTTCTTTTGGTTCTTTTCATTTGCATGTTGTTGAATGCAAGTACATCAACCAGTTCAGAGAAAGCAGGACACTGACTTAACTTAGCATCCCTCCTTCTCAATTTGAAGTCTTCCTTCAGGTCAGTTAATACCTTTCCATCAGGTTCAGCATAACATTCAAAAAATTCAGATTAGTTCAGAGTTAACATTCAAACAATTGCGCTGCTCCAGGCTGTCCTCGCCAACCTGCAGGAAGTCTTCCTTGGCACCAAGGTTGTCGTGCTCTTCCTCATTGTCCTGCTCACCATCGCGGCCCAATGCACACACTTTGGCTAGGTATGTAGTATGTGTGTCATGTTATACTTCATTCTAAATTATAAAATATTTGGTGTTTGCGTAGGGGTCCTTGGTTGTGGGTTATGTTACAGTGATTTTTTTGTTCGTTGACTCTGCAAATTGTGAAATTTATTTGTTGGTCTGATCCAATTCAACAATGAGGCAGGACGGTAAATTGAGGTGTGATGTTAACTTCCGTATTCTAAATGTTCAACGATGCTTTCTTGTACTGAAATATTTGCCTTAGATTTGGTTAGCTGAGATGAGATATAGCTGAATATTCCTTGCTGTTAGCTGTTTGCTTGCTTCTGGTAACCGCAGGGAGAAATTATTATTGTGGGCTAACCTATTCATCATTAACTAAAAATAGGTCGCATTATGTGTTGCTTTGCATGTTGTAACACTAATATTTTCCATCTTTAAGGATTAGTACTAGAGTTTCATTGATTATTACTAGAAATTCATCTGTACTTCAGTGGTTCAGAGAAATTTAGTAATTTTGCATTTTAGCCAACTTGTCCCTATTGTTCATCTCCCTCCCACCGTCCCCTGCTTCCCATCCACCTCTCTCCCCTGCTTCCCCAGCTGCTCTAGGAATAATCTCATCATCATCAGTTCCATCTCCTTCATCAATTGATTGGGTTCTTCGAGCCTGCAACAATTCTCTACAACTCTGTTCACTGCCCATGAGTATTGTGCTGACAACAATGCCATGAGCATTGTGCTGATTGAGTGAGTGACTGAGGATAAGGCCAGCAGGATTTATATCAGATTTGAGAGTTGAATCTTAAAATTGATTTTGATATGAATGGTATGCCCAAATAGAAGAACATGGTTATAGAATTTTTGAGAAGCTCGCATCCTCTGAATATCTGTTGTTTTAAAGTCTGCAATTCTGATATTGTTGGTAAATAAATTGTCAAATATATTGTTTTACCGAGCCCACTTAGACTGTAATATTTTTATTAGTTTATATCTCTAACTATATGATTTCGCCATTCCCCTGTCTTCGATCGGTGTCAGCACTTCATATGGGCAGTGACTTAAAAGATAAGGCTTTAAATTCTTTTTTCCCTCAAAAAATAATTTGTAGCCTACGTGTTTTTTCCAATGGTCAGGATGAAGACTTCTACTTGGTAGATCCTCATGAAATGATATATTCTTTGATTCTTTTTTCATCAATAAAGATTTGGAAGTCGAGAAAAAAGTGTCTGGTGTGGATTAGCCAAATAGAACCTGTAGATTTTGATAAACAGAGTATATTCTTCAGTTAGTTTGTTGCAGCTGTCGCATCTCATATATGGATATTATGTTGCATCTCACTTTCGTTCCCTGATTGATAATCATTCCCTTTCATATTGATTCAAATGTGGTGATTTCAGTTTGCAACATTAAGTTTGTGTGACACTCAAATTCTTTCATGCAGATGGCATCTTCAGAACACACTGCGTGTCGCATCCCATTCAAAGATATATCCAACACCAACAATGAAAGTGGACCAACGACATCCAATTTGCAACCAGATGACACAGACCCAAAAGAACACAAGAGGCAAAGGGCAAGGGACGCGTATGCAAACATGCCTCAAGATCGAAAGGAGAGGTTACTAAAAAACGTCGAGAAGATTATCATCGAAGGAAAGCTCAAGCTCTCCTTACAAATGAAGATTCACAACCCACAATCCCACTCCTTGCTGAAGGTTACTAGACTTTTTAACGCATATTATGTCTACAGGCATCCTCAGTAATGTTGAGCAGTGCGACACCTCAAGAGTAGAAAATATGGTTCCAGATGAGAATGCTGCTTGGTTGCACAGAAATGATTCATACAACATGCCACATGCAACAAAGACCTCCCTTCAAGTGTTGGGTACCCGCGTACAATTGTCCAGTGAATATCATTTTATACATATGCTATTTCATAAAGCGGATATGCTACATTTGTTGTAACTATTGAATTTCATTTCTACAAGTCATGTATTTCGATTCAGCTTCATTGACATCTATTTCAATTCTGTTTAATTGATTGGGAGTAATCTCTATTGATATACACCGAAGCATGTTTGATTTAGCTAGCACCTCCAAGTGAATATAATTTGATCAAATATACATAAATATTTACAGAAACCTCCTTTGATTTGTATATGAGGAAATGCTAGCAGAAATTAGCCTTTATTCAGCAAATACCACATTAGTTGGTGATTGTGCCGTCACAACACCCTCATCCAAGAATTCATGTACGATGAAGTTAACAAACGAGCATCGTAAAGCTAAGTGTGCCAGGGAAAGAGAGCGCTATGCATGTATGCAGGTATGACACCTGAGCAAAGAGAGGCTAAACGTGCACGTCAAAAAAATGCACAATTGCCGAACTCAGGAGCAGATTGAAGCAAAAAAAATGAACGTAGAAGGGTACCAAATATGATGGCTGAGCAAGCGCAGGCAAAGCGAGATAAGAAAAGGATGGAAAGGCAGCGCAATACTCTGAACAGCGATTCCATTGGGGGGCGGTTGCTAAATAGCTCCATTACTGTACTGGTTTTTCGATTGTGGTCCTCTCTCTTCAATTGGATTAGTGATGATGTAAAAAAAAGTTAAAAACCAACAATGTCTCTCCATCACATGTTTTTTTATTAAAAACACAGTGTTTAGTCAACAAAAATGCGGCGGTGCATTATATTGCCTATTTGTTAATTATCTGAGTCACCATCACCTATTGTTAATTACCTATTACGTTATGGTTACTTTGGTGTTTAATGTTACCTATCGCATTATTGTTTTTTTTAACAATACAACACGTTCATGCTCAAATTATCAGGGCATTATTTGTTACTGCTGCAATGCACAGAAATGTCTGTATAGAGTTGGTGAGCCTGTGACGTCGTGCTCACCATGGCCGTGTTAATTTCACGAACTTTACCTTTTGGATTAAATGTCACTTTAACATTGGTATTTAATATTTATTATCTTATCGTGCGATCCGTGTGGCTTTAGTATAAAAGTTTAGTTGTCCCGTAGCAACGCACGGGCATGCTACTTAGTACAACAAAAAAGAACAAAACTAAGACTACCGTTTGGTTCCACATTAGATCAGGTCGCCTTTCTGCCTACGACGTGCGACCACGACTCTTCTTCTTTTGAAGCGCCGGTAGGTGGGACCAAATCGTCCGTCTCGTCGCGCCCACTCCTCCTCATGCGACGCCTCCTCCTCCTCCTCCTCCTCGTGTGATGCCCTCACGAGACCTCGCAACACCACGGCCTCCTCCTCGCGACCTCGGCTCCGTCCTCCTCAATCCCGATCCATCGATCGACCTGGCGCCACCGGATGCCGGAGTTGCGCCACCGACCCGACGCCACTGGACGCCGCCGCCTCCACGATCACCCGCCGCTGCCCTGACGTGACGCAACAGGATTGCCAGGTGTGCCAATCCCTTCTCATCCCTTCCTGCTGTGCAAAAGTGCGAAATCGAGCACCGAACCCTAATCCTTCGACGCCGTCGGACGAGGCCGCCTCCAGGATGGCCCATCGGCGCGTTCCTGCTATGCAAAAGTGTGAAACCGAGCACCGAACCCTAACTTAAGCTAATTGGCTATTTTTATTCCGCACTGATCTAATTGCATGTGTCTACATGTATTATGCCTGCTAACTTCGATCCCTTCCAAAGATTATCATGCGTACATGTGCACACCCATGTCCTTTACTGGATCTACGCCTGCAGTCTTCGATCCCTTCCAAAGCTTATCATGCGTACACGTTCACACCCATGTCCTTTACTGGATCTGTGTCTGCAGATTTGTGATCCTCCCCATTTTGGTGGCATTTGGATAGATAGTGCAAATGGGATCAAGATATGTGGTTTTCTGGCTTGGGTGCAACTACTGATGTTGAAATTTAGATGGACATTCTCTGATATATTTTTTTCTCAACATGGATTCAATGTGTACATGTTCCTGTATCTTTAACCTCAGTTTAAGCTCACGAAGCTATGGAGCCTAATGATTTTTTAACTTCAACTTCACTTTAGACTCATGAAGCTATGGAGCATGATGATCTTTTAATTTGCCCCGCTAACAGTTTACGCTCATGTAGCGATGGAGCATAACGTCTGACTAGGTATGGAACATCATCCTAAATCAATCTTGACTATTACGAAATATTTCATTAGAAGTAATTTATTCATGTGTGTTATGTATGGAACTTGAATAGGAGCAACATGATTATGTAAAGGTAGACCAATTATGTAACACCCGGTTTTAAGAACAAAACCAGATACACACCATATGTGAGCCCAGGAAGTCAAATCTCACATATAGCTACAAATAAGGGTAATATCAAAACAAAATGCTCAACATATATTACGTACTTAGTATAAAGGATATAACCTTAGACAGCAAACAGCGGAAAGATAACTTCGATCTTCGGGTGAAGACTCTAATTGCACAGGGACAACTGACTGGTTGATCACAAGCCTAACTCTTCCAGACTAGCAATCTGGTACCCATCCGGGATTTTTATCTAAATAATTGAAAAAACAAAACAAGCATAAGTACATGTCGTACTCAACAAATATAACATGGGGTTCATGAGGCTCAAAAGGTTGACACTGGTTTAACTGCGATTAGCTTTTAATTATCATAATTTTAGCATAGGAGTAGCAACAAGTTTATCACAAATCCATACAAACACATGATCAGGTAAACCTGAATAATGAATAGCATAAACAGTAATCATTAGTGAGCATTTTTATCATCAGTATCATCTGTGTTCATTATCTATTCCGTAAATGTTCCAAGGTCGCTCGTGACCGTGAGCATGGCTGATATACCAGTTTTACACTCTGCAGAGGTTGTACACTTTCACTGTGAGTCGTGATTTACCCTTTCGCCTGAGGTGATCAGCCTCTTGACCCACTACCAAGGAAGGTCGGTAGAGTTCACTATGAAGCCTTTCAAAGATTCGTCTAACAAGTTAGGGCCATTAGATTTACTCGGCAAACAGATATAGGACCCCCCATGTCGAATGGTACAATTCCATCACGGCTATACACATAAGAGTAGAGCTTGTCCTATACCCAATTCGTCAAGCCCATTTTACGCCAATAAAGGTAACCTCTAGCAAGCTAGAAAATGTCCTCATACTGAGCTAAAGCCAGAGCCATGTAGCCCTCACAGCTGTACTGTAAGTCCCAAATGATCACTTATAGATAAGTCCTTAGAGAGAGAAATCTAGAGCACCATAAAAACAGCCCAATGCTCTAGCTCCCTTGTTCCATGTTGCTAAAAAACATCTTTTAATGTTTATTGCATACTCCATTAGTCAGGTTACAAGATCATGGTTGTAGTTGAGCACTACCATCATACTACCCAATGCAACACCCCATAGGTATCAAGGTACAGGGTAACAAAGTACTAGAAAATCCTTAGTGGCAGTCAAGGTAGACACATGCAGTATGAGTTAAATGATTAAAGGTGTATAGGACAACAAGAAAGATCCCATGCTATACTTGCCTTAAAACACCGATCCTTCAACAAGCTTTAATCTTCAACGTCCTTCTTCTTCTTCTTGATCACCACGTATACCTCACCGACTGGACGTAATCGTAGAACACCAAACAAACATACATACACATACGTGCATAGCATACAATTGCATCTATATTAGAACAGTACATCAATCATAGAAAAATAAGTAAAAAAGTTTGAAATACGATCCTACGCATCGCTACGAACACACAGTCGCGGAGAGGCACGCTAATCGGAGCTACAATGAAAAAGATACATCTACCGATAGATTTGCTTTATACGTGGAAAAAATATTGGCTTCATTTATTTTAACTATATAAATTCATATATATAAGATATTTTATAAATATGATAAATTGAATTAAGTCAAATTCATATTTGATTTATAAAACTAAAGTAAAACAAATCATATTTTATTTATAAAATCCAGTTGCATAATTATTAATCAAGATATGATTTAAACCATGAAATTTCAGAAATAGTAATATGGTAAAAACTATTACTAACATGTAGATCTCGTCGCTATGAATCTAACGCAACTTGAACAGATCAAATCAGAGCTAAAACGTAGAAGATATGAACTAAACAAGATTTCATTTAATAAAATAATAGATCAAATCTAACATCAAATTTTAAAAGTTGAAAATATATCTAATAGTACTATGAACATGTAGATTATGGAATTACGAAGTTAACGCAAGTTGAATGGGTCAAATCGGAGTTAAAACGGAGATTTTATGGTTAAAACAAGATTAGTGGCAAAACTGTAAATAAGTGAAAACGTATTTTTGAAGTCAACCGAATAAAATACTCTTTTAAAAGAAGGCGTAATCTGTGAAATACACAATGGGCCGCGGGTTAGAATCTGTAAAAGGGCAGTGATTCCAGGTGCAGTTTACAACGGAAAGGTCATGAGCGGAGAGAGGGAGGCATGGCGAACTTACTACGGCGGATCTCGGCGGCACGGAGGAAGTGGAGGCGGCGCTGTGCTTGGCGAAGCGGATGGTGGTCGGTGGTGCTAGGGTATGGCGGCGTTGCGGCGACTCGGTGAAACGACAGCAGCGCTGGAGCGGGATAGGGAGGCGGCGCAAGGTGTGGCTCGGTATTTATGAGCGCGGAAAGGCGTGGGCGGCACGACAACGGAAGGAGACGACGCGGGCGCGGATTCCTCGACGGCGGCGGTGGAGTTCGCGTCGGTCACGGCAGGGAAGAAAGGGAAGAGAGGCTGATAGGGATGACCCACCTGTCGGCGAGAGAAGAGGCGGGGTTGGGTTGTCAGCCGGACAGAGAGAGAGGAAGGAGCACGGGCGTGTGCTTGCTGGGCCGTAGGGCTGCGAGAGAGCGGGAGGGTAGCGGGGAAGGTGAGTGCAGGCCGTCTTGTTGGGCTGCGCAGGAGGGGAAGAGAAGCAGCTGGGCCGTACGCAGGAGACGAGAGGCTGGGCAGGCCCAAAGAGAATGAGGGGAGAATAATAATTTCTTTTCTATTTTTTTCTATTTCAAAACCACATTCAAATATGAACCAAATCAAGTTTGAATAGGGTTTCAAATACACTTTTCAACTTAATTAAAAATAAGAAATTTTGGTAAGTTCTCAAAAATAAATTTTACAACCTTTTTAAATTCTTTTATTTTCCAATTTTCTTTTCTTTTATTTGAAAGCCATTTTTAATTTCATTTTCAAAAGCACTTTAAATTTATTTTGAATTTTGGATTCAACCCCTCATTGCAATGAATCAAATGCACCGGCATGTATGCACATCCATGTTGCTACCTTATGATGAATTTTAATTTAATGAAAAATTTTATTTTCCTATATTTCATGAGCACAAAATTCAGAAATAAATCATTTTAAACCTATTTTCGAAAGATGCAAAATTTAGGGTGTTACAAATTAATTGACGTATCATGTATCAAGTCTATTTGCATATCTGTTAGCTCTCGCACAAATATCCTCTGTGCGGGTATGTTGACCTTTTCTTTGTCTTGCAGCACAAAATATGTTGATATGATCCATCTGGTCAACAAGTTAGTAACACCAAGTTATTTGTCTGCTACATTGCCCATCATACCTGGCAAACTGACATTGAGAACCTATTCAGTAAATATGGGAGGTGAGTAAATTAGTTTTGAACTTTTTTTAATGCAACAAATTAATTCTGAACTTACAACTTAGCCTTTTGTATTCCTGTTGGCATGGCTCCTCAATGAATTTGGGCTGGGTGGTTAAACTTCTTTTCTGATTTTTTTTTGTTATAAGTGTTCCCCACTAACTGTAATTGGTTCTCTAAATGTTCGCTCAAAGTGAGCCATGTTACTAGAAATATGGATCTACTGCAAACTATTAAGACATTTAGTATAACCAATAGTATAAAATCCTATTGACACGCTCTATTTAGCTCACTAACAAAAAAAAAAGATGTTTCCTATAGCTATATTAGTGCTCCATAATTTGATCACTTCTGGCCTTCCACACACGTTCTCATATATTTTTTCTCATATGGATTATAATGTTGGGTTCTTGGCTGTTTGCACTCTGAATGGATTTTTTGGTGCATGTCATGAAAGGTACACAAATTATCCTTCTGGCCTACTTCTCACATTTTTTGACTCATACAACAATGTGGAGTTAACCATGATATCTCAGACCCTCAATGTTTTCATGACCTCGCTTCTAGAGCTGACCTCGAGCCATTCTCGGATGGCACCCAGATAATGCTTGATAATTTTTTGTTTGAGTAATTACAGCATGCATATTTATTAACGAAAAAATTAGATTGTGGCATCCGTTATGTTTCTTTTTTGGCACAGATACTGCACATTTGTAAATCCCGCTAGACAAATAGTTTGGCAGGGTTTTCTTTTGTTAATGGCATGTGATTCGTAGTTTTTATTATAATTGTAGGAAAAGTGCATTCAGTCGTCATTGGTGATTGTCACTGATGTTAGTAGTTAGCACTGTCTCTGTGGTTTTCTTATTTGAGTTAGCTCGTTTATTCATCATGCACTGGAATTGTTTTATTATGCCATCACACGGTAATATTTATTTTTTTGAGAAAAAATGATGGTGATACGATTGTATGCTTATTCTGCATTGTGGCTCTGCCACTGTAATATTAGATTTTGTTGAGCTGGATTTACAGCCTAGCATCTAGACCATCCTGGGCCGAGAGTGGCCGTGCGGAAGGGAAAGCTGGTTTTAGATTTAAATTAGTAGTTTCAGAGTCACTGGTTTTAGATTTTAGAATAGCAATATCAATATATTTGATGGCCGATTACACATGTGATGTGGTAAATCAGTAGTTTCAGAGTAATTGTGGCCGATTTGCATTTGCATCACTGTCGATTCTGCAGAATTTGGAACTAGAAAGGAAGACAGCCATGACGTAGGTGCAACTGGCCATGGCCTAGGAGCAGCTTGGTGCACATGCACACAGTTGGCCTAATTATGCCCCATCACTGGTGTCTAGGGGCCAGCCCACCTCACTTGAACAGATACAAAGTTCAGGAACCTCTTTCACTTGCAGTCTATGCTTGATCAGAAGGTACTATATATAGCAAGAGATATTATCGAGATATTTGGTTTCTAGCTGTTTTGCGTTTGTCTTGAGATGCATCCAATTTGACTGTTGATCAGGGTGATGTGCAGTACTACATCGTGTGGTTTGTGTCGGAAGACTTGCATATCTGTGCCTCCTAACATAAATTACCTGCAAAAAATAGAAAAAAAGGCAGAGAAATTTGTCATGGCTCCCACTAAATTTTGGGTACCTTACTTTTCAAATAAATTTCCTTGCAAGAAATCTTAGTTGTCTTATGCACTATCCTGAGCTGTTCATTTAGAACATTAAGAAAACTGCAGAGAATATTGACAAGGCTGCAAACGAGCTTGCCCATGCTAATTTGTTCAGACTAAACAAATACAGATTTTGTTTAAAAAAATTAAGTATGGCTGGGCACTTCCAACAAAAACTTATAGAACAGGGACCTGACAAGTAGCTCTTTTGTTTATTTGGATCAAATAGTGATAGGCAAAATTGATTTATTCTTTTGCGGCCAAGAAAAAATAGCAATTGCATAAGTTTTTTTTTGTAACCTGACAAAGCTGATCCATAGTCTGCAATGATGTGCTTTCACAACACTTTTGGACCTAATATTATCAATGTAATATGAGACGCCAGGAACTTTATATTTATCAAAGCTAACTCTTTTGGTTCTACTTTGTTTCTTTTCATTTCAGATTGGTTTTATTAACTTAGAGAATGAAGCCTTCGCCAAGGATACTGTAGATACCACACAGGCTAACCTCAGCTACAGGTACCTTTAAAAAAAAAGAAGGCAGTACAATTTGACACCGGAGTGCAGAGTTTATAGAAGACTTGAGAGAAAAAAACGGAGTGCCACTCAACTTAGAAAGGAGAAGAGGAAAGAAAACAAAGGAGGCAGCAACAGCTACAGGGAGAGGAAGCTAATGACAAGAAGTCAAACCAGAGCTGGATCAAGATCTTAAAAACTTCCTTTAATCTAAGGGACTGAGAACCTAAAGGTAGCCTTATTTGTCCATTACATGAACACTCTTTTGTAATTTTAAGGTCATAGCTTTAAGAGTGACTGATGCCTTGCACAATGAAAATCATGATAGAATAGGGTGTCGCTGTGATTTTCTCAGTGGCATTTTAAGTAAAATTTACTTTGCTTTTGTCTTCATGTAGTTAATTATTGGTTTCCTACATGTCCTTAGTTGCATCGCTTGTAGTTTAATAGTCAGCCATGATTTCTTCTTTTGAATTGACAATGATCTGCATGAATAAGAACCTATACACTGCCTCCATTTGTTTTTAGTTTTCCCTACTAAGAAATAACGTAATAGTTGTTTGGTTCCTTATGGTTTATATTTGTCAAGGTAATGCCTAAATGAATTTTAAGGGGATATCTTTTATCATATTTTGTTACTCTGCACTGCTTGTTCCTGGTGATAGGTTCCATTAATTTTCAGTCCTCGATATAATTTGGCTTTACTAACGTTCTATCTGAACAACTGATTGTACATGAGGAGGTAATTGTTGCATGTCAATATTGTAAAGGACCAGTGACAACAAGTTGGAGATCCAAGCACTTGCGAAAAGAAGTATCATAAAAAAGCCATGCATTATCGGATCACATAACCAATGCTATAAGAAGTATTGTGAGTTCCACACTTAAAACTTGTTGGCATCTGCACAGTGAAATTCCTTAGGCTCAATTCAGCTACAGTTGTGCTCGAGCGGTCCAGGGCCATGCATGAGAAGAAGTAATCATCCCGACTCTTGCATTGGATGGGATGCCTTACTCTGAGATTGGCATCTTCGATGAAGTCAAGGAACACGTACGTGCATTATTTGCCAACATTTGGTAAAATGAAATGATCCATCTTGTTCTCTTTTCTGATGCAAACCGCAACTGCTTTGGTGATTTCAGGTTGACCTCATCAATGCACAAGGACATGGAACTCTCCATGGATTTTACAATGATACTCCAGAACTAGGAGGAAGCAAATGCAGATAGAGCTATATTGGAAACGCTAGCCAAGAAACTCAAGCTGCAAAGCCTGGTGGATTTTATAGCAGAGACTATGGCCATTAAAAAGCTCATAAACGAGAGGAATGGCCACCAACCAGAAAGCACCAAGCACATAATAGAACTCCTCAACAAGTTCAAGGAGATTGCAGGCATCAACGAAAAGAACATCCTTGGGATGTCTCCATACCAAAATATCTAGAGAAATGCCCATCTTTGATGATCTCAAATGAATTTCTCTGTCCAATATCACCGGAGATCATTACTGACCTTGTCATCATTGCGAGCGTGAGGGTATGCTTTGTGCTATGCCATTCATGTTCCCTGATTGCAAAGCGGGATTTATTGTCTCACAGTCCATATTTCACCTGATTTGCAGACTAAAGAGAGAAGTATCCGAAGTGGTTAGATGCTGGCCAGTGGACATGCCCAAAGACAAAGCAACCATTAGCTAACTGCAAGAGGTTTCAGGTTCCAGCCCGCGGAAGTGCAGAATTATGGTAAGAACTCTGCTTGTGGTTTTTTCGTCTTTGAAATCAATGCTTATGTTCTCTTCCTGAGTCAAGAAGAAATGATTACCATGGGAATGGAACCATATGACTGTTCACCAGGCAACATGCATGTTTTCCCACTTCTCACTCAAGAAAATGCAAATATCAACCGTATTTGGATGCACAGCACTGCAAATCTAGCCTTGAGTTGTTTCTGTCTCAACAACAAAATGGTTCAATATAGGAAAGCTCGACAACATCTGCTAACTGGAACTGGATAGTTGGTCTTAGGTTGGACGGGGAGAGAAACACAATATATATCGAGGCATAGATTAAGTTAATCCTTGTTGCATTGGACAACATAAGTTTGATCCTTTTTGGATAATGATGTAATAACCCTATAAGTTTGTATCACTCATTTTTCCTGTGAATCTTCAATCTATTTATTTTATACCGCGTTTGGCTGTTACTTTGCATCACCTAAAATGTGATCGTGGCGTTAGCCCGGGGCAATATACGCTCTTCACCGGTCTGAATTCTCATGGGCAGCTCAGAGGTTGGTAGGCGAATGGTGGTGATCCTTATGGCCATTCATGGCAGGGCATTACTTGCTTAGGATCAGGGGTCACTAAAATGTGAGCCTTGTGATGTGGTGAAACTTATTCGTAGATTTATTGGCGGACGAAATAAATGAATATCAGATATTTCTTCCAGCCGATATAAAATATTATCTTACCTGCATCACGGAAAGGTCTATATAGACATACAACAGAGTTCGTAAGTGTCGGTGTTTTGAACAAGCACCGGCAAGTAAATTTATAGTGATGCGCGTTAGGCCCGGATGGTGCGCTAAAGGACACAAGATTTATACTGGTTCGGGCTGAATGTCCCTATGTCCAATCTGTTGCTGCTCGTGTTATTAGCACTGAAAATGGTTCGTAGTAGGGGGTACAAATGGTCGAGAGAGGGACTGGTCCCAAGTCTCTGATGGAAGGGTCGAAAGGATGCCAAGAGCTTGGTAGCAGTTTGACTGTGTGTGATGTGTGTTGTGTTGTCAAAAGTCGGTCCCTTTGTTGGAGGAAGCACATCCCCTTTTATAGATGAAGGGGACGGCCTTACAAGTGAGAGGGAAAGGGTGCGTATGCTTCCAAGCCTTGTTGTTCATGTCTACCGAGCCTCGTCGTCCATTCCGGTGGGTACGAGATGATGGTAAGCGCCTATAATACTGTCGATGCTACTGTAGAATGTTAGGGTGGTTACAGAGTACTACTCTGCGCAGGGTATGGACTCCGGTATAGTGGTTTTGACTTACGAGCCTTGCCCAGCCTTGCCCCGCACGCCTTCTGATTCCTATGAGTCCCCGTCGGAGGGACGCGGGGTCGGGGTCTGAAGTAGCGTTGTGGGCAAGGCCTTCCGGTCGGAGAGGGCGTCCGGAGGCCGAAGCGAGTGCTCCGATCTGGTGGGCCCAAGGGATCATGGAGCGAGAGCCGCTCTGTTGAGACCACAGCGCGGCGACAGCACATCCGTCATTGTGGAGGGCGCGAGCCCTTTCCTGGACCGTAGTGGTTGTCGTATGTCTACGATGGGTTCCGCGTCTGAGGACTGAAGGCGGTGCCTACAACTCTATAGGGCGAAGAGCGCCCCCCGCAACACTATTTAGGCTCTACCACGCCTAGAAGGGTCTAAAGCACCCATTTCGTCGTTCCCTGACAGTACTTTTCCTACCGGGGCGCATGGTATGGTCCTCGAAGCCGCGGTTGACCCGAACGTCTTGTCCTACCCTATACCTATCATCATGAGGGAGCGGGGAGAGGTTGTCAGGCGAGATGAAACCAGTCTTCGGACATCGGGTGAGACAAGGTCCGTCCTTGGACATCGGGTGAGGGGGAGCCTAGCCTTTATCCGTCGGACGAGACCGAGCCCAACCCTCGGGGGTCGGACGAGGCGGAGTCTAGCCCTTAGCCCTCAGGCGAGGCGGAGCTGGCCCAAAGGCGTCGGGTGAGGCGGAGTCGAGCCCAGCCCTCGGGCGAGGCAGAGCTGGCCCAAGGGCATTGGGTGAGGCGGGGCCGAGCCCAGCCCTTGGGCGAGGCAGAGCTGATCCAAAGGCGTCGGGCGAGGCAGAGTCTGGCCCTTAACCCTCGGGCGAGGCAGAGCCGGCCTAAGGGTGTCGGGCAAGGCGGAACCAAACTTCATCATTCGGGCAAGAAACGCAGCGGCGCCCTTGTCCGTCCGGGAGTTTTTAACGTTCGATGGTTATTGGTTCCACCTCCTGGGTACCCCAGTATTAGGTCCCCGACAGTAGCCCCCGAGCCCCCTGGTGATTTGGACAGAATCGCCCGAGGGGTGTTTTCAATTTCATTGGAGTTAATTTGCCAGAGGGTGCGCGCGAGTGCACCTGATGGGTGTAGCCCCCGAGCCCCCGGGTGATTCGAGTAGAGTCGCCCAGGGGATAGTATCGGACCCTTCGTGGGTAAGATTGAAAGACTTGGTTTTTCATCAACGAGATATTTTTAAGGGAATCGTGGTATTCCGTTCGTGGGAATTTTACTCAGTGTCGGCCTGGCTGGGACCTGACTGCGGATGGAGGCCCTGGTGATGCTTGCGTCCTTGAGTCCTGGTAGTTTGCGGGCCTATCCCTCGTTGGGATGGGCCTTTGGCTTCGGGACCCTAGGTGGGCCAGAGGAAAAAGCTCTGTGGCCCGCGTCCCCTCGATGGAGAGAGAGTCCTGGTCCGCTTGGGGAAGGCGAACCGTCCGGCGTGATTTTTTGGGAAGAGATAGGGATTGTGTGCGCGTATCCCGCGAGGTGATGCGGCGGTGCGCGTGGCAGGCTCGGAGATCGAGGTAGACGGTTGCCGTTCTTGCATCCATTGCCCTTATAAAACCACAGGGTTCGCCCCTAGGGTTCCGCATTTTGCCTCCTCACCTTCGCGTCCTCAGCCTCCATCGCCAATCGCCTGCGCCTCTTGCACTCGTACTGCCTCCGCCGTCAAACTCGTTGTTGCCTCCAAAATGAAGGAGGAACTAAAAAGTAAGTATTCCAGACCACCTTTCTCATTCTGTTGCCCACCTTGTCTTGTCGTGTCATTACATTTGATGTCTTGTACGGTGTTCAGTTTTAAAAGTCAATGCCAAGAGGCACCTAGAGGCCATGATCAAAGAGCGTGACAGTTGGAAAGCACGATGCCTCGAGGCCACCGAGGAGCAGGACACATGGAAGAAATGGTGCCAAGAAGTGGCAACTGGCATTGTGCCCGTCCTCGACCCAGCTCTCACAGAGGAAGAGCCAAGGACGCCCTAGCTCGGACTGGTCGAGAGATGCAGACAAGCGTGGGGATGGTTCCAAGAGTTCATGAAGGAGGCGGGTGAGTACACGGGTGCCCATGTACTAAGCATGGTGCGTGCCCACTACCCCCTGATCGATCTCAAGCGCCTGGAGGCTAGGTACCCAAAGGAGGTAGACCCAGACAAGGCAGAGGAGCTTCGGACGGCCCAGCTGGACTTGTTGTCAAAGATAATTGGTGACATTAACCTGTGTGGAGGTGGGACAACACCTGTACAGGGTACGCCATCGACAAGTCAGCTGGAAATGCCATCAGTTTCAAGCCAACCAACGAAGCCTGCGGTCTCGACCAGCCAGGCACCAGCGGGGCCATCCCCTTCAGCTCGACTAGCACAAGAGTCCCCGAGACTCGAGTAGGATATCGGAAGCGGCGAGCAGTAAGTGCCACGCGCCCCGACCAGCCAATGTAATAGGCTTAGAGCTGTAGAAGGAGGACATAGTTGTGTTATTGTAAACTTGAGCCTCTTCAGGCAAGCTTGTAATAACATAACTGTATATCATTATAAGCTTGTTTGCTTTGTATAAAACGTATTTAAGCTTGAAACTTTATCTTGGTGTAACTAAGTGAGAACATGTTAACGTTCTATTTAGTTGTACCATTTTGCTCGACACATCATCCCGAAAAGTTTGTGCGGCCCTAGTTTGCCATGTGGTCAGAGTGTGAGGTACGGTGACCTGTGCACACGTAGACGCGGACAAGTCAAACCAAGGGGGACCTACCGATCACCCGTAACATAGAGAGCGGATCCCATGCACGTGTTGGGAGGAACCGGAGACAGGGCCTGCTCCGAAAACTGTAGAAGGAGTGGTGGTCGCCTTTTACTGGCTAAGTTAGAATAACCATAAAATTCGAAGTGACACATTAGAGTGGTCGGAGAAATCAAAATTGCTTTATTGAAGCAAATCGAAAGTACAAGAGGAGTACATATCTCAGTAGTTAAGCAGAGAAACGTCTAAGCTTGTCGATGTGCCACGAGTTTGGTACGTCCGTACCGTCCAGGTGAGCTAACCTGTAAGACGTTGGTCGTGTGACTTCCTTGATCATGAAGGGTCCCTCCCATGGGGTTGCGAGTTTGTGAACACCAGCCTGGTTCATCTTCCACTTCAGGACCAAGTCCCCGACCATGAAGAACCGCTCTTTAATGTTCTTGTTGTAGTACCTGCGCAAAACAGCAAGGTATTTGGCCGTACGTACACAAGAATCGAGCCTTTTCTCTTCTGCGCTGTTCACTTCTAGCTCCCATACTTCATTGACCTTGCCTTCATTGAAGTTCTCTACCCGTGCTGATCTAAAAGCTATATCTGGTGGGAGGACTGCCTCAGCACCGTAAACCATAAAGTATGGTGAGACGCCGGTGTTACGACTGGGCTGAGTTCTGAGGCCCCAGACCACGGCTGGTAACTCCTTGAGCCATCTTCCGGGAGCTTTGTCATTTTCTCTGTACATCCTCTTCTTCAATGTGTCCAAGATCATGCCATTTGCTCGCTCGACTTGTCCATTAGCTCTAGGGTGCGCCACCGAGACGTATTTTACTACTATGCTCCTTTCATCGTAGAAGTCCCAAAAGGCATTCCCGGTGAACTGAGTACCCAGATCAGTGATGATGCTGTTGGGTATGCCAAAACGGTGGATGACCTGGTCGAGGAATGTGACAGCCTTCTCTGAGGATGCCTGTACCAAAGGCATGTATTCTATCCACTTAGAAAATTTGTCGATCAGCACAAAGACGCATGTGAGTTTCCCTGGAGCCGGTTTGAAGGGCCCGATCATATCCAGTCCCCAGCATGCGAAGGGCCAGGAGGCTGGTATTGTCTGGATCTCATGTGCTGGTACGTGGATTCTATTGGCGAAGAACTGGCAACCCTCACAGTGGCGGACTAGCTTTTCTGCGTCGGCTACTGCTGACGGCCAATAGAACCCTGCTTGAAAAGCCTTGCCGACCAGTGTTCTTGAGGCCACGTGGTTGTCGTAGGAGCCAGAGTGGATTTGGTTCAGGAGATGTTCGCCTTCTTCCTGGGTTATACACTTCATCAAGATTTCCTCTTTTGCGTTCTTGCGCCATAACTTGCCATCGACGAGCAGATACTGCTTACTGCGACATATCAGGCACTCATTTTCTGTCCAATCAGTATAACCACTGCCATCTATTAAGTACTTGATGAAAGGTATTCTCCAGTCGGGCTCATGAGTGGTTGGAGGCGGCTCGATGGTGCTCAACGCCGGAACCATAACCACCAATTGCTGGTCTGGAGGCTTGCCTGCCGTTGAATCTTCCTCTTCGATGGAAGGCGTGAGCAGGTCTTGGACGAATACGCCATGTGGGATTTTGGCTCGGGATGATCCTAACTTTGACAGTGCATCCGCTGCTTGATTCTTGTCCCGGACCACGTGTATGTACTCGATGCCATAGAACCTGCCTTCCAGCTTTCTTATCGATTTGCAGTATGCGTCCATCTTTTCGCTGGTCGTGTCCCAGTCCTTGTTGAGTTGGTTGATGACCAGAGCCGAGTCTCTGTAGACATAGAGACGTTTAACACCGAGCTCGACTGCAATGCGTAAACCATGCAGGCATGCTTCATACTCGGCGGTGTTATTAGATGCTGGGAAATAAATCCTGAGGACGTACCGGAGCTGCCCCTTGGATGGTGACATGAAGAGGACTCCTGCTCCTGCACCACTAATGTTGAGAGAGCCGTCGAAGTACATCGTCCAATACTCGTCGAATTCCAGGGATGCAGGCGTGCTTAAGTCTGTCCACTTGACGATGAAATCGACGAGTGCCTGAGACTTGATCGTAGTACAGCTTGCAAATTCCAAGGAGAAGGGGCATAGCTCCATTGCCCATTTGACGATGCGCCCGTTTGCATCCTTATTGCGAATGATGTCCCCCAAAGGGTACTCGGTCATGACCACCACCCGATATCCGTCGAAGTAATGTCTCAACTTTCAGGATGTTATCAGTATGGCGTAGAGCAGTTTCTGAATCTGTGGGTACCTGGTCTTGGATTCGTTGAGTACCTCACTGATGAAATAAATCAGCCGCTGTACCTTATAGGCGTGGCCCAGCTCGTCGCGCTTGACCACCATGGCAGTGGAGACCACCCGATTGGTTGCCGCGATGTAAAGTAGGAGAGTTTCATCTTCTCTGGGAGCAGTGAGGAC
This sequence comes from Miscanthus floridulus, assembly GCF_019320115.1. Classification (NCBI taxonomy): domain Eukaryota; kingdom Viridiplantae; phylum Streptophyta; class Magnoliopsida; order Poales; family Poaceae; genus Miscanthus; species Miscanthus floridulus. The sequence continues at coordinate 123,956,605 of NC_089597.1, read as the reverse complement.
CGGAGGTGACGTAAGGTATTGTTTTAGCTGCGTGAAGGCAGCGTCTGCTTCATCCGACCACTCAAACTTCTCGGATGCTTTGAGCAGTTTGAAAAATGGTAGTCCTTTTTCTCCCAATCTTGATATGAAATGGCTGAGAGCAGCCATGCATCCGGTAAGCTTCTGGACATCCTTCACCTTTTTGGGGGGCTTCATGTCTAAGACAGCTTTGACTTTCTCTAGATTGGGGCGTATGCCGTCGTAACTGACGACGTTGCCTAGCAATATACCAGAAGGAACACCAAAGATGCACTTCTTTGGGTTTAACTTCTATTGGAATGTATTGAGGGCTGCAAAGGTGCGTTTTAGGTTGTCAACAAGGGTATGTGCTTCCTTGGTTTTGACAACTACGTCATCTACATAGGCCTCTACAAGGTCATCTTTTATCTCGTCTGTGAGGCATGCCTGAATGGCGCGTTGGTATGTAGCCCCAGCGTTCTTGAGTCTGAACGACATAGTCATGTAGCAGTAGGCGCTGAAGGGCGTGATGAAAGATGTCTTGATCTGATCGTCCTTTTTGAGAGCGATCTGGTGATAACCAGAGTAGCAATCGAGAAAGGAAAGGAGCTCGCAACCGGCGGTTGAATCTACAACCTCGTCTATGCGAGGTAAGCCGAAGGGGTCCTTAGGGCAGTGTTTGTTGAGATCAGTGTAATCAACGCACATTCTCCATTCATTATTCTTTTTGCGTACAAGAACCGGGTTGGCTAACCACTCCGGATGATACACTTCTTTGATAAATCCGGCTACCAAAAGCCGTGTAACTTCTACCCTAATCGCCTCCTTTTTGTCGCGAGCGAACCATCGTAGCTTCTGCTTGATAGGTTTGGCCTTGCTGTTGACATTCAAGGAGTGCTCGATCAAGTTCCAAGGTACACTGGGCATGTCGGCAGGTTTCCATGCGAACACATCCACGTTGCTCCTCAAGAACCTGACGAGCGTGTCTTCCTATTTGGGATCTAGGTTGGCCCCAATAAGGGCCGTTTTGCTGGGATCGCCGTCGACCAGCTGGATCACCTTGTGCTCCTTTGACTTGATGTTCTTGCGTGGAGCCTCGAGCTCTGGGATCTCCAGGTGGTCGGCTGAGGTCTTCTTAGCGTCAAGCATGGTCTCGGCCATGCGAATAGAGAGGTCGTGAGCCTCTGCTATTTTGAAACTATCGTCCTCGCAGGTATAAGCTGCGTACACGTTGCCTCGGAGGGTTAGGACTCCTTTTTCGGTAGGCATCTTGAGCACCAAATACCTATAATGAGGTACGGCCATGAACTTGGTGAGCGACGATCGACCAAGAATAGCATGGTAGGTGCCGTCGAAGTCAGCGACCACAAAGTTGACGTAGTCAGTGCGGAAGTGGTCTGGGGTCCCAAACTGCACAGGTAGCATGATCTGCCCGAGAGGTGTAGAGCTCTATCCGGGGAGAACACCCCAGAACTATGCCTCGTATGGCTTGAGATCCGCCGGAGCTATCTTCAGGGCGGGCAGACTGTTCTTGAACAGTATATCGATGGAGCTGCCACCATCGATCAGTACCCTATTGAACTGGACCTTGTTGATACAAGGATCGAGGACCAGGGGAAAATGTCCGGGCTCAGGTATTGTAGCCCATTGGTCCTTTCTGCTGAAAGAGATTTCGCGGTGAGACCACGGAGGGAGTCGTAGATCGGCGAGGAGGTTGTCGGTGTTGGCCACATTCAAGCAAGCACGGGCGAGCAGCTTGCGTTCCCGCTTGGTCTCGATGGACACTTTACCTCCGATGATGGTGTGCACGCGATCGGTTGGCTTGACGTACTTGTGACGAGGGTCTACATCGTCGTCGTCGTTATCCTCGTTGCGCTGTTCCCCTGCGTCGTTAGGCTTGTCGGATGTATCCGGAGCCTATTGACGCGTATAGATAGACTTGAGAACGCGGCAATTCTCCATGGTGTGGTTTGACTTAGGATGGAGCTGGTAGGGCCCTTTCAATGCTTTGGCATAGTCGTCCTCATAATTACGACGCCCGCCACCCTTTTTAACGGTATTGACCTCACCGTCATCTTCCCGAGCACGCTTGCTCCTGTAATCGTCATGGCGGTTACGCCCCTGATTACGTTGGTCGCGGTGGTCGCGGGAGTCGTTGCGCTGGTTGCGGCGGTCAAAATTGTCGTTCCGACCACGGTTGCCGTGGTAGTCGTTGTGGTGTGGGGGTGGTCGGAGCGTGGAACCCTTGCTGCTTCTTCAATAATTATCTTCTTAGCATCATCGGCGTCCGCATATTTCTTAGCGGTGGCCAGGAGCGCTGTGACCGATTTAGGTCTCTTCTGGAGGAGCTAGTCTCTTAGGGCGTCGTGGAAGCGGAGGCCAGTGATGAAAGCCTCGATAGCCTCATTGTCGGAGATTGATGGGACCTTGATGCGCATCTCCGAGAAACGCCGGATGTACTCATGCAGTGGCTCATCTTTCCAATCTCGGATCCGTTGCAGATCGTACTTGTTGCCCGGTTGTTCACAAGTAGCGATGAAATTGTCGATGAAGGCTTGCCTGAGCTCCTACCAAGAATCAAAGTAGTTCGCCGGCAAGCTGACCAGCCATTGGTGACCTGCATGGCCAACAACGACTGGGAAGTAGTTAGACATGACGTGCTCATTAGCCATGGCTGATCTGCACGTGGTTTCATAGAGCATGACCCATAATTCGGGGTTTTCCTTGCCGTCGTACTTCTGAAGCTTCTCGAGCTTGAAATTCTTGGGCCATATGACTTGGCGAAGGTGTGGAGTAAACTGCTTCAAACCTAGCGAGCCATGGGTAGTGTCATACTCCATACGGCGATAGCTTTCATAGGATGCTCGATCGTCAGCTCTCTGGTTGATGCGAGCGCGCAGATCGCGTCCACCGAGCTAATGGCGGAGATCGTTATTGCCATTACAGCGATCTCGATTGCCATCTGGATTAGCCTTGCATCCGTGGTTATCACGGTGATTGTCGCGGTTGCCTCGGTGATTATCGTCCCGGACGTCGCGACGGTTGTCCTCCCGACGGCGGTTGTCATCCTGACCACCATCGTGGCCACCGTTTCCGCCCTGACAGTTGTCTGATGGGTCGTTGTTGCGCGAGCCACGTGGGTTGAGTGGCTGTGAGCGACTTGGGAGCTGGTGGCTGTGGCTTGACTCAACTGAGACAGATGGAGCCCGGACTTGATTTACAATCTCTGCGGTCTGGGCCATGGCTGCCGTTAGATAGGCTTGTATTTCATCGCGAACCGCTTGGGTTTTCGGGGTGTTGGGTAGCCGTTGCATTGTCGCCATGGCGATGGCTACGTTGGCACTTGGAGTGCTGAAGACCTGTTTGTCCCCCACCCTATCGAAAGCATCGTTGAGGTCGCGTGGCTGGACCCTTATGCATCGCGCCTCCTGGTCTGCTTCGGCTTCGATTTGTCGGCGATTAAACCGGTCAATATTGTGTGCTTCGCGCGTAGTCCTTTCTTGCTCTGTTTCGCCAACCGCTGGTGGTTCATCATTGCTGACAACATGGATCAAATCCCCTCGTCTTGGCGGGAAAGACGGGAATTGAGAAAACCCCGGGGCATGGTCTGGCAGATCTAGATCGTACTTGGCACCGTCGTCTTTGTGATGTTGAAGCTCGATGTGGACAGATGCATTAGATGCGATGCCAGATGAGGAGCTGGAGTCGCCCTCTTGGATTGTGTGGACGGATCCTTCTTGATAATCTTTAGTCCGGATCATGTTGATGAAGTTGCGCGGCTTCGGCTGAGGTCGGTGCATAAAACACAGATCCAAGCGGCGTTGTAGGTTATACACATAGCTGGAGGTAGCGTTTCGTAGGCTGTAGGGCCAGACCTGGTGGTTCTTCGTCGAGTCTTCGTACTTGGAGAGCCGGAGACCCGTCGTGGAGGCTGGCCGGCGACGAGCGGAGCGCCCTTCAGGAGTAGATATGACCACGAGATCTGTACCAAGTCATGCAGGATGACTGGTCTGAGCTGGTCGGGTAGATCTATTGTGGGGAGCGGTTACCTACTCGTTAGGTTGACTTTGAATCGTACTTACCAGAGCTAGGGTTTCAGCGAGTTTGGCGTCGACCCGATCGATGGAATCGAGCAGGTCGGTGTTGTCGATCTGCTTCCCTTTGTAGCGAGGAAGCGGATGACGAGTTGTCGGCGTGGCTGAAGATGATGCAGGCATGGTCGGAGCCAGATGTACCGTGGTCAGAGCCAGATCCATCGTGGTCGGAGTCGTACCCGTCATGGTCGGAGCCGTAGCCAATGCAGGTGAAGCAGTGGTCGGCGCGGATTGAATCCACGCCTCCTCCGTGGTCATGGCGATGAAGTCGTCGGAGCCGGTGGTCCAGGTGATCTGACTAATGGTGAACATGAGGCTGTTCGGCGTAGCCATGGAGCCGGAGATGATGACCATCTTGTTTGCTTGGAGAGCAGTACGCACACCCCCTACCTGGCGCGCCACTATCGACGAAATATGGTCGACAATCTACCTAGGGGTATGCCCATGGTAGTAGATTGTCGGCAGACAGATGCGCAAGCCACAAACAAGACGGTGACGCAAGACAGACACGAGGTTTTATCCAGGTTCGGCCGCCAAGAAGGCGTAATACCTACGTCCTGCGTCTGATTTGTATTGCTGTATGTCAATGAGAGATGTTTTTTAGAGGGATCCCCTGCCCGCCTTATATAGTCCGGGGGGCAGGGTTACAGATCTGGAAACTAATCCTAGTCAGTTACAATTGCCATATGTGGCCAGATAAGGATTCCTATTCTAACCGACCAGGATCCTGCTTGATCGCCAAATCCGCCTTGACTCCTTGTGCAGGACTCCGATCAGGTTGGCTGGGCCGCACGTCGTCTTTCGGGTGGACCGAACCCATCGATCCGGGCCGGCCCAAGCTTAGCCGTAAGGGTATAGGGGTTAATACCCCCACAGGGTGTATCCGTTGACGCGTCTGACCACCTCTAACAAGGGGTGGCATTTGTAATGGTTCTATGTCAAGAACGACGCCACCGCTCCCTTGCCAGCCTTCACTGGGCGCTACATCTTGGAGGCCCTAGAGTCGTGGGGGTGGGGCGTTCAGGCCAAGGACAAGAAGCATCTCAACGGCCTTCTCGCTGCCCTCTGAACTTTGAAGGAGAGGGGCGTGAAGGGGTCGGGGATTATTGGTGCCTACCACGCGAGGAGGGTTGCGCCACTGATGGCGCACGCTTCCCCTGTATCAGATGGTGCCTGAAGCATCGTTCGAAGGGACGGCGCTCGCCGACGAAGCGCTCCCTCCTTCTGAGGTGGCACAACGCATTAAGGAGGCGATGGAGCCCACAAAGGACTCCATTGGCGCTGTCCTTGACTTTGTGTACCCGGTACTGGGGCATCCCCCAATGCGGCCGGAGCTAGGGTTTGTTGACTTTGTAAGTTTTCTTTTCCCTTGCTCTTCTTTTCACTTGAAATTTCCGATCCTCTGATGCTAACCGTGGGATAGCAGGATCAGCGAAGGGACTGTTCTTTAAGAACAGCCTGGTTTCGTTGCTGAAGGACCTAGCCTAGGTGGCAGCAAATTGTGCCCTGGCCGGTTGGGACAAGAAGACGAGGGGGCTCACGAAGAAGAAGGCGATACGGAAGCAGCAAGCTCGTGATCGAGGAGAGGAGACTAGTAGTGATGACGACGACGACGATGATGAGACGGCAGCTGGCGTGGATTGGGGTGACCTTGTGAACGAGGACTCGCTATCCATGTAGGGACCCCTTCCATTCCATGCGGAGGGAAGTGAGTCCGCGGGGACGGTGGAGCCGGGCCTGCCTCTGGGTCTGGCGGGAGCCAGAGGATTCACTGTCACCCGCGGGGTGCCGACGAAGGATCGGTGGATGGGAGGGGATAGACCGAGGCTGTCCCAAGGTACTAGCGGAGGGGGGCGGTTCCGACGTCACGCCCCGTGAGCTAATGGAGGGGGGTGGCTCTGGCACCGCGCCCCATGAGCCGATGGAGGGGAGCGGCTCTAGTGCCGCTCCCCTAGAGGCAAGAGAGATGACCCCCCTGCATCGGAGTAGGGGGCAGGCTCGAAATGGTCCCACCCACATGAGTTGGAGCAGGGGTCCGAGGGTTCATCCCTGAAATGTACCCGTCGACCGAAAGCGTCAGAGTACGCCACTGATTCCCCTCGTTTTCTTCCTTTATTTCTCCGTTCCGACCTTATGCCCTTTTTCCATTTTGTAGATTCTTGCGACGGGGCAGGGCAGATCACGCTACCCGGCATCACCCCTGTTTCGGGTAGAAGTGACGCTGCCGCTGTGGCCTCGTTGGTTGGTCCGGCGGCGCCTGTGGTGGCGCCCATGCCCTTGGTGGTTGTCGAGCAGATGGCCGTGACCGTGACAAGCCAAGAGCAGCTGGATGCAGCCGCGGTGGCGTCCGAGGGGGTGGCGCATTCCGTGCCCCTGACAGCCCAGGTGACGGCGCCTGACGTGGGCCGGGCGGAGTTGGATGGCACCGTGGCGGTGTCTGACGGAGCAGCGCAGTTTACGGCGCTGGTGGCCCAGACAAAGGTGGTCGCGACCGCGACAAGCCCGGTGGGGTTGGATACTGCCGTGGTGGCATCCGAGGGGGTGGCGCAATCCACGCCACCAGCGGTCCAGGCCATGGCGCCCGGGGTAGGCCGGATGGAGGTGGACACGATCGGAAGGTCTTCGGGCATCGTGGTGGTGGTGGGAAGGACCAGAAGGGAGCCGCCTTTGGCCTTGTTGTTGGGGGGCAACCGCTCTCCCGCGAGGGGGGAGCTACTGCTTCAGTGGATGGCCGCCAAGGACCCAACATCGGCTCTGTTCTCGCTCGATGATGCTGCTGAGAGCCTAGAGCGGGAAAATCTAGACATTGGGTTCTCGGCTGTGTTGAATGCCTTGAATGAGGCCAGTGGTGCCTTGCGCGAAATCCTCGTTCCTTCTAGCCGGGTATCCACTTGATCTTCTCGCTTGTTTTCTTCTTTCTTCACACATTTCTATGTTTTTGTGTCTTCTGATTTCGATCCTCCTTTCAGAATATTATTGCTCGTAGCTGGGACAAGTCCTGGTTCCTTCATGAGCTAAAGGTGGAATGGGACCGCCTTACCGAGGAGGCTAGGCCATGAGGAGATGTGGGCGCGCAACTCGCTGCCGCCCAGCAGCAGGAGGCCAAGGCGCGTCGAGACGCGGAGGAGGCTCATGGAATGTTTGAGGACCTGTCAGCGAGGGTGAAGCTGGACGAGGAGGGTGCTACCAAGCTTTGAAAGGAGCAGGACGAGCTGCTACAGAAGGATGCCACGGCCAGTGAGTGGGCCGGTGAGCTCCTGGCAGAGCTAGAGACAATGTAAGACCTCAAACTGAAAGCTGAGGAGAGGTCCACGGCGTTGCAGTAGAGGGCAGACTGGGACGTCGAGACGATCACCCGGTTGCACGAGGAGGGGGACGAGCTACGCCGGACCGAGGAAAGACTTCACTCGGAACGCAGTGCAGCCCATGAGGGTCGTGACCAGGCCATCCGAGAGCATGATGAGGCGCGTGGGGTGGCTGATTCCCTCCGGGTAGATCTTGGAGACATGGTGAACCAAGGTTGGACGTTGAGAATGTTGTTGCTAGGCTGGAGAAGGAGCTTACCGAAGTGCGAGGGATCCTCTGGGTTGAGAGCGACGAGCACGACCTTCTGCAAGCCACTGTCGGAGTGATCACTGACGCCTTGAGGGTGGCGTAGCCAGAAGGATCCAGCTCGCTTGTAGCTCGTGCTGTAGGAATCATGGTGCGGGTAGGCCAACTTGAGGAGGACGCCTTTCATGCTGGGATCACCCAAGCCTTTGCTGTCGCCCATTCCCATTACGATCAGGAGATTAATTTGGAGGTAATGAGCCATGGCTTTGTGCCTATCTATGATGACGATGAGCTGGATGAGATGGAAAAGGCAGTGGCTCCCCTCGTGCGGAACCTAGCGGACAAGCTGAAATAAGAGGTTCTCCCTTCGCAAAAGTAGTTAGCTTGATAAACACTTATGTGTAATATGTGAACAAGTGTCAGTACTTTTGTTTCCTGGAAACATTTTTGTAATTTTTGTTTCGTTTGTTTGATTTTACCTTCTTCTCTCTGTAATGTTTTTTCAAAAAAAGAAAGGAGGTACCCATACCTTTATCAGCCCCCGAGTGAGATCCGATCCCTTGCGGTTGGTGGGGTCGGATGTTACTAGAGACCGGACCGAGGGAGGTGAACTTACGTTTGTATTTATTCGTACCCCTTACCTAGGACTTTGATGATCGCAGCATGACCGTGCGTTATGAGCTCGCAAACGGGGATGTTCGGATGGAATCTGATCCCATTTGCTTCACGGCAGGGTCGGCGAAGCCCTCGGGTGGTGTTCCGTTACTCCTTTGCCTGCCTTCCAACAGATTCCCCCTCAATGGGGTTTCTATGGGCTCGACTAGAGGCCGGATTGAACAAGAAGGTTGAGATGACCCTATTCGCATTAATGCGGGTCGGGCTAAGGCTGTCGAGGCTCATCTGTGTTTTCTCTCCTAGCTCTTGTTTGACGTGAGGTGGCCCTGGACCCTTCACTGGTCAGCCTTCGAACCTCGGTCTCTCGATCTTGGATCGAGCAACTCGAGCCCCCGAGCCCCTTAGGGTCTATTAGGGGTCGGCCATGTTTTTGCGTGCTACCCCATCCTCGATTTTCATGACTGGAGGGGCTAAGTTGACGACACTTGCCTTGATGGCTCGAGTGTCACGCTCAATGAGCTCGGTAATGGGTATGTTTGTGTGGAATCCGGATCCATCGTTCGCTGACGGGGTCGGCAGGGCCCTCATGTGGCATTCCACTACTTCTTAACCCGCCTCCTGGCAGATGCCCGAGCTGTTCACTAGGCTCAGGTGGCCCGTTGGCCTCTCCTCGATGGAGATTCTATGGGTCTAGCTCGAGGTTAGAATCGAATGAGAAAGGTCGAAATGTCCCTGTCCATTTCTGAACGAGGTCGGGCGAGGCCGCTGGGGCTCATTTCGGTTTTCCTCCCCTGGCTCTGTTTGACACGAGGCAGCCTCGAGCCCTTCGCAGGCCGGCCTTTGAACCCCGGTCAAGCGTCACTCATATTGAATGAGGCGGCTTCCACTTCGTGACGCGACACGAAGCGTTGGGATGCAAGAATTTACATATGCAACGTTTGGATGTATGGATTTAGCATATAGTTTAATTGAAATGAAAGTGGGGGTTGGTAACATTACCTTGGTGGTATGAGCCGGGGGAAGCTCCTACTAGACATGTCCGTGCTAGGTTCGGGTCCGATGTTTTTGATGAGGCCGGCATAACCTGCATAAGTATCGCTACTTTTGTTTTTGTCTCTTGGCGGTGATTCGAGCCGCTTGATTGATTTTTAAGCAATCTGTCAGCTTCCCCCCGAAGGGGGGCTCTGCAGGTGGACCCCTCCAAACTCCTTGCGGGAAGGCAGGAGCTAAGGCTAGTAATGTGAAGAATTGTTAATGTGATTATACTGGTGAACAAAAAACACCATAGCGTCGGGGCGTAGGGTCTGTTGGTTTGTCTAGTTGTATTCAACGTTTTATTCCCACACGCCATGCTTCTAGTTTTTTAAACATAAGGAGGGGTCGGGCTAAGGGGTGTTTAAACAAACAGGCGCCCTCGGTAGCCCCCGAGCGATGTTCGTGCCCTGCCATTGCTAGGGTCGGAGGCTTGGTAAAGAATTCAACACACAAAGTAAGTAAACAGGGGTGCTTATCTTTCAATTGGTCGTCCGTTTGTTGTTTTGCTGGGCAACTCGATCGACCTAGGAGGCCCGCTGGGCTCCCCCTGGAGGGAGGTTCCATCGTTGGGTCATTCCATGGTCCTACCTGGGGAAGCGGAGAGTCGCCTGCAGGTGAGCGTGCCCCGGTTCTCGCGTCCGGGGTGCATTAGTGGCGGGCCATGCCTGGGTGACGTTCTGGCTTACCAGGCGGCGTCCCGTCAACCAGAGCGCGTCCTGTCGTTTCCAGCGTGTCCCCTCGGATTTCTGTCAGCATTGATTTCACATTTGTATTGAATAGGGGAAGGCAGAGAGTTTTTTGTCCGAACCTTTCGCCTTTCCTTAGCTGCTAAGCTCTCTCTTTAAATAGGGGGGAGAGTTCTCACCCCACCTCCCTTCCAGCCTCTGAGCCGCCACCTCTTCTTTCTTTTCACTGAATGCATCGGCCCCCAAGTAAGAGAGGGTAATGCCAGGGAGAGAAGAACTCATAGATCCGCTCATGAATCTAGAGCATGATGTCGAGCTGGAGGTCATCCAACGTAGATGAGATGGCATGGTTTGCCTGTGCTGAGGAGGGGTCACCGCTGTCGAAGGAGGAAAGGCGCCGGAGGGTGCTGAGCGTTGTCGATTTTGCCATCGTTGGTTGCAGCCTTCCTTCAGTGGGAGGCACTTCCTGCCCTGATGCCATTGTTAGGGTTGCAGCCGATGATGATGGTGTAGTCCCTGAGCATCCCAGCGGAGGCGCCGTTGTTGGGGTCGCGGCTGATGACGATGGCATAGTCCCTGGGTGCCCCGACGGAGGGACACCACAGTCGTCGACGTGGCGTTCATCGTTGTAGATGACGGCGCCTTCGAGGATCCCGTAAAGCGATAGGACGTCGCCGATGGGGAGCAGTACGCAGCGGCCATAGTAGACGAACTGGGCCGTGTACGTGCCCAGTCATTGCCGATGGAGAGCTTGGCGCGGCGGCCGCAGTAGACGAACTGGGCCGTGTACGTGCCCAGACGTTGCCGATGGAGAGCTTGGCACGGCGGCCACAGTAGATGAATGGGGCCGTGTACGTGCCCGGACATTGCCGATGGAGAGCTTGGCGTGGCGACCGCAGTAGTACTTGTAGTAAAGCTAAGCAGAGACTGTAATCGAATAAGTTTGGAGCCCCCGAGTGAACAGTCCTTTGAATTTTAGGAGTACATTAGTTCTTTGCGTGATAAAATCACTTTGTAAGTGGTGAATTTGTGCAAAAATGAACAAATTTTCCATCTTTTGTTATGGCAAATAGTTTTTCAGTTTCCTCTTTTTGTGAAGAGGTTTCGATGCCTTCCCATGGCCCAAGTTGCAAAAAACTAGGAATGCGGGTGAATTAGTTCTGATTATGCTGGTGAGCAAAGAGGTTGTAGCCGCTGGTGCGTGGGTCTCCCGCAGTCCTACCAGTTGTACTCAGAATTTGTTCCCAAAATCTTAGTTTTTAGGACTTGTTATGAGGAGAACCAAAAAACTTAGATAAAGTTTGCAAAGATAATCACAGGAGGTGTTTGCAAAATGTACTTGTATTATTTGTATCAGCCCCCGAGTGAGGTCCGGCCCCTCGCGATTTGCAGGGATTGGATGTCACTAAAGATCGGGGATTTGTAAAGGCAAAAACTGATAAGAAAAAACATGCATTTATTTAAGGGTAAAAATGACGTAGCTGCTCAATGTTCTAGGCGTTGGTGAAGACCTCACCGTTGATGGTTTTTAGCTTGTAGGCGCCTAGGCGGAGTACTTCCACGATGATGTACGGCCCCTCCCAGGGCGGGGAGAGCTTGTGGCGGTCCTTGTTGCTCTACACGAGGCGAAGGACGAGGTCCCCGACGTTGAAGGCTCGGTCCCGCACCTGTTGGCTGTGGTACTGTCGCAACGCCTACTGGTACTTAGTCGAATGGAGGAGGGCGATGTCGCGGGCTTCGTCTAGCTAGTCCATGGTGTCTTGGTGGGATGCCTCGGCCCCATGTTCATCGTATGCACTAATTTTTGGTGCTCCATAGTCAAGGTCCGTTGGGAGAATGGCCTCAGAACCGTAGACCATGAAGAAGGGTGTGTAGCCGATAGACCGGCTAGGAGTTGTCCTTAGGCTCCAGAGCACCGTTGGGAGCTCAGTGAGCCAGCACGTGCCGAACTTGTTCAACCGGTTGAAGATCCTAGGCTTATGGCCTTGCAGGAGCATGCCATTTGCGCGCTCGACCTGCCCGTTCGTCCGGGGTCTACCCAATCGATCCGGATGTGTTGTTCATCGCAGAATCAAATGAATTTCCTACCGGTGAACTGTGTGCCATTGTCTATGATGATGGAGTTCAGTACTCCAAAGCAATGGATGATGTCAAGGAAGAACAACACAGCTTGCTCAGATTTGATCATGAAGATCGGTCGAGCTTCGATCCACTTCGTAAACTTGTCTATGGTGACAAGTAGATGGGTGAAGCCCTCGGGTGCCTTTTTGAGTGGCCCAACCAGGTCAAACCCTAGACCATGAAGGGCCATGTGATGGGGATCATCTGGAGTGCCTGGGCTAGGAGGTGAGTCTGCCGAGCATAGTATTGACACCTTTCGTAGGTGCATACAATTTGCTCGGCGTCAGCTACTGCGGTGGGCCAGTAGAAGCCCTGTCGGAACACATTTTCGACCAAGGTCCTTGGTGTGGCATGGTGACCGCAAACCCCATCGTGGATGTCGCTCAGCAGAAGTCTTCCCTGTTCGCTGGGGATGCAGAGCTGTAGGATCCCAATGTGGCTCCGTTTGTAGAGTTCTCTTCTACAAGAATGAAGGACTTGGCGCGGCATGTGAGCCATCGGGCTTTTGTCTTGTCCATCGATAGTGTGTCGCAGAGGAGGTAGTTGAGGTAAGGCATTCTCCAGTCGTTGTGAGGGTCGGGCTCTGTTGCTGGATCCTCTTCAAGCTCCATGACCTCGGGGTCAGGGAGAGCAGTAGGTGGGTCGGCCTCCGGGGTCGGATCAGATGGGCCATCGTCGGCCTGTTCTGACCCCTCATAGCGTACCGAGGGCTTGTGTTGATTGCTGGCGAAGACACTCATCGGCACTAGCTCTTGGCCAGATGTTGCTTTTGTGAGTGCGTCGGCTGCTTTGTTGAGGCGCCTTGGGATGTGATTGAGCTCGAGGCCATCGAATCTGTCTTCCAGTCATTGGACTTCTTGGCAATACGCTGCCATCTTGGTGTTGTGGCAGCTTGACTCCTTCATGACCTGGTCAATGACTAGCTAGGAGTCGCCCCTAATGTTGAGGCGTCAGATGCCCAGCTCGATGGCGATTCATAGGCCATTGATGAGTGCTTCGTATTCTATGATATTGTTTGATGAGGGGAAATGGAGCCAAACCATGTACCTCATGTGGACCCCAAGGGGTGATACGAAGACTAGTCTCATGCCGATGCCCTTTTTCATCAGTGATCCGTCGAAGTACATCGTCCAGTATTCTTGATCGACGACTGCTGGTGGCATTTGGACTTCGGTCCACTCCGCGATGAAATCAGCCAGCACCTGGGATTTGATCGCCATTTGGGAGGCATAAGTAATGCCCTAATCCATCAGCTCGAGCGCCCACTTTGCGGTTCTTCCCATAGCATCCTGGCTATGGATGACCTCACCGAGGGGGAATGACGTCACGACTGTCACAGGGTGTGACTTGAAGTAGTGGCGTAACTTCCTTTTGGTGATGAGGACGGTGTAGAGGAGTTTCTGGATTTGGGAGTAGCGGGTTTTGGAGTCGGATAATACCTCGCTGATGAAATATATAGGGCGCTGCACCTTGAAAGCATGCCCCTCTTCTTCTTGCTCTACTACTAAGGCGGCACTAACCACTTGCGTGGTGGCCGCTATGTACAGCAGGAGGGATTCTCCGTTGCTTGGAGGAACCAGGACCAGGGGTTTGGTTAGAAATAGCTTGACCATGTCAAGCGCCTCCTAGGCCTCGGTTGTCCACTCGAAGCAGTTAGATTTCTTCAGGAGTCGATAAAGGGGGAGTCCTCATTCATCGAGGCACGAAATGAATCGGCTGAGGACGGCGAGGCACCCCATGATCCGCTGAACCCCCTTTATGTTCTAGATCAGGCCCATCCTTGTGATGGCTGAGATTTTCTCTGGGTTGGCTTCGATGCCACGCTCAGAGACAATGAAGCCGAGCAGCATGCCCCTCGGGACCCCAAAAACACACTTTTTGGGATTGAGTTTGATGCCATTTGCCCAGAGTTTCGTAAAGGTTCGTTCAAGGTCAGTGACAAGGTGGTCAGCCTATTTGGACTTAACTACGATGTCGTCGACATAGGCCTCAACGGTCCACCCGATGAGATCCCCAAAGCAGTTGAGCATACAACATTGGTAAGTTGCCCCAGCATTCTTCAGACCGAACGGCATCGAAATGTAGCAGAATGATCTAAAGGGGGTGATGAAAGACGTCGCGAGCTGGTCGGACTCTTTCATCACGATCTGGTGGTAGACAGAATATGCATCAAGGAAACAGAGGGTTTCGCACCCTGAGGTAGAATCGATTATTTGGTCTATGCATGGCAAAGGAAATGGGTCCTTCGGGCATGCCTTGTTGAGGCCCGTGTAGTTGACACACACCCTCCATTTCTCGCTCTTCTTTTGCACAAGAACGGGATTTGCTAACCACTCTGGGTGGTGTACTTCCCTGATAAACCCAGCAGCCAACAGTTTTGCTATCTCTTCACTGATGGCCCTGCGTTTTTCCTCGTTGAAGCGGCGTAGGTGTTGCTTCACCGGCTTGGAGCCTAGGTGGATTTTCAAGGTATGCTCGGCGACCTCCCTCGGGATGCCTGGCATATCCGAGGGTTTCCATGCAAAGATGTCTTTGTTATCGCGGAGGAAGTCAATGAGCGCGCTTTCCTATTTGGAGGAGAGCGTGGTTTCGATGTGGACCTTTTTGCCCTCGAAGCTGCTGGGGTCCACGAGGACCTCCTTGGACCCTTTCGCCGATTCGAACGATCTGGATGACCTCTTCGCGTTGGGCACTTCTTCAACGACCTCCTCCCTGAGGGTGGCGAGCTTTTCGGAGGCGACGACTGCTGTGGCGTGGCCGCAGCATTTGACTTCGCACTCGTAAGCGCGGCAGAAGGAGGTGCCGACGGTGATGACCCCGTGGGGACCTGGCATCTTCAGCTTGAGGTATGTATAGTTGGGGACGGCCATGAACTTCACGTAGCATGGATGTCCCAGGATGGCGTGGAAGGTTCTAGGGAACCCTACCACGGCAAAGGTGAGGGTCTCAGTCCTGTAATTGGACTGATCCCTGAAAGTGATGGGCAGATCGATCTATCCTAGTGGTATGGCCTGTCTGCTAGGCACGACGCCATGGAAAGACGCTCGGATGGGGTGGAGGTTCATTCGATCGACGCCCATCTCGCCAAACGTCTTGGCGTACATGATGTTGAGGCCGCTGCCTCCATCCATCAGTACTTTCATGAGTCGCTTTGGGCCGACGATCGGATCAACAACAAGTGGGTACCTTCCCAGGTGTGGGATAGCATCCGGATGGTCAGTCCGGTCGAAGGTTATGGCAGATTCTGACCACCGGAGGAAGGCAGGCATGGCCGGTCCGGCTGTATAGACCTTGTGGCGTGCGACCTTCTAGCGGCGCTTGGAGTCATAGGCCGCTGATCCTCTGAAGATCATGAGGGTGCCATTCGGCATTGGGAAGGCATCGTCCTTCTCCTCGGCGTTGTCTGTGGTGGGGCCAGGTTCCTTCCCCTGCACCCCTTTGTTGAGGCCTCCGGACATGTATTTGCACATGAGGCCACAATCCTTGTATAGATGCTTGGCTGGGAAAGCATGGTTTGGACATGGCCCCTCGAGCATTTTATCAAAGTGGTTCAGAGCGCCCTCCGTGGGCTTCCGACCACCCTTGCGGTTGGCAGTGGCCACGAGCGAGTTGTCGCGCCATTGCTTCTTATTCTTTCTTTTGGCGGGACGGTTGGAGGCACCTTCGTCAGCATCCTCATCCTGCCTCGCCTTATCGTCAGAACGGTCAAAGATGGCTCCGACCACCTCCTCTCCTGAGGCGTGGCTGGTGGCGATGTCCAGGAGTTCCTTGGTGGTCCGTGGGCCCCTGTGCCCCAACTTGTGAACCAAAGACTCGCAGGTTGTCCCGGATAGGAAGGCTCCTATCATGTTGGTGTCGGCGATGTTAGGGAGCTCGCTGCACTACCGGGAGAAGCGCTGGATGTACCTGCGGAGGGTTTCATCGGCCTTTTGGCGGTAGTTCTTGAGATCCCATGGGTTTTTGGGGCGTTTGTACGTGCACTGGAAGTTCCCCACAAAGATCTCCATCAGATCTGCCCAACTTTGAATGGCATTAGACGGTAGGTGCTCCAACCACGCTCGTGTCGAGTCGGCCAAGAATAGTGGGAGATTGTGAATAATGAAATCGTCATCACTCACACCACCGGCTTGACAAGCAAGCCGATAGTCTTCAAGCCAAAGCCCGGGGTTTGTTTCCCTAGAATATTTAGGGATATTGGTAGGCAGTCGGTACCTTGGTGGGAAGGCAGCATTGAGGATGTGTGGGCCGAAGGCCTGAGGGCCTGGCAGGCTAGGGCTCGGGCTCCAGTCCTCGCTGCTGTCGTAGCATCCGCCGTGTCGAGGATGGTAGCCACGGTGGGCTCCCTCTCTTGCATCGTCATGGGTGCGCCTACGGGCGTCGATGGTGCTGCGCACGTCGCGGTCGTGACCAAGACATTGCTGTACCGGGACAGTGGTGTGCTGCCTGCCGCCTAGCTGTGTCTGGTGAATGGACACGTCCTTGGTGGGGCGCACTGAGGGCGTGCACTGGCTAGCGTCAGGCTCGCGTCGCCGAGACAATGAGCTTTATGCCTGCTGCATCACCGCACGCTCGAGCAACGTGCGAATTTCTCAGCGGGCCCGGCGATCCTCGGACGTCACGGCCTCTGGAAGGTCGTGCAGCAAGGCCATCGCAGCGGCGATGTTTTGGCTTGCCCGAGTGAAGTGAGGGAGGGTCCCGTCATCGGTGAGGATCCTCTGGTGTACAGTGCGTGCCATGGCACGCTTGCGCCCGCCGTCTTCATGGCGTTCGATCTCGTGATTGATGTCCACGTACTCCCGGACGAGCCCTTGTCTGGCCTCATCGATTTCTAGCTTGCGGGCTCTCAGCTGCTCTGTCCTCAAGCGAGATGGGGCCGTTGGCTCCCCCCCGGACCTGCCGTCAGGGTTGCTTGTCAGGGTAGCCTCTTCCCCGGAGATGCTTTCGATGTGCCCCTCGGGGGTTTGTGCCATGAAGCATTCTCGGGAAGGGTGATGGCTCTCCCTGCTAGAGTTAGAGCTAGAGGATGATCCTGGCTCCTCTGTGAGGAGCCTATGGAGAGTCTCTGTATCATGTTCAATTGCCCCCATGAACTCGTTGTCCGTGGGCGGCTGAACCATGTGTAGTGCCAGAAGGTGGCCAGCGGTCGCCACGGCGTTGCAGAGACTGAATGGAAACGCTGTCGGGGCGCTCCGCACGTGGCGTTTCGGAGAGAGGGTGATGCAGCGCGGGGCCTCCTTAGATGACTGGAGTCCAAGGGAGTCGCTGGGCTAGCCCTCAAGCCTTCGGTGGCTGAAGTTGACGGAAGAGAAAGACTGGATGGCCGTGTGGGCCAGCGCCAGCTGTCCTCACAGTGTGACGATGAAATATAGGTCATCGAAACGCATGTGTGCGCCCAGGACCTAGCTGATTGCATGGTTTGCCATCCAAGGCCTGATTTGGAATGTGCAAAGAACCCTACCTGGCATGCCAACTATCGGTGTTTCGAACAAGCACCGGTAAGTAAATTTATAGTGATGCATGTTAGGCCTGGATGGTGCGCTAAAGGACACAAGATTTATACTGGTTCGGGCTAAATGTCCCTACATCCAGTCTATTGCTGCTCATGTTATTAGCACCAAAAATGGTTCATAGTAGGGGGTACAAATGGTCAAGAGAGGGACTCATCCCAAGAGTCTGATGGAAGGGTCGAAAGGATGCCAAGAGCTTGGTAGCAGCTTGACTATGTGTGATGTGTGTTGTGTTGTCAAAAGTCATTCCCTTTGTTGGAGGAAACACATCCCCTTTTATAGATGAAGGGGACGACCTTACAAGTGAGAGGGAAAGCGTGCGTATGCTTCCAAGCCTTGTTGTTCACGTCTACCGAGCCTCGTCGTCCATTTCGACGGGTACGAGATAATGGTAAGCACCTACAATACTATCAATGCTACTATAGAATGTCAGGGTGGCTACAGAGTACTGCTCTGCGTAGGGTATGGACTCTGATATAGTGGTTTTGACTTACGAGCCTTGCCCAGCCTTGCTCTGCATGCCTTTTGATTCCTATGAGTCCCCGTCGGAGGGACGCGGGGTCGGGGTTTGAAGTAGCGCTGTGGGCAAGGCCTTCCGGTTGGAGAGGGCATCCGGAGGCCGAAGCGAGTGCTCCGATCTAGCGGGCCCGAGGGATCGTGGAGCGGGCGCCGCTCCGTTGAGACCACAGTACAGCGACAGCACATCCATCATTGTGGAGGGCGCGGGCCCTTTCCTAGACCGTAGTGGTTGTCATATGTCTATGTCGGGTTCCGCGTCTGAGGACTAAAGGTGGTGCCTACAACTCTGTAGGGTGAAGAGCACGCCCCCGCAACACTATTCAGGCTCTGCCACGCCTAGAAGGGTTTAAAGCACCCATTCCGTCATTCCCCAGCAGTACTTTTCCTGTCAGGGCATAGGGTATGGTCCTCAAAGTCACGGTTGACCCAAACGTCTTGTCCTACCCTGTACCTATCATCATGAGGGAGTGGGGAGAGGTTGTTAGGTGAGATGAAACCAGTCTTCGGACATCGAGCGAGACGAGGTCTGTCCTCGGACGTCGGGTGAGGGGGCACCTAGCCTTTATCCATCGGACGAGACCGAGCCTAGCCCTCGGGGGTCGGGCGAGGCGGAGTCTAGCCCTTAGCCCTCGGGCGAGGTGGAGCTGACCCAAAGGCATCGGGCGAGGAGGAGTTGAGCCCAGCCCTCGGGCGAGGCGGAGCTGGCCCAAGGGCGTCGAGCGAGGCAGGGCCGAGCCCAGCCCTCGAGCAAGGCGGAGCTGATCCAAAGGCGTCGGGCGAGGCGGAGTCTAGCCCTTAACCCTCGGGTGAGGCGGTGAAAGGTCCTTGTGTGGTTTTGGTAATTGAGTGACAACCTAGGTGGACTAATTATGTTTATGTGAGATACACAGGTTATTAGTCCATAGGTACATGTGTGTGAGCAACATATGCCATGAAGGTGAAAATGGCTTGGAGATGTTGCAAAGCTCACACATGTGATGATGAAGGAGTTCATTGCACATGAGACATGACATTGAGTCATGTGATCAAGGTGGAGAAGATCAAGACAAGACTTGGCTTGATGGACCGGTTGCAAGCGTGAAGGGCAAGTCGGAGGCTTTGGAGCGATGGACCGCGTGGTGGTGAAGCTTGAGCAAGACTTGGCGTCGATGGACGAAGGCAACGGTGAAAAGCAAGTGAAGTCAAGATCGATGAACCAATATGATCACGTGATGATATGAAGTGGATCATATCATTGTTGATCGTGTTGGTGCATGTGTTGCATCGACATTGGAGGAGATGGAATGGAATGCGCAAGGCAAAGGTATAACCTAGGGCATTTCATTTCACCGGTCATAGGTGTGTAGAGAAGTTTATGACCGGGTTTAGGATAGATGGCCGTACTATCAAGAGGGGCAAACTTGTTTGCATATCGGTCATCTAGTGCCACTCGAGTGATCTAACTTTGCGTCGTCGCTAGGATTGAGTGGCGTGGCAAGTTGAGTGGCTAATCCTTTGAAAAATGATTGTGAAAATGCTAACACACATACACATGGTGGTGTACACTTGGTGGTGTTGGCACATTTACAAAGGAGATGAAGTTAGAGTTGATGTGGATCAACTCGGCGATGGAACGGAGGTGAGAAGGGTTTGGAACTCCACCGGCAGAGTGTCCACCCGTAGAGTGCGGACAGTCCGACAGTGCCACTAGCGCTATGTTCCAAAAAGATAGGGTCTCACAGAGTGGACCGGACACTGGTCACGTAGTCACCGGACGCTGGGTTCCAGCGTCAGGTCAGTAGTGGCACTCAGTGGGCAGGCGTTGGTCTTTGACCAGACGCTGGAACTGGAAGTGACCGGACGCTGATAGGGTGCATCCGGTCAAGGTGATGTGTGATGACGTAGGCAGAGCAGTGTTGCTGGAGGTGACCGGACGCTGGTGCTGCGTCCGATCACGACCGACCGGACGCGTCCGGTCATGTTCGGTATCTTACTGGAAACGACCGGACGCTGGGGTTGCTGCGTCCGGTTAGTTCAAGCTGCTGCATCTGGTCGACAGATGACCATTGAGATTGGGCGAACAGTATTTGGAGCAGGGGACACGTGTCGTGCATCGCACGACCGGACGCTGAGGTCCAGCGTCTGGTCGATCTGACCGGAGCGTCCGGTCGTCCTGAGTTTTGCCCAGTGAAGGGGTAACGACTCTATTTGTTCGTGGGGTTATAAATAGAAGGCATGGTCAGCCTTGGGCCGGTAGCTGAGCACACTAGAGCCTTGGTGGCTTGTGTAGTAGTGCTTAGGAGCCCTCCATCTCACATATACTTGATAGTGATCATTCGATTGTGTGAGAGAGTGATTCTAGTGCAATTGCATCATGAAGTTGCATCGAGTGGCACTAGGTGATTGAGTTGCAAGCAAGTGGTGCTTGTTACTCTTGGAGGTTGCCACCTCCTAGATGGCTTGGTGGTGGTCTCCGTTGAAGCCCGCAAGAAGCTTGTGTGGTGCTCCGAAGAAGAGCTTTGTGAGGGACATTGTGCTCGCCCCGTGGGAGCCACGAAGAGCAACTCTAGTTGAGTGTGTCATTGAGCTACCCTCACTTTCGGGGTAGGTTCTTGCGGTGCCCAGCGTGTAGGCTTGGCGGGTGATGCCAATTAGCCGCCAAACCACCAAGTGGGCGGTCGACACAACGGGGACGTAGCGTGTTGGCAAGCATGTGAACCTCGGGAGAAACATCATCATGTCAACCTTGTTCTTCCCATTGGTTTGCATCCTTGTTACACAATCTTGTAATTACTTTCATATACATTGTGCTTGTGTAGTTGCTCTTGTAACTAGTTAGCTTGTGTAGCTTACTAGTTACCTTCTTGCTTGTGTAGCATAGAGGTAGCTCCCTTGCATGGCTAATTTGGTTTGTGTAACCTTGTTAGTCATATTACTTAGTTTGTGTAGCTAAGTAATTCCACTCTCTAATTTGGCATTGGTTGCCTTGTTATTGAGCATTGCTAGTGAGCTTAGTTGGCTTTGTGCTTTTGCTTACTAGCATTTGTAGGAGCTCCCTTGTTGCTTAAAGTACTAGTGGCATAGGTTTGTGTGACCTTGCTCCTAGAATTAGTTAGGTGAGTTCTAGCTAGCTTTGCACCTTTGTTGCTTAATTAGTATCTTTGAAAGGTGCTAGAGAACATAGATAGAGGGGTGTAGTCTTGGCTAAACCGATAGTTCTAATTCCGCACTTGTTTCGGTTAGCCGACGCGATTAATTTTAGAAAGGACTATTCACCCCCCCTCTAGTCCGCCATCTCGACCCTACAAGTGGTATCAGAGCTAGGTCTCTCATTTGTGGTCTTCACCGACCCGAGAGGATGGCGGTTTATGGGCTAGATGTTGATTGTCCACATATTTTTGATGGCACACACTTTATACGATGGAAAAATTGGATGATAAGCAATTTTAAGTTTATTTGCCCTCAAATGTGGTGGATGGTAGATGTAGGCTTTTCTCATATGTTGGATGAAGATAATCTAACTCAAGCACAAGAGAAATGCCTAGATCTCGACATCCAAGCTACTAACATCATGTATAGATCTTTGCATGATTGTATATTTAGAGAGATCATTGACATGAAGACCGCCCATGAGATTTGGAGTTTTCTCAATGAGAAATATGGGACGGTCTCCGATGATGATGAGTTCAAGATAGAGGCACATGAGTGTGTTGAGCATAACCATAATTTGGTGATTGTGGAAGATTGCTCCACCTCATGGTCAAGTGATGATGATGATGATCGATCTACTACAAGTTCACTTGACAAGGTTGATGATGATGCCACAAGTGTTGCAAGTGATGATGCTACCCCATGCACACTTGATGGTGATGGTGGTTCATGCTCAAGCCATGATGAAGATGCTACTACAAGCTCTCCAACTACATCGCCACATTGCTTCATGTCACAAGGTGACACTAAGGTAACAAATGATAATGTGGTTGATCATGTTGATTCATATGATGAGCTTGTTAGTAGACTTGCTAGCATGACCATGTCTTTAGAAAATGAGAAAGCTAAAACATTGAACTTAGAAAATAAAAACTCATTTCTAAAGAACTCTTGTGAAGAACATAAGAAATTACTTGATGCTTATAAATTTTCACATGATGAGCTAAAATTGAATCATGAGACACTACTTGTATCTCATGATGAATTATTAGAACAACATGCTTCTCTCATTAAAGTGTTTACAAAGAAACTTAAAAATAATGAGAGCTCATCACATGGATCAAATGATAAATTGCAAAATATTGCTAACCCTTGTGATGTAGGCAAGAAGCATGTATCCACCTCTTGTGATGATTTATTAGATATGCCATGCTCTTCACAATTAGATGTTTATTCTACTTCTATGTCTTGTGAGACTAACCTTTTGAAGGAGAACAATGAGCTCAAAAATGAAGTGAAGAAATTGAGCAACAAGCTAGAGAGGTGCTACAACTCAAAAGTCACCTTTGAGCACATGTTGAAGACTCAAAGAAACTATGGTGACAAGTGTGGCCTTGGCTTCAAGAAGAAGATGACAAAGGGTGAAAGAAAGAGAGAAAAAAAGATGAAGAAGCTACAACAAAGAAAGCTTTCTCATACCATGTGCTACCGGTGTCATGAAGTGGGACACCTTGCAAATGGTTGCCCTAATATTGAGAAGCTTAAGAAGATAAAAGAAGAAGAGAGGCTAAAGCAAGTTAAGTGCTTCAAGTGCCGCACTTGGGGTCATCTTACCTCAATGTGCCCAACTAAGCAATTGGTGAAGCAACAAGTGAAGCCTCAACCAAAGCCACAAGTTGAGCAAGAGAAGACACCCCAAGAGCAAATCAAGATCAACCATGAAGATGGTGGTGATTTGATGATAAAGAAGAAGAAAACAAGAAGGAGTGGAAAGGCAAGGCATCCAATGCAAACTCAAGATGTCAAGATGATGAGCAAGAATGAAGATGAGAAGAAAGATTATGCTCACATCAAGTGCTTCAAGTGTGGAAGTATGGGACACTTTTCCTCTAAGTGCCCTACCAAGCTTGAGAAGAAGGCTCAAGCAATCCATGAGAGGCAAGGCAATGAGAAGCACCACATGAGCAAAGAAGAGAAGGCTCAAGCAAAGAGAAAGTGCTACTCATGCCAGGAAAGGGGACACATGGCACATTCATGTCCCCTAGGTGACATTTCTAAGCCTATTTCAATTGTTGATAATAATGTGCTTAGAAAGGATGGTAATGGTACCTCTATGGTTGCTATTGCAAAACATCCCGCTACTCATACTAAGGTGTTGTCTAAGTATGTTGCACCTAACTTGAGAGGACCCAAAATTGTTTAGGTACCATCAAAAAGTGGATGATTGTTTGTAGGTACCATCGGCATTGGAGACTTGATTCAATTGATTTCATATTGATCATCATATGTTGAGTCAAGATATGAAGCCTAGTGCACATCCAAACCCAATTCCAAGTGAAAATTGAGTGTAGTCCAAGTACTATCAACATACAAGTGTCATATTCAACTTGTTGGTGATTCATTGGATATATTTCATGACTTGCAAATAATTAAGTTGAAGCTTGCTAGTTGGATGATCATGAGCTAACCAAGGTATATCTCTTGTTGATCATTTTATTTGGGTGCATATGAGTTGATTGAATTGGATAAATATGCAAAGTTGCTTGCTATAAGTTGATTGAATGGATAATTGATTAAGTAATCAAGGTTGGATTGATTTGTATTGAATAAATTCATGAGATGACTCTTAGTAAGTGATTTGAATGGATATATGTCTTATGGAAATATTCAAACAAGTTAGTTTTAAGTTTGATTCACATTTGATGAAGTATAGCTCAATTGTTGAAATATGTCCTATATTAAAAATCTGAGTGAGCTGTGATCTTAGCCATGTTTGAGTAATCAAAACTTATTGGATTGGCATAAAAATTGGTGTACATGCTCTAGACTTATGGTATAAGGTGCTGTACAATTTTCATGAGAATTGGATAAGAAATGCTTCAGTTTTGGAGTGGATCTTGTCAGCTATAGTGCAGCTGTTTTCAGCATGTAGCAGTGGTCGAAGAATTGAAATCTGGTAGCAATCTAGAAGTCAAATGAAGCTAAAATTTTTACAGCTGCTAGGTAACTCAGTATTGCACACCTCCACCAAATTTAGTGGTATTTAGATTTGTACTTTGGGAGATATGCTTATTTCCTTGAAGGGTACAATATCTGTCAGAAAAGTGACAAATGTTGGATTGATCTAGAGTCACTTTGATTGAAAGGTCCTCAAGTTGGAAACATGTTTACAAGTGTTTGAGGTACCTAAGTTTGGTTTTGAGATGATTTAGAAGCATGACAAGCAAAGAGTACAAGGCTATTTGATTGTAGAGTGTACTTTGCACACATTCGGTACTCAAGATGAAGATCAAGATCAAACTCAAAGTTGAAGATGAAATTTAAGTTCTAGATATGATTGGAGATCATTTAGTAGAAAGAAAAGGACTTAAAGAATGAATCAAGGTTACTCATCAAGTTAAGTCCATCACTTGGATCAATCAATCAAGTTATTTCAAGTGAGTGTCAAGAATGGTTCTTGGAGAGAGGTCACTTCTCCCTAGTGTAGGGGCTTGCCGCCTATGCGTAGGTAAACCAAGTGTGGTACTTGGAAGGCTAACATGGAAGTGGTGATCCGAGGAACATTTGAGATGCTTAGTTGAAGCAATCAAAAGGGTTGATCAAGAAAAGCAAGCAACACCCAAAAGAGAGCTAGTCATGATATTTCAAGTAGTATTCTCAAATTGATACTCTCATGCAAGCAAAGATCAAAAGATAAAGCAAGCCAACCACAACAAGAAGGTGCACTTGATCATAAGTGATATTCATTTCATATGGGTGAAGAATGGAATTCAAAATGGTATCTATTGGTCTTCACCAAGCTTATAATTGGACTTCACATTGCTATTGGAGTAATGAATTGGAATCTATGTGACTATCCTCTACTCCAACATAGCAAAGGTATCATTGTAATGTGCATGATCATTTCATCCCTTACTAGTATGCGGTTAGTGCATATAGTTCATACTTCATAGGATCATGCATAACAAATGAAATGTTTAAATTCATAACCTACCACTATTGCTTGAATTATTACTTGATCTAGTGGTTAGTATATGAATTTGTTCATGAGCTAGTGATCCCAAGTACTTGATCTAATTTGGATTGCTAACAAGTGACAAGTACAACATTGGCAAGATAACCCTTGCAAGAGGTGTGAAGAAGCTTGTCATTGGTTCAAACCGGACTTGGAAGCTTAGGCAAATCAATTTAGTTCAAGTCAACTTAGAAGCTCATGATAAGTAACAAGAGTACAAACACTAGACAACAATGCAAGTGGATATCTACATTGTTTGTTTCAAGTGGTATCTAGACTCAAGTATTTCATCAAGATTTCATAAGTGATGTCTAGATCAACTCACAAGTGATATCCTATAAGTGGTACTCATAAAGATAGCAAATGTTCAAGAAATGGTCTTTATTGATAAATCCAACAAGTGGTTCCAAACTAGAAGATTCTTTCAAGTGGTATCTACTTCATACAAGTGGTATTACATCTATATATGATATCAACCATGAAAGACGATGGTTCCACAAGTGATCCTCAACTTTAAGTGATCATCAAATGAAGAATGCATCATTCACCTACAAGAGCTCAAGTGTATCAAATGGATGACCCATGCTATCACATAGGGGGAGGTGTCCCACAAATTGATATCAAGATCAAAAATCTTATGTATGGTATCTCAAGAAGCCCTACACAAGATACAAGTGGTACAAGTTACAAGTGGTATCTACAAATGGTGTCATTCCAACAATCAAGTGATGTCCATCAAAAATGCAAGATTCAAGCCTCAACCATCTACCCCAAATGCATACATTTGCATCAATGAGAAGCACACCTTTTATGGAAATTGATGACAAAGGGGGAGAGATTGTACAAAGATATGAAAGCTTTGAGATTGAGATTGTACAAGGGGGAGAGATAAGATATAAAAGCTCAAAGAAGTAGAGGTTGGACATGGACATGGACAAAGAGGAAGCAACATTGAAGAAAAGAGATGGATCAAAATTCTTGGACAAGAGAAGCACACGAGTAGGGGGAGCAAGCTCATGAACTTCGATTGATTGCATTTGATATGTGCATATTCATGTGCTTGCTTGCATTGCATAAGCTTTCAAATTCAATATGCATGCTTGTGTGGTGTATGCTAGTTGTAGAACTTGAATGATGATTTGATAATTAGCATGCATAGGATGATAGCTAGACACTTGGTATGTTTTTCAAGTAACGCTAGTACCTTACTTTTAATGTTGATCTCACAAAGGTATCTAGTGCTTTTATTTCCAAGTGATATCTAGCTAACCATGGTGCTAAGGATGAACTTAAAGGTGCAACTCTGATTGGTACACGCTTCAAAGGTTTATTCTATACACCTTAGCACCATTTGGTAGTAATTACTCTTCCACAATTTAAATCTATGCATATGTGCGAGCTTTAAAACAAACACTCTAGCACATATGTAGGGGGAGCTAATACTACCATCTCGGGTTTGTGGTACTTGTCCAAAATCATTTTCACATGGTAAAATTGCTTGGGCAAGCAACATGAATCCAAAAGAGCTTAATTTCCATATCTTTGTAGAGTTGTCACCAATTACCAAAAAGGGGGAGATTGAAAGGTCCTTGTGTGGTTTTGGTAATTGAGTGACAACCTAGGTGGACTAATTGTGTTTATGTGAGATACACAGGTGATTAGTCCATAGGTACATGTGTGTGAGCAACATATGCCATGAAGGTGAAAATGGCTTGGAGATGTTGCAAAGCTCACACATGTGATGATGAAGGAGCTCATTGCACATGAGACATGACATTGAGTCATGTGATCAAGGTGAAGAAGATCAAGACAAGACTTGGCTTGATGGACCGGTTGCAAGCGTGAAGGGCAAGTAGGAGGCTTTGGAGCGATGGACCGTGTGGCGGTGAAGCTTGAGCAAGACTTGGCGCCGATGGACGAAGGCAACGGTGAAAAGCAAGTGAAGTCAAGATCGATGAACCAATATGATCACGTGATGATATGAAGTGGATCATATCATTGTTGATCGTGTTGGTGCATGTGTTGCATCGACATTGGAGGAGATGGAATGGAATGCGCAAGGCAAAGGTATAACCTAGGGCATTTCATTTCACCGGTCATAGGTGTGTAGAGAAGTTTATGACCAGGTTTAGGATAGATGGCCGTACTATCAAGAGGGGCAAACTTGTTTGCATATCAGTCATCTAGTGCCACTCGAGTGATCTAACTTTGCATCGTCGCTAGGATTGAGTGGCGTGGCAAGTTGAGTGGCTAATCCTTTGAAAAATGATTGTGAAAATGCTAACACACATACACATGGTGGTGTACACTTGGTGGTGTTGGCACATTTACAAAGGAGATGAAGTTAGAGTTGATGTGGATCAACTTGGCGATGGAACGGAGGTGAGAAGGGTTCGGAACTCCACCGGTGGAGTGTCCACCCGTAGAGTGTGGACAGTCCGACGATGCCACCAGTGCCCTGTTCCAAAAAGATAGGGTCTCACAGAGTGGACCGGACACTGGTCATGTAGTGACCGGACGCTGGGTTCCAGCGTCCGGTCAGTAGTGGCAGTCAGCGGGCAGGCGTCGGTCTTCGACCGGACGCTGGCACTGGAAGTGACCGGACACTGATAGGGTGCATCCGGTCAAGGTGACGTGTGATGACACAGGCAGAGCAATGTTGCTGGAGGTGATCGGACGCTGGTGCTGCATCCGATCGCGACCGACCGGACGCGTTTGGTCATGTCTGGTATCTTACTGGAAACGACCGAATGCTGGGGTTGTTGCGTCCGGTCAGTTCAAGCTACTACGTCCGGTCGACAGATGACTGTTGAGATCGAGCGAATAGTATTTGAAGCAGGGGACACATGTCATGCATCGCACGACCGGACGCTGAGGTCTAGCGTCCGATCGATCTGACCGGAGCGTCCGGTCGTCCTGAGTTTTGCCCAGTGAAGGGGTAACGACTCTATTTGTTCGTGGGGTTATAAATAGAAGCCATAGTCGGCCTTGGGCCGGTAGCTGAGGACACTAGAGCCTTGATGGCTTGTGTAGTAGTGCTTAGGAGCCCTCCATCTCACATATACTTGATAGTGATCATTCGATTGTGTGAGAGAGCGATTCTAGTGCAATTGCATCGTGAGGTTGCATCGAGTGGCACTAGGTGATTGAGTTGCAAGCAAGTGGTGCTTGTTACTCTTGGAGGTTGCCACCTCCTAGACGGCTTGGTGGTGGTCTCCGTTGAAGCCCGCAAGAAGCTTGTGCGGTGCTTCGGAGAAGAGCTTTATGAGGGGCATTGTGCTCGCCCCGCGGGAGCCATGAAGAGCAACTCTAGTTGAGCGTGTCATTGAGCTACCCTCACTTTCGAGGTAGGTTCTTGCGGTGCCCGACGTGTGGGCTTGGCGGGTGATGCCAATTAGCCGCCGAACCACCAAGTGAGCGGTCGACACAACAGGGACATAGCGTGTTGGCAAGCACGTGAACCTCGGGAGAAAAATCATCGTGTCAACCTTGTTCTTCTCGTCGGTTTGCATCCTCGTTACACAAGCTTATAATTACTTTCATATACATTGTGCTTGTATAGTTGCTCTTGTAACTAGTTAGCTTGTGTAGCTTACTAGTTACCTTCTTGCTTGTGTAGCATAGAAGTAGCTCCCTTGCGTGGCTAATTTGGTTTGTGTAACCTTGTTAGTCATATTACTTAGTTTGTATAGCTAAGTAATTCTGCCCTCTAATTTGGCATTGGTTGCCTTGTTATTGAGCATTGCTAGTGAGCTTAGTTGGCTTTGTGCTTTTGCTTACTAGCATGTGTAGGAGCTCCCTTGTTGCTTAAAGTACTAGTGGCATAGGTTTGTGTGACCTTGCTCCAAGAATTAGTTAGGTGAGTTCTAGCTAGCTCGGCACCTTTGTTGCTTAATTAGTATCTTTGGAAGGTGCTAGAGAACATAGATAGAGGGGTGTAGTCTTGGCTAGACCAATAGTTCTAATTCTGCACTTGTTTCGGTTAGCCGACGCGATTAATTTTAGAAAGGACTATTCACCCCCCCCCTCTAGTACGCCATCTCGACCCTACAGGCGGAGCTAGCCTAAGGGCGTCGAGCGAGGCGGAACCAAACTCCATCATTCGGGCAAGAAACGCAGCGGCGCCCTTGTCCGTCCAGGAGTTTTTAACGTTCGATGGTTATTGGTTCCACCTCCTGGGGTACCCCGGTATTAGGTCCCCGACAGTTAGCCTGCGACACCGTGCTCTTCATGACTGCGTTAATTTCATGGATTCTGCTTTTTGGATTAAATATCGCTTTAGCGTCGGTATTTAATTTTACAGTATTATTATCTTATCGTGCGATCCGTGTGTTTTTAATACAAAAGTTTATGTTTACACCAGAATTTGGAAGAAGAATCTCAGAAGCTCGAGCGCTCCCAAGATCATGTCAGCAAGGGACCAATTGCGTGCAGATCAAAACCAGCTGATTCGGATGTAGCACTAGAATCGGCTTTCTTCAGATAGCGCCAGCAGATAACGACAGAAACTATGATTGGTGGTGGGACGAGACATGCTGGACTCTACAAAAAGAGAAAGATTAGAGTACAAGTTATCTTAAATTAGGAATGTTTTCATTATACCAAAGATTGTATTGAGTCGTACTCGAGTAAGGTTCGTTTTAGGCTCCGGGTATAAATACCAAACCCCGGCTATTGTAAATCATCAACCAATCAAATACAAAGTCAATTACTTTTTTTAGCTCTGGCCACCCCTTAGGGGTAGGAGTAGAGTAGATCTCGGCGAGTTCTTCAGCAAGTACGGCTGCATCGATCCGGTCGACCTGCACTGCTTGTCTGTAAGTACCGTCATGGTTTATACCTCTGTTCGTATGGCTGCATCGATCCGGTCGACCCCCACTGCGACTCTAGTATAGACTAGTTATCGACTCTTGTCTAATTCAAGTATGGCCTGTGTGATTCTGCCTCACACCCCATTGCTTGAATTAGATCAAGGTCAAGTTATCGGCTCTACCTTAGCATGACAGTCTTTGGTAGATTCATTAAGTTACCGATATTGCTTATTGCTTTCATTGTTTATCTAATTACAACAATATCATTATGCTCGATTGAGATTGTTCTGGATCGGCCTTACATCTTGCTTAACTCATCGTTTGCTAATTTAAAACTGATCTAATCTACATCTTAAGTGATGAGTTATGTTTTATTGGTTGTTTTGCGTCAATCTTAATCGTGCATAGCGTGCGGTTAAGGCATGTCCGATCTTGAGTAGATCTATTAGCTAATAAAACTGTTCCATGGCCCGCCATCACGGCCTGTGGGATTTTGTCTCTCACCCCACTCTTGGCACCATGGAGCGGGGATCGTTAGTTGGTAGACCCGTTCCTGAGAAGGCATGACTTTAACTGTGCGCTATGCCTGAATCGGCTGTTTAGCCGATATCGAATGCTTTCATGAATAGTTCGCATTACGAGATCGTTGAAGTAGAGATAAGTTGAAAGATATGTTAGCCCTATGATCTTGTTATTGTATTACGGCCTGCGTGATTCTGCCTCATGCCCCACTGATATTAGTAATGAGTTAGGGTCGTCGAGTCTATCGTTGTTTCTACGGCCTGCATGATTCTGCCTCATGCCCCACTGGTCATGACGATAGATGAGATCTAACATGTTCATTAGATTTATCTTTATTAAATGGTTAAGTGATGTTGAATTATTTCTTTATATAAAAAGGAGTTCGGTTACTTATAATCATTGGCTCAGTACACACCGATCACTGCTGATACCTTATCGCCATAATATTTGCTTAAATAACATTTATCTTGAATGATAACCGATTCTTCTTATACAACCCCATGAGCTTTAACCGATTCATTCTTGTAAATATGCTGGGATCGACTATTTAGTCGATCTCCTCTTATATCGGCTCTCAGAGCCGCACATTCGGGACTGTCTGGCAACACCGGCACGTTCCGTCCTTTAATTACTGATGAGCTTTCTCTCCTTGTCAATTGCAGGGTCAAATTGACTGGCACGTCTCGGGAGGATTGCGTAGGATCGACCACCCTTACGCTGAAGCTAGGCGGATCTGCTCCATCGAGCGGACTCTTTTGGCTTGCTGCGTGTGTTCTCGGCACAGAGACAAAAATTTTATGTCGACAGTTTAGTTATCCCGTAGCAACGCACGAACTCGCTACCGTAAACTCTGAAATGTATATCAAATACAAGAGGACGATTATTCTACTAGTATCAGTGCGCTGAAACTTAGGTTATCGTAGGAGTGCGCAGAATTTCTTCTTATCAAAGCAGGGAGCTTTGGCCAGCTCTCAACCCATCCACGTCACCCAAATTGTGTCAGCCGTTGGATTTTAAGATCAACGGTCCTGGTTGCCCCCACTGGTTCGTACAGTGCCTGCCTTGAAATATCTGCGCCCATCGCGCTCGCTGCCTCTTGAAGCCTCCCGTCGTACAGTAAAAAAACAGAAACCAAACCCCGTCTCCCTCGACCTCTCCACGACGCTCGCCGCCCCCTCCTGCTCATGCGCCGCGCGCACGCGCCGCCCCCTTCCAGCCCTTCCTCTCCCTCGCCCTCTCTCCCCACACGGCGAGGCCCTCCTCCTCCTCCTCCCCTCGTGTCACCGCATGCCGGCCGGGTCAATGCTGTCGGCTCACCACGCGAGGCCCTGGCGGACCTGCAGCGCAATGCTGCGTGGCCCTCCTGCCCACGGCGCGACGTGACCAGGCCCTGCTGGTGGCCGCCGCCATCGCTGCGACCCCCTGCTACCTCCTCCCGAAGCGCCGCGTGTCTTCCCGATGAAACCCTAACTTCCTGTGCTCCACATCGCCACCGCCTAGCGCCGGTACCACCCCCGGTGGCAGCGCCCTACGTGGACACGATCCCTAAGTTTGTTTGTTTTCTTCTCTCAGATCCCTATAGCAGTACGTGTGATGACAGTGATCCCTACAGCAGCCTGCGCGGTAAGCTAGCCCTAAATCTGGATCGACATCTCATCCGAATTGTCTTATCCATGCTACTGAGTTGTTTATTTTATGCTGAGCATATGCCGTTGCCGATGATGTAGTCATTCCAATTTTACCATATGTCAGTGCATGTGATGTACCATGCCTATGCTACTCATTTATGTATTTAGTCCTCATGATATGCCATTTTCGATGCATGTGCCATTGCTGATCGTGTATTGGGAAAACAATTTTACCATGACAGTGCCTATGAGGTGCATCTGATAAGTCTGACCATATTTCGATGCAATTACTATTTGCCAATTTATTTGCTAAATTTAAGGTGTCATTTTTCGAAGGTTGAACCCAACCAATGTACCATGTTTGACAAGTTTACAGAAATTATTTTACAGTTCTAAGCTTTAATCAATTGTTCCACAGTCTCAAATGTACCTTTCTTGCGCTTCAGTTGTTAGCATAGTTTGTCAATTGGAACAGTCATCTGACCGACTCAGATGCATTTCCCTGTATAGAATCTAAATACATATTAAATACATGTCCAGCATCATTCTCGTGAGCGTGTGTGAATTCCTCTTTATCTTGTGAATATGCTGAACCATATACTCTACATTTATGCTCATGCATAAATGTTAGCAAGTCGGTCAACTAATCGTGATTAGTCGGCCTGATTGGTGCCATGGCAATCAGCTGCTCATGAGTAATTGCAACTATCGTGATTAGTCGGGCTGATTGGTGCCATGGCGACTAGGATCGATTAGACGATTTGATAACATTACTCTACTTGCCATAGCTCCCACAAAATTGAAATACAACAAAGTTTACGAGAATGCATGTTGCTTCCAATTAAACTTGAGGTTGTAGGTTCATGATATGAGCATTAACTGTATGTTATAATAATCTTATGGTTTTGTGCGTTCTCCACTGAAAACTGTGACCAATTTTATGCCTAAGCATTACGCAATAATCATCCTAGCCTGAAGTTCTTTACTGATGTACCCTCTTCAATGTTCATCAAGCAAGCTGCCCATTCTGTAAAATAAAAAAAATATTATTCTGCCTGCAGCCCATAGAAAAGTTAATCTCATGAATTTAGGAAGTGTTCTGTACAGAAAACTTTCACAAATTTTATGCCCAAGCATTATGCAATAATCATCCTAGCCTGAAGCTCTTCTTTACTGATGTACAATTCTTCAATGCTCATCAAGTAAGCTGCCCATTCTGTAATTAACAATGTTATTATTCTACCTGCAGCCCAAACAAAAGTTAATGTCATGAATTCAGGGAGAACAATGGCATCCAACGTTTCCTGTTCAGCGGGAAACAGCGGCAGCTTCCCTCCCTGCCTCCTACCAGGATTTGCCAATTTCTTGGGTTCCCAGTTGTTACCATGACCAGATTTTAGAAATTTTCCACACCAGGTGAAATGGAGTCTTTATTAAGATACTATATTAATAAAAAAAAGATTGCAGTATATACATTTTAATGCCATATTGCCATGCATCACTGAAGAGTCATGAACTATGTTATTTGTGTCAAATGATTTGATCGTTCATTGCCTAGATTGAAGCAGAAACAAACATTGCAGGTCTACTCCTGCATAGAGAAGGGAGGATGCCAACCAGAGCCCATTTCATGGATAGATGTGGTATGGATTCTTTTTGGTTTTCTCCTCTGCTATTTTTTTACAACTTCATGGTAGAAATAGTTGGAATATATTCTTTCACGGCCTAGACTGAGGCAGGGACAAACCGCCCAGGTCTACTGCTGTAGAGACAAGCGAGGATATATTCTTTCATGATTGTTGATGCTTATTTCCCCTGTGTACTGTGATGCAGGGTGGTCAAGGAAGAGAAGGGGTTCTTTCCAGAAATGAATTCGTACAGCCTAGCAGAATCCGAGGTGAGCTGGTCCTTCCTTTCGATTGCTCTATGTTTGTTCTTATTCGTTTAGATTTCCCATGTTGTATCTAGTGCTGTGTGTTTGCCATCAGATTGCTTACAGTTAGTCTTTACAGGTCTGAATTTGATCATCTCGATCTGAATTCCTGTGGATGCATCGCTCCCCAGGGGATCTCAGGATTAGTTAGTGACTTCATTTCTCCTGAAATATTTGTTTAATGCTATTGTATGTGCCATTGTTAGTTTCCTCTTATATTAACTACGCATTTTTGTTTTAACCTGACATGATGCCATTGTTAGCTTACTCTTAGATTAGCTATGTATTCTGGGTTCATGTGTACGGAGAACATGTGTTTTGTAAGATGGTTTATCTTCTCTATGTTTTCCAATTTCAATAAAGGTTACATACAGTTTATGATTCGAACACAAATCAAACCACGTGCTGAATGAGTCCATTAGTGTGCTGGTTCATTTGTGGTGCCTCCTCAGCCCTTAATGTGTTTGACAACTACTGACATGTGTTCTGCCGTACAACATTTGGGGAAATGCCTTCAAGATGATTGATGAAATGTCTACATGGATGCACCGGCCAGTAGGCACCACCTTGAGTAATCAGGTGCTGCATCTTGGCATATGTGCTCCGCCTGTGGATTAGTGATGATGTAGAAAAAGTAAAGCCAACAATGTTTCTTCATCCCATTTTTTTGCAAAATTAAAAAACATAGTGCTTCTTTCTTATTTCAGTCAATATATAAGACAATGCTCTTATATTATACCAGTCTTGTGACAGAGACAAGCCTTTTTGATAGGTTAAGGGGATCATAACTGTGAAATAGTCCTTCGTTTCCTTGTGTCTTAAATGATCAGCTTCAAAATGTATGACCATATTTTAATTCTTTTAAATAGTTCTTAATATTTATAGAGCATTTTTGGCAAGCCACAAAATCCTGAAGCACCATACTATTAGCTGAGAGCCTGATATTGCAGGCACTAATATTTCCAACTGGTAATGTTTGAAGAAATTATGTACAGTGTACAACAGGCACACTGTCTTGTGCAAAAAAGTTTGCCAAAATAATTAATCACTGCCTACCTGCCAATAAAATTATTCTATTTTATATAACAGATGTTTTCCATGCTAATATACAAATTAGACATTGTGAATTCTCTTTTTCTTGGATTGTTTCGATATCTGTATGGAGAAAGCTTAGAATAGCGAACTTTAGGGGTACCAAAAAAGGTTAATTTTGAGCACAAATGGCAGGTGTCCAGGATGATTTGCTTTTTCCATCTATTTGGCTTCCAGTTTTTTTGGATGATCAGAGTAATGGTGAACAATACACACACAAACGAGTCATATCATTCAAGCAGTGCAAGAGCGTGTTTAGTCAAAAGCATTGTCAAAGATTTCCAGAGACAGGTGCCTGCGCCAAGACCGGTACCACTCCAGCCATCCAGCCAGCTTCCTACTCTACCAACATCATTGCTAATAACAGCTGGTGAAGGCACCACATCCTAAACACCTTCCACTGTTTTATGATGTTTCTATTCCGCTTTTTTTTTTAAACTGAGGCGTTTAGCCTATGCGGTGATACGAACCATTACATATGCATGTTCCTGTTTTGCATTCTTAATGAACTGAAGCACTTTGCCATATGCAATGATGACCTACTTCTCCCTGACAACGATCCAATTTTGTTTCCCGCGCTTCACTGCTATCTGCAAAAATTGCTACGATTGACTATTAAGGTATTATGATTCTTGCTCTTTCTTTAGTTGTTCTGATTTCTGCTATTTCCTTTATCATTCTTCTCTTCTTTGCAGCTAGGTGCATAGCTTATATGCCTGTTACAAATTTTATTTTTGCTTTCATTGTAGACTGTAATTGAATCCTAAGGACAAGGACTGAGTATGCTATTATTTTTGAACTATGAGGTTAAACTGCTGCAACTAGATAACTTCTTAGGTAAATATTGAATTTCCTCTTAGTAACTATTGGAAGATAGAGAATTTGTTCAGATCGGTTTCTAGGGTTATCGTCTTATTTTGCTTATATATTACTTTAGTGGATCCTTTTCTGCCACGTCGATGCATCGTGTTTGTTTACCTTGATAAATACAGTCCGCTATTTGTAGCATCATTTCTCCTGTATTTTAGCACATCCATAAATTCTATGTTCATTGTATCCCTTTCCATGCACATTTGACAACTTCATGTGTTAGAATGAACAGTGATTTTTTAGCGATTGTTGTTTCATGACCTTTTTTCCTGCCTCAGCACTATGGTTCGGTGACCCTCAGCTTTATTGACAGTGCTTGTGCTGGCATGCTGGACTTTTCTATTATATTTACCTTTTCAGTTATGATCACATCTTTTTACTTCAATTGAAAGAGTACCAGGTACATACTACTATATCAATGTGATCAATTTTTATTTCATTCAGTTTCTCTATACTGCCTAATTCCATGCTCCGATCTTAATAAAATATATAAACATGTTTAGATCTGTGATTGCATTTCCAAACGACCGCTGACGCGCGCGAGGGCGCGCGTAATGGACTAGTTCAAATAAACCGACAGAGGGGAACAAGGCAACCGCCTCCCTGCCAAATAACTGATCCAAAAAGGAGCATCATCCATGCAAAATTGCAAATCAAGTTTGTAAGCAGCCACTTTTCAAAAAAAAAAAGTAAGTTTGTAAGCAGCCCTTGCAGGTTGGATTTTGACATTTTGTGACGGAATCAAGGTGTTTCTCAGGCTTGCTGCCGCAGCAGCCACAGCGCTGCGCTGCTGCAGCAAGCAGCACCGATCGCATCATGCTGGTGTGATCGATTCTGTCCCTCATAAGCCTGTTGATACTATTTTGTCACGAAAGAAAAAAACACTGTATCAATACGATCAAGCGAGTGCTCCCCCAAACAATCCTTCGCATCCTCTGTTTCTAGTGCGGCGTCCAGCCGCCGGCGCCGCCGTCTCGTCCATCCGCCCAATCCGGCCGCCTCCCGCGCCCTTCACAACCACCACTTCCACCACCGATACATCTTCGTCCACGGCCCCCGACCCGGACGGCGTGGCCGCGGACGTGGCCACCCTCCTTTCCCGCTGCTCCGGCGACTGGAAGCTCGCCATCGCCGCCTCCGACATCCCCTCCCGCCTCTCTCCCGATGCCTTATCCTCCCTTCTCCGCCGCCACACCTCCTCCCCTCGCCTCCACCCCAAGCTCCTGCTGGATTTCTTCTACTGGTCCCGCTCCCGCCTCGCGCCGTCGGCACCGGCCCCCGACGTCTTCGCCCACCTCGCCGTCTCCCTCTGCGCCGCCGGCCTCTACCCTCAGGCCAGCGGGCTCCTCGACCAGATGATCCGCGCCTACCCCACCCCTCCCCTCGTCCTCAGCTCCGTCCACCGCGCGCTCTCTGGTTCCGACCAGGAACGCCGGCCTGTCATCCTCGACGTGCTCGTCGACACCTACAAGAAGACCCGGAGGGTCCGGGAAAGCGCCGAGGTTGTCCTGCTGATGAAAGATCTCGGCTTGGCGCCCAGCCTTCGCTGCTGCAACGGGCTGCTCAAGGACCTGCTGCGCACTGACGCCCTGGATCTGCTCTGGAAGGCGCGCGGTTTCATGGACGGCGCCGGGATTTCGCCCGATGTCTACACGTACTCGACGCTGATCGAGGCTTACTGCAAGGTCTGGGACTGAGTCTGCCAAGAAGGTGGTTGAGGAAATGCGTGAGACGGGATGTAGCCTGAATGTAGTGACCTACACAATACATTGATTGGTGGTCTGTGCAGAACTGGAGCCGTTGAAGAGGCGTTTGGATACAAGAAGGAGATGGAGGATTATGGGCTGGTTCCAGATGGGTTCACTTATGGCGCAATCATTAACGGTCTGTGCAAGCGTGGCAGGCCGGATCAGGCAAAGTGCTTGCTGGACGAGATGTCTTGTGCTGGGTTGATGCCTAACGTGGTTGTTTATTCAACTCTGATTGATGGGTTCATGAGGCAGGGCAATGCAGACGAAGCTTTTAAGATAGTCAAGGAGATGTCTGCTGCTGGGGTGCAGCCGAACAAGATCACCTATGACAATCTCATCCGGGGTCTCTGTAAACTGGGGCAGATGGGCAGGGCTTCCAGGATTCTGAAGCAAATGGCTAAGATTGGTTATATGGCTGACACTATGACTTATAATCTGATCATTGAAGGTCATCTCCTACAGCATAACAAAGAAGAAGCTTTTTCGCTGCTTAATGAAATGAGGAAGGGTGGTATTTCACCTAATGTATACACTTACAGCATAATCATCAACGGGCTATGCCAAATTGGTGAATCAGAAAGAGCAAGTGGTCTCCTTGAGCAAATGATTGCAGATGGTTTAAAGCCCAATGCGTTTGTTTATGCACCTCTTATCTCAGGCTATTGCAGGGAAGGTAGTTTCTCATTGGCTTGTGAAACTCTCAAAAAGATGACTAGGGCAAACTTAACCCCTGATTTGTACTGCTACAATTCTCTTATAATTGGACTGTCTAAGGTGGGAAAGATGGATGAAGCCATAGAGTACTACGACCAGATGCTGGAGAAAGGGTTTCAGCCTAATGAATTCACATATGATGGTCTGATTCATGGCTATAGTATGACTGGGGATCTAGAAAAGGCTGAACAGTTACTCCATCAGATGCGAAACAGTGGACTAAACCCCAAGGATTTTATCTATGCCCACATCCTAGAAGCTTACTTCAAATCAGACAATCTTGAAAAGGTTTCCTCTAGTCTTGAATCCATGTTAGAAAAGGGGTTAATGCCAGACAACCGTTTATATGGAATCGTGATTCACAATCTGTCCAGCTCTGGACATATGCAAGCTGCTGTTAGTGTTCTCTCAGTGA
This sequence comes from Miscanthus floridulus, assembly GCF_019320115.1. NCBI lineage: Eukaryota > Viridiplantae > Streptophyta > Magnoliopsida > Poales > Poaceae > Miscanthus > Miscanthus floridulus. The sequence continues at coordinate 123,917,599 of NC_089597.1, read as the reverse complement.
TTGAGAAGAATGGATTAGTTCCTGATTCGCTTATATACGGTTCCTTGATATCTGGTTTTTGCAAGGCAGCTGACATGGAGAAAGCTGTTGGTCTTCTTGATGAGACGGCTAAAAAAGGTATAGAGCCTGGTATTTCATGCTATAATGCCCTGATCGATGGGTTTTGTAAGTCTGATGATATTTCTCATGCCCGTAATATCTTCAATAGCATATCACGTCAGGGATTACTCCCAAATTGTGTGACATATACAACTTTGATGGATGGATACTGCAAAGCTGGTGATATCCGTGATGCAATTGATCTGTATAATGAAATGCTTACAGATGGGGTAACTCCAGATGCTTTTGTCTATAGTGTGCTTGCTGCTGGCTGCTCAAACTCCGGAGACCTTCAACAAGCTCTGTTTATAACTGAGGAAATGATTTTTCGGGGATATGCAAGTATTTCTTCTTTCAACACCTTGGTCCATGGCTTCTGTAAACGTGGAAAATTACAGGAAACTGTGAAGTTTCTCCATGTGATGATGGACAAAGACATAGTACCTAGCCTGCTGACTGTTGAAAATATTGTGAGTGGACTCGGTGAGGCTGGGAAACTCAGTGAAGCGCACACAATTTTTGTTGAGCTGCAACAGAAGAATGCTTCACATAGTGATACAGATCATTTGTCCTCATTGTTTACAGACATGATAGATCATGGACTAGTTCCTCTAGATGTGATACATAACATGATCCAGTCTCATTGCAAACAAGGCTATTTGGATAAGGCTTTGATGCTACATGATGCTCTTGTTGCAAAAGGTGCTATTGTGGGCTGCGCATCTTATCTTGCTTTATTAGATGGCCTTTGCAGGAAGAGCAAACTGATTGAAGCTTTAAATTTGCTAAAAGAAATGAAAGAGATGGGTATTTGTCCTTCTGAGGATCAGTGTATGACACTCTTAAATAGTCTTCACTCATCAGGATTCATCCAAGAATACAATAAAGTGTTTGATACTATGCTGTCTTACCAGTGGTTACAAAAGGAAAGCAAATTCTGTAATTCGGTTTGTAATAGTCAGGAAGCTGTGAATGCAGAATAACTAAAGACTGTAAATTTATGAACCCCTTTTTGATAGATAATAGTTTGAACGGATTAGTTCACTCCATAGAATCCATCTGCTTTCTTCTTGTTGCAAATCAGAAACTATATGCCTGTGCATAGGTTAATCTGTTTAGTGGTCCTGCACTTCTGGTTCAGGTATTACTGGTGGATGGTGAGAGGAGGCTGTGTCTGTGAGTAATGCAAAGAGTGCAACTGCATAACAATGATGCTAGAATTGATAATCAGAGAAGGGACATAACTGCAGATTAACAAATTTTCTTGCTTTGATTTACCCGTGTAATTAGTTTGGTTAACTGATTTCGTTTGTTGTCCAACTATAGGATTGCCTTGTATGGGATTCTTTCCCATTTTTCTCTCTTTAATACAAAGATACATAGCTCTACTGCGTGATCAAGAAAAAAAATAACTACTATTTCTCAGCTTCATTCTGATCAATTGATTTCCAGATGCATCAGTGCTAGTGACTACTGAGTTTGGTGATGCCTTTGATCAACCAGAAAACAAGCAGTTCTTCATGTTGTAGATGTAGGCCTGCCAATTTCTATTCATTTATTTATTTGCAAAAAATGCAGATGCTTAATGCGTGGACCCCCTCAGTAAATTGATCTCTCATCTTTGCTAATCTGGACAGGGCTTTGATGGGAAGATTTCGATGATTCTTAGATGATTTCGAAGTCAAGGAAATCCCCTTCCTGGGACGCAAATATACTTGGTCAAATGAAAGGTCTTCAACGCCCGTTAGGTTGGATCGGGCTTTCTGTTGCTCAGAATGGGAGGACATTTTCCCTGATGCTGTTCTGCAGAGCACCGCCTCAGTTGTTTCTGATCATTGCCCTCTTATTCTCGGTTTGAAGGTTAGCACAAATGGCAAGCGGTGTTTTCATTTCGGAAGTTTCTGGACAAAAATCCCTGGCTTTCTGGATGCTGTTCAGCAGAACTGGAATGCTCCCGTCGCCTCATCTCTTGCAGCAGCTTGCCATGCACCATGTCAGTCACCGGGTTTCTTTCTTTGTGGATGATGCTGTGATGTTTCTGAGACCATCCTGCACTGATCTTCAGACCATCAAACTCATCCTTGATTATTTTGGGCACGCCTCTGGTCTCCGAATAAATTGGGCAAAAAGTTCAGTTTCTCCTATTCATTGTTCTGAAACTGATTTGCTACTCACTTCAGAAATTCTGTCATGCCCGGTCAAGGATTTCCCATGCACTTATCTAGGCCTTCCTAGCCCAAGCAGTTTGGGCCGAGCAGATTATCTATCACTACTGCAGTACACCGGCAACCGAAGAAATCACGCTGGCTGCAGTTTGTATCTATTATTTCGGTTATATTCGAGAAACACGAATTTGCTTACTGTAATGGTTATAACGTCTGAGTAGCGCTGTTTCAACAAATCCTGTACTGAATCATTTTCATTTCAGCATGTCAAGTGTTATGCACCGTGCCCGCTTAGAATTATATGATACGTTTATGTGCTGAATGATGCACGCATGCCTGACTGAAGTCATCAGGCGCATTAGAGCGCCTTGGAGTAAACAGACATCAATAAACTAATAATAGTTATTCAAAGAACTAGACCGAGCCCTAAATCAGCTGAAGAGAGGGAAGCAAAGAACGACGAACGCCTGAGGAGATCCTACATCTTGCTGGAACTCTATGCATCTTCCGTTGGCTTTGCTCCAAAAGCTTTGGTGCCTCCTTATCCTCGATCTTCTGAATCGTGTGAAGACGTTTGATCTTCTTGGCTTCTTCGTAACCCTCACGTAGCTTCCGTTTAGTATTCTCCATCTTCTCGCTTTGAGTGACGATCAGCTTCTTGGTCTCCATCTTCTCGCTTTGAGCAGCGACCGGCTTCTTAGCCTCGATCTTCTCGCTTTGAGTGACAATCAGCTTCTTGGCCTTCATCTTCTCGCTTTGAGCGTCGACCGGCTTCTTGACTGCTGTAGAGATGCCCTGGCGTGGGATCCGATCATCAGAGAGCTTGTCGAGCTCCTCCTCTGCTGTAGCTTTAGCGCCGTCAATGGCTGTGCTCCACCCGCGCACGACGTCGCCCGCGAGGGTGCTGATCCGGGCCGACCCGTGCTTCCCGAGGGCGCCGACGGCCCTTGCGAGGTCGGTGGACGCCAGCGCACCGTGCGGGACGGGCGCCACCCGCAGAGTCTGGAGCGCTTCCACCATGGCGTCGTCGAGCGCGGCGCAGAGCTGCTCGGCCACGCCGTCGTCCACGGCGCCCCGGAGCAGCTGGACGATCCGGACCCTCACCTCCCGGAACGCGGCGCGCGGGTGGCCGGCTGCCTCGATTGCTTCGTCGATGGCGCCGAAAGCACTGTAGAACGGCCTCCAGCGTCGGAGCGGGCTCCCGCTCTCCTCGTTGGCCATGGCGGCGGCGGGATGCGAGCAAGCAGCGTAAGAGCGTAACCTTGCGAGATTCGAGTCGTGGATTGGAGTGAATATATGAGAAGGTGGGATCGAGTCCGACTGGGTGCGTGGACGCGTTTCGAAATCGAATCCGACTCTCTCTGCGCCAAAAAAATACGCAAAAATGCTTTTTTTTCCTCAAAAAAAAGTCCAGTACATACGCACCGCGCCATACTTGGTGAAGGCGGCACTGCACCGGGCCAGGATGGGGGCTGGGGGCGCTAGATCCATCGACCATTGCCCCATCAGCATCTCCGTCCTCCTCCAGCTGAGCCATGCCTCTAGCGCTCGCCATCGGGGATCCTCGCCACGGGACGGGTGCCCATCCAACCGGGATTGACGCGACACAGCCGCCGCCATCCTCCTCGCAGACGACAACTCTATGCTCATCCTCCCCGATGGTTCCCTACCCCAGTGCAAGCGGAGACGGAATCCCCCTCCCCGTCCCTGTGTTTGATTCCGTCGGCCTGAGGTGCTGCCAGATCCAGCGCCACCACCGGTGGCCGCACGCACCACGACGTGTGCCTCCGCACTTCGCCTCTGGTACTAATTCATGCGGAGTGTGATTCCCTTGTCTTGATGTGATTGATTGCGGCCAAGCAAACCCAACTAGTTTCGGTCCATTCATTCCGATTTTGTTTTCTGCGGCTACTGTTTTGCAAGAAAATTGTGGCGGTTGTAGAGACATCATCATCCATAGACCAGCCTAAGATTGTTGCCCAAACTGGTATGCTTCTATGATTTGATTTTTCTCCTCTCAATAGTGCATATTGCATTAAGGTATATGGATCAACATTGTTCAGCTACTTGTGACTTGGAATTAGATAAATGAAATCTGTATATTTTGATATCTCTGATATCTAGGCTAATCTTCTCATTACATACAGTCTACTTTCACCATCCAGGGCATTCTCATTTGATCGTGCATTCTTTATGGATTTAGTTCAAAATTGATGCTCCTGTCCCCCAGAGTCGCATTCTCTTATTCTGTATCAGTAACCAGTCATTCTATTCTCTCACAACTTAATTTATGTAAAAGAATTTTAGAAAAGGGACTTGCAGTAGCGTAAGTACCACCATAGATTTACCAACTCTGTTTTTTTTTTCAAATATTGATGTGAACATGAACTTCAACTGTAATATCATGCATATATATGTACCCTCACAATGCAGTCCTACTGAGATGCACGTCTTATGAGAAAGGATGCAGGCCGTTTGTTTGTGAAGACCAGACCCGCTCAAACTGTCTTGAGAGAATTAAATTTGCATATGAACTGCCTTCCAATGTGAAAGTTTCATCGTTAACTGTGCCTCCTCTTGATAGCATTTTTCATATTGTGCCATCTAATGCAAACAACCGCCCCAGCTGCCCTCTGTGTAGAGGTGATGTTATTGGGTGGATTGTTATTGGTGAGGTTCAGCTGCATCTTAATCAGAAGAAAAGGTGCTGTGAAGAGGAGTGCTGCATGTTTGTTGGTAACTTCAATGAGCTTCAGAAGCACACGCAACAAAAGCATCCAGATTCACGCCCTTCAGAGATTGATCCTGGAATCATGCTAGGCAAGTTGATTGGGAGAATTTCCAGCAACCTACTGATATTGTAGATGTCATGAGCACAATACATGCACAAGTTCTGGGAGACTGATTCAGTATGGGGATGATGACACTGGTGAGGACTATGAAGTTTTCCGCAGGGTTAGAGTGAACTGGTGGTCATGTATATTCTGCAAGGCATTTTCATGATCTAAGAAATCGTAGAAGAGCAAGAGCAAGGGAAAGAAGAGGCAGTGGAAGGAGGAATGGAACCAGGCTAATCTGGAAAATTTTAATCTCGAGGTTCCAATACAATATGTTGAATTAAGGGAAATTAGATTTGATGAAATTGATGATGAATATATACTCATAGGGGCTATTCCTAGTATTGCAGAACCTGGAAGAATGGCCAGTTTCCATTACAGGTATGCAGAAGTAATCTTTTTTTCAATTTTCCTCACATCTGTTGGAGTATGCTATTACAAATGTGTAGTACTAAGAACCAAGGGTCATTCCAAAAGAGAAAACTCACACAGTTGCACAACGTGCTCATGCTATTCCGAATAAACCAAATAAAACACAGATGATCTACAATACGAAACATGAAAGACAAGCATAAGCATGTTTTATTTTATTTTATTTTGTTCTCGTCGTACATCTATGATGCCTACCTGAGCCGGTGAGCTGTTCAGCTGTATGTATTGTTGGTGTAAAATGTGGTCGAAAAGTAAATATTTATAGTTTTGACGTGCGCTGTAATCGGATGTGGCCTAACACGCGATGATACAGGATTTATACTGGTTCAGGCAACGTGCCCTACATCCAGTTTCAGTCGGTCGGTGACTTTATTCCTGAACCCAGATGTTTGAAGTTTGCTGTGGGGTTACAGACGAGTAAGGAATGAGAAGGGGTGTTAGAGGTGAAGGATCAAGATGCCCAAGAGGAGGAGGTGAATTGGACTAATTCTAAATTTTTTTGCAATAATTAAGTCCTACGGTTAGCCCAATTAACCTCTTGTGTCTAGAAAGTGTTTCTATTGATCTATCGCACAAAAGTTTAGCAACCTGTGTTCCAATCCTACTCTAGTATGACAATTCTACAAATATAAATGACAAGAATTAAATTGCTCAAAGTAAATGCTCAAAGTAAAGAGAGGAGGAACGCGGCGATGTTTTGCCAAAGTATCGGAGAGTCGCCACTCCCCACTAGTCCTCGTTGGAGCACCCGCGCAAGGGTGTAGCTCCCTCTTGATCCGCGCAAGTATCAAGTGCTCTTTACGGGTTGATTCTTTGACACTCCGTCGCGGTGAATCACCCACAACCGCTCACAACTTGAGTTGGGTCATCCACAAGCTTCGTCGGATGATCACCAAACTTCCAATCACCACCAAGCCATCTAAGTGATGACGATCACCAAGAGTAACAAGCACGAACTCTCACTTGACCATGATAAGCCTAATGAGAAGGGTGGATGCACACTATGCTACTCTTGATCTCACTAATGAGGGCTCTCTTTGAGATTCTCAAATCTCAATCACCTCACTAGGACCTTGCTCTTCTTGGCACTCTCAAAGGTGTTTCTCAGCTGTTGGAATGAGCAAAAATATCCCCACATATGAATGGAGGAAGTATTTATAACCATGGCTGAAAAACGAACCGTTATGTGCCTCTACGAGGTGACCGGATGCTCCGGTCATGTTGACCGGACACTCCGATCAGTTCTCCCCGAACTCCAGTGTTTAAGTTGTGACCGGACGCGTCCGGTCGTGATTTTCCCTCTCTGGAACCTTATTGGAGTCGACCGGACGCTGGGACTCAGCGTCCGGTCACTTCATCTCTCAGCGTCTGGCCGCACCAGACGATTTCACCTTGGTCAAATGAACTGACCGGACTCTGTGCCAGCGTCCGATCACACCGGAATCAGCGTCCGGTCAGTATTTAACCCTCCATTCACTTTCAACTCTCGATCGTACGTGAATGAAGTTTGCTCCAATGGATCTAAGGGCTTTTTAGGAGCTACCTAGTGCTAGATTTAGCAAGTGTGCACCACACCTAACCCACTAGACTCACCTAGGTCAAGTTACCCGTCCATACCCCCTTAATAGTACGGCCAAAGGAAAAACAAAGTCATAAACTACTCTAAGTGTCTCTTCAACACCAAACGACACTTAGAACTAGTCCATCCTTAACCTTGTCGTCCATCCTTTGAGAATCAAAACGATTTCCATCATAGGGGCATGACCACCTTGATAGCCCAATCGATCTCCATTATCATGACCTAACTTAATTACCTCTGCAAAACACATGTTAGTCACAGTAATCACGTATTGTCATTAATCACCGAAATCCAACTAGGGGCCTAGATGCTTTCAATCTTCTCCTTTGTGGTGATTGATGACAATACCACCTCGAGTATGTGAAAGAGTTGAGGTTTTTAACATGCTTGGTTTATATAAGCTTTTAACAATAAAAATAAAAGAGTTAGGCAAGCTTATATAACCCAAGCCAACATGATGTACTCAAAAGATATGAAATAAACATGAGTACAAGTAATAAAGCTCATTTGCATCGAAGTTAAACGTGGAAGCAAAGCAAATGAGCATAACACAAGTAATATGACATAAATGATTCAAAGTAGAGAGCACACATGTCAAATATCACGAATATCACGATCACATTATTATCACGATTACGATCACACTTAAGTAGTTCAATGCATAATAGTAAACATGAATGCATAATGTATCACACATAAAACTCTAAATGGTAGATAAGCTAATAGATAGACTCTTCCTAAATAAGTCGCTCCCCCTAAGTCTAACATACTCGATCCCTCTGCCCCTTTGGCGTCAAACACCAAAACCTAAGGGTCGATCGGTGGGGCTGCAGCGAACGAGTCAGGCGCTGAGGTACGAGGAGCGAGCTAGAACTGTGTGCCATCATCATCTGAACCAGAGCTCTAAGCAGTCTGACCCTCTGTAGCTAGAAGCGATGCTGAAGCGGTATGGGTCAGATGTTGAACTGGCGCTGCCTGCTCTGATGATGCAACTAACGAATGGAGCGTCTCTGTAGTCCTAGTAATAGGTGCAACTATGGAAGGACCTGGGACATGTAGCTCTGGCAGAGTAGGCTGCCCTATCAACTCACTGAATGAAGCACCAAGGCTCCTAGAAACTAGTGTGAGCACTGACGAACTCTAAGGCGGAGTAAAGTCCGTATGAAGATGTGTGAACTGTGGGGCTGGCACTGGCGAAGCAAACCACTAGGACACCTGCTCTGTAGGTGAAGGAAACTATGGCACTGGCGGTCCCTGACTCTGAAGCCCACTGGGCTGTAAAGCTAGAGTCATAGAAGTGGTGGCAGGCTGAGCAAGCTGGGGCGAAGGTTGTGATGGTGGAGCCCCAATAGCTATCACAACATGCCGCATAAACCCAAGTAGCTGCTGCTGTATGAGAAGCTGCTGCTAATGCATGGCCTGCTGCTGCTGTATAGCCTGCTACTGCTACTGGATCGCCTGTTGCTGTCGCTGGAACTCATCCTGCCTAGTCTGAAACTGTGCGAAAGTAGCAGCGGTCTCCTGTGCCTAGCGAGCCTGATCCTACCTCATCCGCTCAAGTATGGCAAGTAGAGTGGGATCTGTCTGTGGTGCAGGTGGAGCTGAACTGGAGCTACCGACCTCATGGTCATGTCATCGAGGAGGCATCTGAGGAATATCCCAGCAATCCTCATCTGAGCTGTCGCTGGGGTCGCTCTTGACCATCCCCTCCTACTGAGCATCAAGCTCCTCCTCCTCTATAACTGCTATGCCCCTGATGGTCTCATCCTGCTGAGCTGTAGTCTCTAGCATCTCTGGACATCGGCTCGGCTGGCTGGGTGTCCTCACTGCACTATGTCAGATCATCTGAGTCATGTTGTATATAGGGAACTCTGTAGTAGCACCACTATACTCTGCCAGCATATCTGGTGGCCTCACAGTAACTGCCCTGTAGATCAAGAATGTAATCCAATGAGCATATGACAGCTGCCTATGACCCCTAAACCCCTCTGCAATAGTATCCTCCATCTCTGATAGAAGGAGATCCCAAATGTCAAACACTATCTGCTGCATCAGAGAGTTCAGTAGCCATAGCTGTATGCGAGTCAATCCCTTGTGATACCTCATCCTCGGAAGCAGTGTTCTCATAATAGCATCAAGCACTCTAGCAGTAGGAGTGAGATCACTGGGTGTCCTGCTCGACCCCTCGCTGAAAGGCTATGTGAAGCAATGGCAGACTAGATCTATAGGGGGTACCATACCGCCATGAGGGCGTCTGGGAGGCACTGTCTGTCCATAGCAAACCTCATGAAGCCGGACTGGCTGCTCCTAAAGCCTGAGTATCTCTCTGACCCTAGAGCTCATCAGCCTATAATCTCTGCCTCTGAAAGCAAAGTGAATGAATCTGTGCCGCGGGTCAATCCAGAGTGTAGCAAAGAACTGATGGACCCAAGATGGAACATATAAGCCTGTCCGTCCAAGTAAATCTGTCAGCCCTGGTAGGTAAGCTAGGTAAGGGCGAATATGCTCTCTAGCTGCTGCTACAATGGACTCAATGTTGCACACCCTCTAAGATATAAATATTGTTCCACTGTTAAGATATGCATTATAAAAATCTTCTTGCCGTGGTGTGTAGAAATCCTCTGAAGCTCGGTCATCCCTCCTCAGCGAGAACCACTGCTCAAAGTCCACAAATCTGAGCTGCTGCACCTGCTTGGCCGTGGTGGCCCTCAAATCCAAGTGAGTCACTAGAGGCAGACCCTGTGGTCTAGGCGGTGGACGAGAACCCCTCCGCTGTGTCTCTAACCTTGGTGTGACTAGAGCACGGGCACGACCAGAGCGGCGAAGCTATGGCTGAGGTGCCTGCTCTGTCTCCTCGGCCTGCTCTCCCTCCTGAGTCTGCTCTACTGGCTATGGCTGCTGCTGTGACTCCCCCTGAGGCTGACTCTCATTAATAGCCACATGCCGTCCTCCAACCTTGACAGTCCCAGCTAGACCACCATGACGGCGCTCAACCTACTCAAGTGCAGCCCTTGTAGATGGAGAAAGCTGATCTGCAATAACAACACCACTCTGAGCACCTCCTCTCTCTACGTGCTCTGCGGCCACTGCAACTACGGCTGCTCTCATTGTATCTGCATTAGGGTACTTGCGCTTCCTCATTGCTAGCTTCTTTGTCGCCTTGCCTTTTGCATCTGTAGATTGGTGAGGCAAGGGCCTTGGATCCTCGTCACTGGGACCTCCTCTGACATTCTTGACACGAGCCATCTGATGAAGCTAAAAAGAACAACTACCCTAACAAGAATCAACTGCCAACTGTCACTTTCGAGGCTTGGCCTTGATCCGTACTCGTGAGCTTGGCCCCGAGTTAACTGACAACTGCCAAAGGGACCACAATGGCATCGACTCGCTGCACGATAGAATAGATAGGATATACAAATAAATACAATATATCTAGAGATACGAAACCCTAAGAAAGCAAGTAATAGATATGGAATTGGAAACAAGGGCTTGCTACCTTACGAACCGGCGAATCGACGAGAAGAGGAACGAATCGGGGAACCACCGGGTCGGCAACTGGATGTCTAGGGTTAGGGTTGTGGCAAAGTTCGGCAGCTGAGCAATGCAATAAGGACATGAGCACAAGGATGGCAGTAGGGTCTCCGGCGTGGAGGATAGCTAGGGTTCCGATGAGTCTGGTGGCGGTGCTGGCGTGTGGATGGCAGAGTAGAGTGGTGCTAGGGCACGGTGTGAAAGTGTTGCTGGCGGCATGGGCTCGGCGGGCAGAGCAGAGGCGTGGCGGTGTGGATGTGGTGGTGCGTGGGGCTGTGCCGCATAGTGGTGCGGGGAGCGTGGATGGCGTGGGCGTGGCAAGCGGCGGCGGCGTACGGGCGCTAGAGCAGGGTGGCGCGGGCAGGAGCAATGCATGGTTAGGTCATGACGCGTACGGCGGTTATATGGTGGTCCACACGTGATGGAAAAGGAAACGGAGAAAAGACTCTAGAAACCACACGTTATCTACGGACCGGACACTCCGGTGGCAGCGACTGGACGCTGCCACCCAGCGTCTGGTCGATTCCAGAGAGATCCAAAACCTCTAGAATCACGATCGGACGCGTCCGATGAACCCCGACAGGACGAAGCCAGAGTTCGGTGCAAGCTGTCTCCTTCGTCTTTGATCGACCGGACGCTGAACCACCATCTGACCGGACGCTGAACAGCAGAGTACGGTCACTCCATCGCAGCAGGTTCACCTCCTGTGAACTGACTGGACACTGGACTTCAGAGTCCGGTGTAGCGTCCGGTCACTCTTTTTCTAGCAAATCTTCAAAGTCCTTCGTGCTGCCTGTTCCCAATCAAGTCCCAACTTCAATAAGATCCAAATAAACACCAATTGGGACTGATGTGAATGACCTCTCTTAAACCCTCAATTTTTTCAAAATATTTTGCCTTAGGCTATAATTCTTTTTAAGAAAATAGGCAATAAGAGGACAATTGAAGATAAACGACAAAGCAACATTCATGCATATGCAATGCAATACTTAAAAGTAAATCTAGTTGCTTGTCGAGTTTGATCCAAGGTTAAGCTTCTTCACACGCTTTTCGGCGGTTATCTTAACCATTTTAGACAAGCCCTATATGCATTATCATAAAGTAAACATGTTGTATATTACAATACAATGCAAGGGACAACATAAGCTCATTTTTTAGTGAAGTTACTAAAATCAAGAACATTGAGCTCATTCTGCAATCGACAAAAAGTGGCATTATCTAGCGGTTTAGTGAAGATATCAGCCAATTGATCCTCTGTCCTTACACCTTCTAATGAAATATCATTCTTTGCAACATGATCTCTAAGAAAGTGATGGCGGATATCTATGTGCTTGGTGCGAGAGTGTTGAACCGGATTATTTGTAAGTTTTACCGCACTTTCATTGTCACACAAAAGAGGTACTTTTTTCTAGAACTACACCATAGTCAAGCAAAGTTTGTTTCATATAAAGAATTTATGCACAACAAGCACCCATGGCAATGTATTCTGCTTCGGCAGTGGACAAAGCCACACTATTTTGTTTCTTGGAGGACCAAGACACAAGTGATCTACCAAACAAATGGCACCCTCCGGATGTGCTTTTTCTATCCACTTTACAACTGGCATAATCCAAATTGGAATAGCCAACTAATTGTAATATAGCTCCTTTGGAATATCAACGGCCAATGCTTGGTGTGTGCTTAAGATACCTAAGGATTCTTTTAACGGCAATCAAATGAGTTTCCTTAGGATTAGCTTGAAATCTAGTACACATACACACACTAAACATGATGTCAGGCCTAGATGCGGTTAAATATAACAAGCTACCAATCATAGAGCGGTAGAGAGTTTGATGAACTGTGTTACCTCTCTCATCTAGGTCAAGATGTCCATTAGTTGGCATTAGTGTCTTGATTGGCTTACAGTCATCCATCTTGAATCTCTTGAGAAGATCATTTGTATATTTCTCTTGAGAGATGAAAATCCCTTCTCTCATTTGCTTAACTTGAAAACCAAGAAAGAATGTAAGCTCTCCAATCATTGACATCTCAAACTCTTTCAACATCAATTTACCAAACTCTTTGCAAGAATCTTCATTTGATGATCCAAAGATGATATCATCAACATACACTTGACAAATGAAGATATGTCCATCAAGCTTTTTGGTGAATAGTGTGGCGTCGACCTTCCCAATGGTGAAACCCCTCTTAATGAGGAAGTCCCGAAGGCGCTCATACCAAGCTCTTAGGGCTTGCTTAAGTCCATATAACGCCTTGGACAACCTATAAACATGATTAGGATATCTAGGGTCCTCAAACCTAGGAGGTTGATCAACATAGACTAGTTCATTAATAAAGCCATTTAAAAATACACTTTTCACATACATTTGATATAATTTCATTTCATGATGTGATGCATATGCAAGGAGGATACGAATGGCTTCTAGTCTTGCAACCGGTGCAAAGGTCTCTCCAAAATCCAAACTTTCAACTTGAGAGAACCCCTTTGCAACTAGTCTTGCCTTGTTCCTCACAACTATGCATTGATCATCTTGCTTGTTGCGGAACACCCATTTTGTTCCAATAACTCTTGCACCTTTTGGCTGCTCTTCAAGAGTACAAACTTCATTGTGGGTGAAGTTGTTCAACTCTTCATACATGGCATTTATCCAATCCAGATCTTGAAGAGCTTATTCTACCTTAGTAGGCTCAAAGCAAGAGACAAAAGAGTGATGTGTAATAAATATAGCAAGCTTTTGTGAGCGAGTTATTACACCCTTTGATGGACTCCCTATGATGAGATCTTGTGGATGATCTTGTAGTAGAGGTGTATTTCTTCTATTGACCACTTGAGGGGGAGGTTGTGGAGCATCAACATCTTGTACTTGCATCATCATTTGATCATGGGAGACATGAGTATCTTCATTTTCTACTCTCCCATCTTTATCACCATCTTATGGCACATTTGATGAAGAAGGTGGATCAATCACTTGTACATCATCTTCATCATCTTTAGGCTTGATGTCTCCAACTGAAATGTTCTTCACAGCCTCCCTCAATGGTTCATCGCCTACATCATCAAGATTCTCATGTGCTCCTTGGGAGCCGTTAGATTCATCAAATTTCACATCATATGTTTCTTCAACCAAGCCGGTGGTATGATTAAATACTCTATATGCTTTGGACTTTGATGAGTAACCAACAAGAAAACCAATATCACAACGTCTTTGAAACTTCCCTAGGTGTTGTCGCTTCTTGTAGATGTAGCATTTGCAACCAAACACCCTAAAGAAGGAGACATCTGACCTCTTCCCATTGAGCAACTCATAAGGTGTCTTGCCAAGGAACTTTTGAAGGAATAGGCGGTTGGATGCATAGCATGCGGTGTTGATAGCTTCCACCCATAGAGCTTTGGGGGTGTTGTACTCATCTAGCATTGTTCTTGCAAGAGTGATCAATGTCCGATTCTTTCTCTCAACTACACCATTTTGTTGAGGAGTATATGTTGCGGAGACCTCATGCTTGATCCCAACTTCATCACAATAGGCTTCTATGTTTGTGTAGTCAAATTCTTTACCGTTGTCACTTCTAATCTTTTTGAGCTTCACTTCAAACTCATTTTGTGCTCTCTTGGCAAACTTCTTGAAGCAAGATGCAACTTCAGATTTGTCATGAAGGAAGAATACCCATGTGTATCTTGAATAGTCATCAACAATCACAAGACAATAAAGATTTCCTCCCAAACTCTTATATGTAGTTGGTCCAAATAAGTCCATATGAAGGAGTTCTAGCACTCTTGTGGTTGACATGAAAGCTTTTGTTGGATGAGTATTTCCAACTTGCTTGCCGGCATGACATGCACTACAAAGCTTGTCCTTCTCAAACTTCACATCCTTCAACCCTCTCACCAAATCATTCTTCATTAGCTTCTTGAGTGAGCTCATCCCAACATGAGCAAGTCTTCTATGCCATAGCCACTCAAGAATTGTTTTGGTGAATAGGCATGTCTTCAAGTTAGCATCTTTGAAGGTGAAGTCCACTAGATATAGGTTGTTGTATCTAAATCCTTTGAATATCACTTGATCATCATCCTTCTTAGATACAACAACTTCCTTCTCGGTAAACAAGCATTGGAAGCCAAGATCACACAATTGTCCAACGGATAGCAAGTTGAAGCTCAATGAAGCAACATATAGCACATTTGAGATAGAATGATCATTTGATATTGCCACTTTGCCCAATCCTTTAACCTTGCCCTTTGAATTATCTCCAAATGTGATTCTTTCTTGTCCATCTACTTCTTCATCTAGTGATGTAAACATATGAGGATCACCGGTCATATGTTGTGTGCAACCACTATCGATAACCCAATGACTTCCACCGATCTTGTAGTTCACCTACACACAAAAGATCAAGCTTTAGGAACCCAAACTTGATGAGGGCCCTTCACCTTCTCAACAGATGACTTTGCAACCCAAATTTTCTTAGGCCTATTCTTGTTTGGAGGTCCTAAGAACATGACTTTCATCTTTCCACTAGAATTCTTTCTAAGCATATAATGAGCATTGAAGGCAAAAGGTCTAGCATGCTTGGACAAGGGTTGTGGTGATGGAGTTTGGCACTCATGGGTAAAGTGGCCTTCTTGTCCACACTCAAAACACTTCTTTGGCTTTGGCTTTTGTTTTTGTTGAGCTTGAGCCATCTTCTCTTTGTTTGCCATGTACCCAATGCCACTTCTATCCATCTTCATGACAGTGTTCATTAGTAGCTCACTTTGAAGATGCTTGCCTCTTGTGAACTTGCTCAATCCAATCTTGAGATGCTCTTTCTCCAACTTGAACTTCTTGTTCTCTTCCTTGAGAGCATTATTATTTTTCTCTTCCTTAAGCTTCTTGTTCTCTTCTTTGAGCTTCTCATTTTCAAGAATCAAATCACTATCATGATCAAGAGTTTCTAGCACAACAGTGTTGTGGCTTTTGATCTCTTCAAGATCTTTGTTGAGCTTTTCATTGTCATTCTTAGGCTTGACAAACTCATCATAATCATCGGCCTCAACCACTTGCTTGCCCTTGCTAGAACTTTGCTCAATGCTCTCAATGATCAAATCATCACATGATATAGCTATATCAATCTTAACAACATTGTTAGTAGCATCATGTGGCTCATTAGATAGAAATTCTTGAGCAATGACAAGATTATCATGATTAATCTTAAGAGTAGTATATTCTTCTTTTAGCTTGTTGTGGTTAGTGATGAGCTCATTGTGTATCCTCTCAAGTTTATCATGTTTATGTTTAAGCTCTTTCTTAGAAGATTTGAGCTCCTTGAGTTTGGATGATATAGCATCATTTGCTTCTCTAAGCTCAACACTAGCCTTTTCGGCTATATCACATTTAGCTAAAAGAGAATCATTCTTAGCTTCTAGCTTATCATTCTTAGCTCTAGTCTTTCTAATGATCCTAGTATATTTGTTTAGCAATTTGACAAGTTCATCATATGAAGGTGATTCAAATTCATCATCATCACTATCACAATCACCTAGGGCCTTTTTGAGGGCCCCAGCCATGTCAAGGCCCCAGACCACAAATGGCAAGGTGGTGGGGATGGTTTGCAGCTCCTGCATTGGCAAGTGAGTTTGTCGAGCATAGAAATGGCATCCTTCACACCTACGGACAACCTCCTCTACGTCTCGGAGTAAAGTGGGCTAGTATAAACCTTGGCAAAAGGCTTTCTAGACCAGCAACCTCAGGGCCGCGTGATGTTCATAGATTCCAGCGTGGACCTTGAGGAGGAGTTGTTTCCCCTGGTCAGTCAAGATGCACTTCATGAGTACTCCCGACGGACTTCGTTTGTAAAGTTTGTTACCGATGGCGACAAATGTCTTGTCGTGTCGAGTGAATCATCGTGCTTCAGTCTTTTTCTGGTGGGAGGACTTCTTCGAGGATGTAGGCAAGTAGCGGCGCTCTCTAATCAGCCGGGTCAAGCATCATCATGGTGGTGTCGCCTATCGACGTTGTGATAGGAATGTTAGGACCTGAGCCCCCGAGCACCTGGTCGGGGTCAGATCGCGTCGAAGCGCTGGAGCCCCCGAACGCTTGGTCGGGGTTGAGCCGTAACAAAGTTGGGTCCTCTAGAATATGGGCAGACGACTTGTGAAGATCATTGATGAAGACCCCATCTAGAGACAAAACCCACCTGGCAGCCAATTTCGTGAGGAAGTCAGTGGCATCGTTGTCCTTTCAGGGGACATAATGCAGCTCGATCCCTTAGAACTTACCCTCAAGCTTGCGCACCTCTTGGCAGTACGCCACCATGAGAAGGCTTTTGTAGGAGGATTCCTTCATGACTTGGTCAACGACTAGCTCCGAGTCACCGTAGACATATAGCTACGTTGCATCGAGCTTGATGGCGATGGGTAGCCCATTGAAGAGGGCCTCATACTCCATGGCATTGTTTGAGGATAAAAAATGGAGATGGATTAGGTAGCGGAGCCTGCTCCCATCTGGGGAGATCAGAACCACTCCAGCCCCCAAGCCGGACGCCATGACCGACCTATCGTAGTACATCATCCAGTACTCGTGGGTGACGTATGGGGTCGGGAGCTGGACTTCCGTCCATTCGACGACGAAGTTGGCAAAAGCCTGAGACTTAATAGCGGTGCGGGGGACATACCTGATGTCATGGCCCATGAGCTCGAGTGCCCATTTGGAGATTTGTCCCATGGCATCATAGTTGTGGATGATGTCTCCCAGCGGGTACAAAGTGACGACGATGACCTCATGATCGGTGAAGTAGCACCGGAGCTTTCGGGTCACCATCAAAATGGCATATAGAAGCTTCTGGACCTAGGGGTAGCGAACCTTGGCATCAGCGAGTACCTCATTGATGAAGTACATTGGTCGTTGGACCTTCAGGGGGTGTCTTGACTCCTCCCTCTCGATGACGAGGGTGGCGCCTACCACGTGGTTGATTGTCATGATGTAGAGGAGGAGAGGTTCTCCCCATTCGGGAGCAACGAGCATTGGGGCCGACGTCAGTGACGCATTGAGGCTTTCCAAAGCCTGTTGTGCCTCCTTTGTCCAGATGAATGCGTCTATCTTCTTGAGAAGTTTGTAGATAGGCATCCCTTGTTTGCCTAGTCGGGTGAAGAACTAGCTTAGAGCGGCCAACAGCCGATGAGCCTCTGCACGCCCTTGACATTGCGTATAGGGCCTATGTTGGAATGGCTATGATTTTTTAGGGTTGGCTGCGATGCCATGCTCGGACACGATGTCTCCGAACAGCTTCCCCTTCGGAACCCCAAAAACATATTTTTCTAGATTTAATTTGACGCTGAACCTTCGGAGGTTCACGAATGTGGCGGCCAAGTTTGCGATTAGGTCGCTAGCTTGAGCCGTTTTGACCACTATGTTATCTACATAGACGGTGATTCTCGGTTTTGGCCGCTTGACTTGGTCAAGTTGGTCGGGCGAGTCAATTTGGTCAGTGAAGCATCGCTGCATGCACCGTTGGTAGGTGGCACCCGTGTTCTTCAGACCGAAAGGCATGGTTACATAACAATACGAACCATACGGGGTGATGAATGAGGTCATGACCTGGCCGGACTCTTTCATCGCGATCTGGTGGTAGCCTGAGTTGGCATCCAGAAAGGAGAGGATTTCACATCCTAAGGTGGAGTCGACTATCTGATCTATGCATGGAAAAGGAAAATGGTCCTTTTGGCATGTCTTATTGAGGCCAGTATACTCAACACACATTCTCCATTTCCCATTCTTTTTTTCATAAGAACAGGGTTGGCTAGCCAGTCGGAGTGGTATACCTCTTTAATGAATCCGGCTATTAGAAGTTTGGCGATCTCTTCACCTATGGCTCTACGTTTCTCATCATCAAAGTGACGCACGTGTTGCTTGGCGGGTCGATCTCCACCGCCTTGGTTTCCTCGGTCGGATGGAAGGTACTCGAGGAGGTCGACCCGTTGTAGTTGGAGACTGCTGGAGTCACCGAATTCCCAAGCTCCGGGAGCTCGGTGGAGTTGATGAAGGCAGTGGCGAGCTCGTAATGCTCGCGGTCACATATGTAGGCGTGCGAGAAGGTGCCACCCATAGTGATGATGTCATTCGGTCCCGGCATCTTTAGCTTGAGGTAGGTATATTTGGGGATCACGATGAACTTGGCGTAGCATGGCCGCCCTAAGATGGCGTGGTAGGACCCCAGAAAGTCCACCACCTCTGAGCGGAAGTAGGCTCGGTCACCAAATGTGATGGGCAGGTCGATCTACCCGAGTGGGTATGCCTATGTCCCCAGGGTCACACCGTGGAAGGGAGAGCTCACGGGATGGAGCTCCGACCAGGGGATGCGCACGGCGTCGAGGGTGTCGACGTACAGAATGTTGAGGCCGCTGCCTCCGTCCATCAGCACCTTGGTGAGGTGCTTCTTACAGATGATGGGGTCGACGACGAGCGGGTGGTGACCCAGTCGAACGATGTGGGAAGGATGGTCTCTTTGATCAAAAGTGATCGGGGAGTCCGACCAGCTAAGGAAAGAGGGAATGGCCCACTCGGCAGCGCACGCCTCTCGGTAGCCTACCTTATGCTAGCGCTTAGAGTGGATGGAGTCGCATCCCCCAAAGATCATGAGGCATTCCTCGGGGTTGGGGAAGCTATCTTCATCCTTACCCACCGCGCCTCCCTTCTTGGCCACCTCCTCCTTGCCTTTCCCTTCCTTTGGCTTGCCGGCTTGCAACAGGAAGCGCTTAAGGAGCTCGCAGTCCTTGTAGAGGTGCTTGATAGGGTAGGCATGGTTGGTGCATGGGTTCTTCATGAGCTTGTCAAAGTGGTCGGACTAGCCCTGCTGGGGCTGTTTGCCCGCGCGATCGGCAGCGGTGACCAAAGCTGGGTTGGCCGATTGGCGCTGATCCTTCTTATTCTTCATGCCCTGTTGTGTGGAGGGGCCATCGCCTTGGTCCTCATGCTTGGCCTTACCCTTGTCCCGACCGCTACTAAATACCGCCCCGACTGCCTCCTCACCGGAGGCATGGTTTGTGGCAATGTCGAGTAGGGCGTGGGTGGTACGGGGCATCACACAGCCGAGCTTGTGAACTAGGGACTGGCAGGTTGTCCCGGAGAGGAATGCGCTAACGACATCTGCATCGATGACATCCATAAGGGAGTTGCCTTGTTTTGAGAACCTGCGAATGTAATCCCATAGGGACTCGTTGGGCTCCTGTTGGCAACTCTTGAGGTCCTAGGAATTCCTAGGACAGACATACATCCCCTGAAAGTTCCTGATGAAGACCCTCTTGAGGTCCACCCAGTGGAGGATGCTGTTGGGCAAAAGGAATTTGAGCCATGCCCGAACATGCTCCCCCACGTAGATGGGGAGGTACTAGATGATGAAGTAGTCATCATCCACTCCACCAGCTCGATAGGTGACCTGAAAGTCCTCGAGCCATACATCGGGGTTCGTCTCCCCAGTGTACTTAGTGATGTTGGTGGGCGGTCACAAATGCTGTGGGAACAACGCTTTCTGGATGCGGCGACCAAAGGCCCATGGTCCCAGGCCATCAGGGCTGGGGCTTCGATCGTTCGATAGGCTACCACGCCTAGGGTGCGTGTCCTCATACTCCTCGGCGGTCCAGTCAGGGCCCACGCCGCCCGCTCTTGCCGCCATTCGATGGACGTCATCATCATGCTGAGTATGGGGCCAATTGTTGATGACGCTGCTAGCGTCACGGTTCGGCCCGAGCCACTCACGCACAAGTGGTCGGTGTGGAGCGGGCGCTGGGTCAGGCTACGGTGCAGCCGCGCTTCCTGCTTCACGGCCAACAACTGTTGCGGTGAGTGGACGGAGCTATTCGACTGGTGCGGCCCCAGTCCCCCAATTAGGCATGAGGCCGCAGGCTAGTGTCACGATGCGGAGCTCTCCACCAGCGCCTAGAGGTTTTGGTGGATTGCCTGCTCCTGGAAGTCGGCAGGCTCGGGGAGGCCGTGCAGAAGCATCGCCACAGCAGTGGTGTTTTGGCTAGCCCAAGCAAACTAAGGGGTGTCGTCCCCTCTGTCTAGTATGTTACGCTAGACCTGACGGGCACGACCCCGAGCGGCGCTCATCGGGTTACGCGCATGAGGCGCAGCATGATGCGTCAGGCGCGTCGGCGCAAGCAGCGGCTGGCTCTGCCGCCTTTGTCATAACTCCTTATCATGCTTCTGCACACATGCCAGGGCCTGCGCATGGGGGTTCGGAGGGGTGTGAGTCTATAGAGACTCCACTACCTTCGGTAGCTATCCCGAGGCGTCCGCCATAGCGCACTCCCAGGACAAAGGGTGTCTAGGTGCCATGACATCACTGATGCTGGAGCCATCGCTTTCGACCTCGTCGTCGACAAGATCGTGGAAGGAGGCGGGAGCGTAGCCCACTATCCCCTCAAACTCGGATGTGAGAGGAGGCGGCATCAGCATCCTTTGGAGCCCCCATGCGCACACGTCCACGGGGGATGCGAAGCCATAGGGGAACCGGTCGCACGGCGGTCATGGTGGGGACAACAGGGTCCCTCTAGAGAGTTGGCAGAAGGTGTTAAGTAGTGAGTAAAGGACAATATGTACATCACTCACCATGGGGTTTGAGCCCAGCATGGGCTCGAGATGAAGCGCGGGTGTCTCGATGTTGAGGTCGTCGAGTGGCCCGGGGCCGGTAGAGGGCGCTCCTCTTCCAGTGGGCGTCGGGACAAGCGCCTCCTCACAGAGGCAGAGTACACCGAGCTAGTCGGCTATGAAGTCCAGACTCCCAAAGAGGAAGGTCTGGAGTGGCACAAAGATGGGAGGAGCCTACATCCTAGCAAGTGGGAGCGTGGGAAACTCCAGTGAGCCAAAGCGAATCGTATCGCTCGAGCCCGCCATGCCGAAGATGGTGAAAAGGTGGGCCTTCCGATGACCAAAAGCATGAACTCACGGTGTCTCTCCCCACGGACGGCGCCAACTGTCGGTGCAAAATATGGCTGACAAGTAAATATTTATAGTTTTGCCGTGCGCTGTGATCGGATGTGGCCTAGCACGCGATGACATAGGATTTATACTAGTTCAGGCAACGTGCCCTACATCCAATTTCAGTCGGTCGGTGACTTTATTCCTGAGCCTAGGTGCTCGAAGTTTGCTGTGGGGTTACAAACGAGTAAGGAATGAGAAGGGGGTGTTAGAGGCCCGGTCGAACTCTGAACCAAGTGGAAGAGAGTGATGGATGCTCAAATGTGCGCTAAGTATTATAGTGTATGCTCTGTGTGTCCGAGCTTATCAGCTGTCGAGCTCTAGAGCTGTTGAGCTGTTGTCCTCTCCCTTTTTAGGAGAGAGCGCATCCCCTTTTATAGATGAAGGGGATGGCCTTACAAGTCAAAGACGGAATGGGAGAGAGTGTGTACGGGTGCTACCTAGTCTTGTTGCTCATGCCATCGGGTATGGCATGCCATCGCCACCTTACTGTTCATGACATGTTGTATCAGACAGGCAACACAGTGTTCGCCCACCTTACTATTCATGACCTAGCAGACTGCACAGTGTTCGCTAGGGACGGCAAACGTTGGCTCCCACAATATTGTTTGTGCTCTGACGCGTCTGGCAGGTTGTATAGTGTCCGTCTGACATGGCCTGACGGCACCGTCTTGTGGGTGCACAGGGCATGGTAGGATACGGTCCTCGGTATTGCGGTTGACTTGAGCGCCTTACCTTATCTGCTTCGCCTGCTCCCTGTACCCACACCGAGCAGGCGTCCTGGTCGATTGTTCCCAATCGGCCCCGACTATGTTGGTCGGATAAGAGAGGCGAGCAAAGGTCTGGCATATCCTCGGTCGGAGGAACGGGGTCAGAGTTGGACTGTGGTCCCACCGTGGCCAGGCCTTCCGATTGGGGCTTCAACCAGGTCTCCTAGGCGGAGGTGCCAGTCGGGGACCGGATCGTGGTCTCAGCCTATCATTGTGTATCTAGGCCGTCCCAGACGAGCGCTGTCGCTGCGCTGCTTGCTGGGCCAAGTATTGTAGGGAAGCGGGTCCATTGGGGACCCCGGATTTATGAACCCGACATGTATACATATATTTAATCATATCTTACTCTTTGGCATGTTTCCTACTACACCTGCTGGTGTTAATGTGCATGATGAATGCTTCATCCGGATCACAATATTTATTCTGTCTATTGCATTTTCGTGGGGTAGAAGTTTAATGTTTGTTGTTTAGGTATGCATCACCCAAAAATGCTAGAATTTTGTTTACACCCTTGAGGGAATATTTAGATCTGTTCTATAGAATCAACGTTATCTGTTGATAGTATTTGCATCTATTAATGGAACTCTGATAAAATTCAATTCAATTTTCAAATCTGACTCTTTTCATATGCTTCTTCTATGGATGTAGGGATACAAGAGATGGACGTTGATGCATAGAATCTGTAGTAAAAAAAGGAATAGCTGTTATGCAATGTATCGATCAACATAACATTGTACCTCCCACATTGAATTTCTTTTCCACTGTCCTCGGTAGGTGCTGCTGAAGTTTAAACTTATCTGTGCATAAAAACTAGCAACAGAACCCCGCTGTTCTTTCTGAAATAGGCCTCATCATCCTAGTTTTATTTTGTATACATTTAGCACCCATCTATTAGGATGTTGACATCCTGAACCCGACTTGGATCTAGGGATAGGGCTAGCGATGCCCCTAGCGGCCGCCCCCTTCCCCAGCCGCCACCACCGCCCGGCAGCCCCCTCTCCCTCCCTACTCCCTCCTCGCCCACTAGAAGCCCCGCCTTCTCCCCTACACCAGGCCGCAGATGCGCCCCCTCCCTGACGCCGTCGCCCCGACACCGCCGAGCGAAGAAGCTAGCGTTAATGGCCATGGGGCGGCTGCCTGGCCAATAGCGCCACCCACGACGCTGCCTATGGGGTCTGCGCCTCCACTAGCAGCGGGGCAGCCAATGGCGGCGCCGCCCCTAGGATCCGCGCCTCCGACCTAGCCGTCGGGGGCTGGCGGGCCCAGATCTAGGGCTGCGCGGCCCGATGATAGGGGAGGGTCCCCTGCCTCTAGGTCACCGTCCATCATGGGCCGGCGACGCCCCTAGCAGCCGCCCCCCTCCCCTAGCCACCACCACTGCCGGTAGCCACCCAGGCACCGGCGGCCCCCTCTCCCTCCCCCTCCCTACTCCCTCCTCGCCCACTAGAAGCCTTGCCTTCTCTCCTACACCAGGCCGCAGATGTGCCCCCTCCTTGACGCTGTTGCCCCGGCACCACCGAGCGAAGAAGCTGGCGTTGATGGCCATGGGACGGTTGCTCGACCAACAACGCCACCCGTGCCGCCACCTGCGGGGTCTGCGCCTCCACCAGCGGTGGGGCGGCCAACAGCGCCGCCACCCGTGGGATCCGCGCCTCCGGTCCAGCTGTCGAGGGCTGGCGGGCCCGGATCTAGGGCTACGCGGCCCGATGATGAGGGAGGGCCCCCTGCCTCTGGGTCAACGTCCATCATGGGCATAGTTCGTGGCGAGCTTAGCCTAGCGCCATAGGTGGCCTCGGGACGCCCTGCCGCAACCTCGCCATCCTCGATCTCTCCCTTCGCCCAACCCTTCCACCCACGGGAGTGCTCTAGGGGACGCTCCAAGGCTCATCACTGGGCTGAGGATGAGGATGACCTCCTCGATGTCTCAGATGCGGAGTGAACATCAACCTCCTCCCCAACCACCTACCTCGATGCAGCTCATCGAGGCCAGCAACGGCTGAGGTCGCACCAGCCGAGAAAGCCCAGCCACGCTTAGTCATCGTCGGAGGCGAGTGCGGCTATGCTGCGGGGGCCGACGCTGTCGGTGTGCGACACAAGCGCCCTCGCCAGCCACGTCCGTGGCTCATCCATGGGCTCCCAGTCCATGGCCAAGATAGGGACAAGCGGGCCTAGCCATAGTGCCCATGATCGTGCGTGGTGTCGACGCCCGGTCCATCGGAGGCTTGGACCACAACCTACTTTCGACGTCCGACGGCACTTCTTTGCTCCAGACGCAGAAGGCTAGCGCAAGGTCCTATCGTGTGGGTCATCTGGAGGCCACGATGAGGCTCTGCCACCACGCCCAGTGCCCCGTTTTCCACCATAGCTGCTCAGGAAATGCCTCAATTGCCTCTCCTCCATGCACAGGGTGTCGACCTGCAGACTACCCTAGCGCTGCCTACGTTGCCGGGGCTTCCGCCACCATGAATGCGACTACAAGAGGCCTCGAGTAGGCTCGACAAGGACCAGCGTGCCTGATGAGTTGGGTGCACCCCATCGACACGTCTAGTCACACACTCACGGCGGTACATGTGGCTTGCACGCGGATGGAGGTGCGTGGGGCTCGGACAAAGCCGTGGCGGACACCAGAGGGCGACGCGGCAAAAGACGCTGACACCGACGACGTCGTAGGCGTCGGGAATGACCAAGAGATTACGGCAACGCTGCGGCGCCAAACAACACTGTCACTGCCAACGATAGTGCTATCCAGGATAGTCACGGTGAGCCAGGAGGAGCTATGCTTACGTCGACCGCTGCTGTATCTGAGCCCACCAGTGAGGTATGGAGCCTTTTCGAGCTCGATATGTTGCTCACAAAGTACTCGGACACCACGCACACCACACACGACATCTTAGAGGACCCGATGACGGAGGAGATTGCTGCCTCGCTCGTGGTCTGTCGGATGGCCACCAGTGGCCGCCTTGGTATCCCTGCTCAGACAGCAATAGGCTTCGCTCCATGGCCGCCTGAACACGGTCAGGCTTAGGTCACGCCACTTTGGGTGGCGCAGAACACCCCCTCAAGAGTTGCTGCCCCTGCAGAGGATGAGGAGGGCGGTCCACTTGGCATTGGTCTGCCCGAGGCCACGGTGGATGCTGACATGTTCAGTATGCCGCCTCGGGAGGACCGCACGGTCGACGTCAGCAGTAGCTCCGCCGCGCGCCGCCTCAAGAGAGCTTCACCAGGCGCGTGCTGAAGAAGGTCGACTCTCCGCTTATTCGTGAGCCTCCCAAGCAGCCTCCTGCTAAGCCGATGATGCCATGGCGGAGCAGACGGTTGGTGGCTCGGGGGCTCTCTCGAGTACCTGCTTCCAAGCGAGGTGAGGTGCTGATCATGCAGCGTTTGGGCTACACCGAGTGTCCAGCAGCGCTATCCGCGTCGGAGCTGGAGGCCTTTGACAAGATCTTCGACGACAACTTGACTGCATCCAATGTCGAAGCGCTGGGCGCGCTTTTCTCGGACAGTGGAAAGGGCTCATCCAGCCAGCCGCGAAGACGCAAGGGTACCTCCTAGGTCGCCAAATTTTTTATTTTCTAGCCTTTTTTCTTGAAATTTTTTCACAAATATGCCCCTGGAGGAAAGATTTTAAAATCTGGACCCTTAGCTCGGCGTCATCGTTGCTGACGCTGAGGTTACACGTCTTGGCGTCATCGTTGGTGGTGCCGAGCTCTTGGGCTCAACGCTGATGTGATGGTGATTTAGTAGACAGCTCGACACCGTAGATTTTGCCGTCGAACTCGGTGTCGTGGTCACCGGTGCCGAGCCTCTTACGTTGGTGCAACTGTATGAGTAGAACGCTGCACTCACTGCCGTCTCCGATGGGACTGTTCAGCAGGAAAAACACGCACCGTCGCGTGGCGTCGCATCCACTGTTCACAGCGGGCATCGGTCTACGGAGCTCCCGTCACGTCGGTCGGACAGCCCTGCGTTCTCGGCTTCCCCAGGAAAAGCAAAGCTCACGGGCTACGGTCTACGGAGCTGTCCCGTCGCACGACTGCCAACTTGCCATGCCATTTCGGCTCCCTCCTCGTCGACATCGTGAACGAATATATACTGTACTAATAAACATGTTTTACAGCTCAATGCTCTTCGATTAATAAGCGCGTTAAGTAACACCGTCAGTCTGCCACAGATACTATTCGTTAAAGGGGTTTTTTATAATAAAACCTCCGTTTTTCAATGAGTCATTCCAAATTTGAATAGATTTATAAAAATGATATTAATGTTTATATCTTTAAATAGTCGATCATAGAAAAATATATTCCATAACTAATTTGGCGATGCTTATTATATGTCATAAATATTTACCCTATATACTTTCAAAAAAGAATGTAACTCTAGATTGGAGACTAGTCAAACTTTCTTAGGTCAGACCTATTTCATAGAAAAAAAAGTATGTCTCTGTATACATTTACTACGAAAATATATTTCATGATCAATCAATGATGCTTATTTAATACAAAAATTATTAATACTTTTTTATAAAGGAGAGTTAAAATTGTTTGACTTTTTATAAGGAGTATATAAGAGTTAAATTTTTTAGGGTATTTATTTTTTATATATATATTTGGTTAAAGTTAAAATTACATGACTCACCGAGAATCATAATAGTGCATATTTTTTTCTCGCCATATATTTAGATTACACTGTGCTTTAGCTTTGTATGTGTAAATGCCATGTATGTGCACACGAGTCGTGGTATGCAGGCTATGGCCATGTTCTTTACGTCGAGAAGTACCATTCGCTGATTTGCTGTGAAAGAAAAACACTGTCCATGACCGATAAGTTCAAACAAACAGGGCCGGCTACCAACTCGACTGCCCACGAGCACTCCAAAGAGAGTTGAGACCGTGAGTAGAGCGACGAACCGTCCAGCGACAAATTGGTGGTAATATATGCCGAGTTCTGCACGCTTTTTTTTTTCTTTTTGAACTGTCAGCACGCTCTTGAGGGGGCTTAATCAGCATTTCAATTGAGCATCATAGCAGAACAGCAGGAGGCTGAGCAGGCAGCAAAGATTTCATATAAGAACGTTGTAAAAGTGTAAAACAGCACCCCAAGTGCAGCATATGTTTATGAACAACGAGAACCGGATTCAAATTTTGAAGCGGAAATGCCATGCATCCAGACTCGGGAGACGATACCACAAAACAAAACATGACGAGTACTGCTCGATCGACGAGTGATCACTGGGTCTAGGGCCTTGGTTAGATTGTAAATTTTTTAATATAGATACTGTAGCACGTTTTATTTGTATTTGATAAACTTTGTTCGATCATGGACTAACTAGGCTTAAAAGATTCGTCTCGTGATTTACAATCAAACTGTGCAATTAGTTATTTTTTTTACCTACATTTAATGCTCCATTCATGCATCCAAAAATTGATGTGACAAAGAAAGAGTGAAAAAACTTAGAATTTGGAGGTGATCTAAACAAGGCCCGGATAAGTACAGCTTTATTAGGCGGAGTACAGCAATGCAAGTTAATGAAAGACCAGAGAGACAAGAGAGTACTGCTTTGCTTTTCCTGGGGAAGCCGGGAACGCAGGGCTCGGTTTTCATCGTTGCAGGCTGGCAGGCTCGCAGCAATGCCACTGATGGCGCACCCACGACCCACGAGGGCAGGGCAGAGTGGCAGACGTCAGAAGCAGGCCGGCAGCTATGTGGTAGGATGCCTTTTTGCTTTTGCTTGGCCGCACGGCACACAGAGGTATGGGCACCCGCGGCAGCGATGGCCACTGTGGACAGTGGACGCGACGCCACGGGGCGCTGTGTGTTTTTCCAGCTGAACAGTCCCATCGGAGACGGCAGTGAATGCAGCCTTCTAATCCTACAATTGCACCAACGTAAAAGGTTTGCCGCCGGTAACCACGGCTCCGACCTTACGTCAAGATCTACGATCTCGAGCTCGGTGTTAAGATCTACGGTGTCGAGCTGCTTGCCAAATTACCTCACGTCAGCGTCGAGTCCAAGTGCTCAGCACCAGCAATAATGGCGCCGAGACGTGTAAGCTCGGCGCCAGCAACTATGTCGCCAAGCTAAGAGTCCAAATTTCAAAATCTTTCCTCCATGAACATATTTGTGAAATTTTTTCAAAAAAGAGGCTAAAAATAAAAAATTCGGCCTAGGTCGCACCGCTGCGTCGATAGTGGTTGTTTTCTTTTATGTAATATTGAAACTAGAGATCTTCTACTATGATGGTCCAGCTACAGCTGTTTTAGGTCGACCTCCTTGGCACTCAGTAGATGCGCGTTGTCTGTATGTTTAAACTATTCTTTTTAATATAATGATACGTAAATCTTTTGCGTATACGAGAAAAAAAAAACAAAGTTCTTTTTGGAATGCTTCTTTGGTGTAGCACAGTTTTACATAAAAACCTGAAACAAACTTCAGTACGCTCTTTTTTTTTTTTGAAAACATAACTTCAGTACGCTCTTAAAGGTTTTGTTTCAAGACTTCTGTCTCGCTGTGTAGTGCTTCAGATGAGGGCTTCTGAGCCGTGCATTGCAGATGTGGTATGTGTTTTCCTGAGAAGACACCGGATAAGACACACCGTCTTGGGCTTAATCGTGTCTGTTTTGTGTTCACGAGTTGAAACTTCTCCCCTGGCCTCTTCAGACAGTTGTCTAATCTGGAAAGCTACATGCCCCGTCCAGTGCTTCATTTACTTGTGCTGGACTGCTGGGGCTTGGTGGTAAGGTTATCTTGTCCTGACGAGCTTCCGTGGTGGAGGCACGAATGAAAAGTGAAAACTGCTACCAGTAGCCTCTGGTTTCTTCCATGTGGATTATTGAATCTATAGTCATGATGTTCAATTTTTCTTAAGATGCTCTCACTCCGAGACGTTGAGACTTGAGAATTGAGTTTAGCAGGGAATAAGGTACGTCCTGTTGGCGTTTCTTTTGATCCTACCACCTGTGTAATGCATGTCTGCTCTAGTAACATGCTCCATCGGTGGTCCATATAATTGAGCATTCGAGCTGCCTTCGTGCTAGAGCTACAATTGTTTTAGTGATCTTATCGGTGAGGTCCACGGCAACAGGCAAGGAACCAAATCGAAGTAATATGCCGATTTGCCTGTCAGTTTGGCTGACCACGTCGCTGACATTATCATATCGATCCTATCTTGATCTGCAAAGAACCAAATCGAAGTAATATGTTTTCGTCGACACTGATGCCCGAATGGGCAGGTGTCGGTGGGAAGGGGTAGCACATTTGGAGCTAAATACTCGGTCGAGAATCACTTTGTGGTTAGTCGTTAGGGCTATGATGTTCTGGTGTTGTGGATATTTTCTGCTGTTTTAATCTATGCCTACTGTAAAGTTTTCAGCCATAGGTTTCCTCTTATAAACTAGGCCAATTCTATTTATCTTAATTGAAAGACGAGCTTCCTGCCATTACTTTCAAAAAGAAAAAAGAATCGCTTTGCGGGTGACATGGAGCACGGCTAAACAGCAGATATAACTACATCAATACAGTTTCGCTTCGACATGTAGCAGGAAAAAAAATGCTCTTTCCCAATATTGATGATTACACCTCATTATACATAAATAGACATAACTGATGTCAATACACTAGTAATAGTCATTAAAGAACTAGACCGAGCCCTATATCAACTGAAGAGAGGGAAGCAAAGAACGACGAACGCCTGAGGAGGTCCTACATCTTGCTGGGCCTCTATGCATCTTCCGTTGGCTTTGCTCCAAATGCTTTGGTGTTGTGATATTGGCGTCTCATGCGGAAGCGATTGCTTGAATCTACCGCGAGATGCTCCCGAGAGATCGCACACACCACGTAGGAGACTCGATGTTTGGTAACAAGGTTCAGCCGAAGCCTACGTCCCCAGGGCATTGCTTACGGGCGCTGCTCCCCGAAACCACGACACTGGCCGCCCGAGGCGCCGGCCAAAACCATGGCACCCCTTTCGAGCCTGTCACCTTTGTGTTGCTACTCTCAAGTGGTGGGTTACAAGTGCACCCTCCTCCTCCTTTTATAAAGGGGCTGAGTTACAAGAGTCAATACCTAACTCACTTAACCATATACTACTAATTACAACACAAATCCACTATAACCCCATTAATACAAATAAATATTCGACACATTTCTAACATTTGGCGCCCCCTTGTCCTCGATCTTCTTAATCATGTGTTGACGCTTCACCTTCTCGGCTTCTTGGTAACCTTCACGTAGCTTCCGTAGCTTCCGTTTAGTATTCTCCATCTTCTTGCTTTGAGTGATGACCGGCTTCTTAGCCTCCATCTTCTCGCTTTGAGCGGCAACCGGCTTCTTGGCCTCCATCTTCTCGCTTTGGGTGACGATCGACTTCTTGGCCTCCATCTTCTCGCTTTGAGTGAGGATCGGCTTCTTGGCCTCCATCTTCTCACTTTGAGCGACAACCTTCTTGATTGCTGTAGAGATGCCCTGGCGTGGGATCCGATCAACAGAGAGCATGACAAGCTCATCCTTCACTGATGTAGCTGTGGCGATGTTGGCCGCCTTCCACCCGTGCACTACGTCGCCTGCGAGGGTCCAGATCTAGGCCGAGCCGTGGTTCCCGAGGGCGCCGATGGCCCTTGCGAGGTCAGTGGACGCCAACGCGCTGTGTAGGACAGGCGCCAGCCGTAGAGTCTCGAGCGCTTCCACCATAACATCATCAAGCGCGACGTAGAGCTACTTGGCCACGTCGTCGTCCGTGGCGCGATGTAGGAGCTGGACGATCCGGACCCCCACTTCTCGGAACGCGGCGCGTAGGTGGTCGGCTGCCTTGATTGCTTCGTCAATGGCACCGAAAGCGCTGTAGAACGGCCTCCGGCACAGGCTCGGCCCTAGGGCAGGGCGAGCGGGGCGGCCGCTCAAGGCCCTCCATGGCTCCACGCCAAAGGTCCCCACTAGGGATGTATATTATACTTTGTATGGCTTTTGGTTCTAATTTGTCTAAAAGTGGATGAACTTAATGTAGATAGGTTGCACGTAGAGGTACATAGGCGGGAGAGAGGAAGACACGCTGGGTGGCATGGGATGATATGATTATGCCAAAGTTTCTTGGCGGAATGGGCTTCTAAGATATTGAGCTATTCAATCTTACTTTGCTTGAGAAGTAGGTTTGGCGGATCCTTCAGGAACCGACATCTTTGAGTGCCTGGATTTTAAAGACGGTTTATTTTCCACAAGGTGATCAATCTTGGCTCCGCCCCCTCTAAAATCTGGTGATCAATTTTTGATGGCAGGGAACTGCCTCAGCTCGGCCTGATCAGGAGAATCGACTTAGGTTTGGCTAGGTTAGTTTGGAATATGGACTGGCTACCGAGTGATAGTATGCGGCGGCCAGTACCCAGCGCTCGCCCACAACTTGTGAGCGAGCACATTGACAGCACATTGATAGCTTGGGAACGAATAAAGCTTCAGGAATTATTCATACAAACTGATATTGATGTGATTCTTAATATCCCTCTATGTCATCAGAGCCAACCGGGTTTCCGGGCTTGGCATCATGACAAGGCGAGAGTTTTCACAGTGAGATTCGCATATAGAATGCTTATTATGCGGCGTGCTTTGTCAGAGAATGCAACAAGGTCTAATAGGAGAGAGGAAGAGAAGGAGTGGCCGTCCTTGTGGTAGGTCATGGTGCCTTCAAAGGTATGAATTTTTATTTGGTGGCTCGCAAAGCACTCATTGCCATCAGCAGATATTCTTCGCTGTAGAAATATGGCTGAACATGACCAATGTGCTTTATGTGGAGCCCTTGATTCTTGGAAACATTCCTTGCTTGAGTGTAATATGGCGAGATGTGTATGGGCATTGGAGAGCGAGAAAATCGTCGAATACCCCAGCAAGATGCAGGAGGAAAGCTCAAGAGGTTGGTTGGCGAACATGTTTGAAACAATGTCCCATGCCGATCTTATTCGGGTGTTGGTAACTATGTGGGCAATTTGGTATGCAAGAAGCAAGGTGAAGGCCTCAAAAACGAAGGCCCGCACATCGAGAAGGTTCTAGAGATGAAGACCTACGCCCCGAGCGAAGCCGATGAACCATGTTACAGACACAGCAGAAGGAGCCAAAGCCCAAAGATGAAGATGTCCGGAAGATCAAGGTGCTTGGAGCTAGAATCAAAGCCTTGGGAATTGGAGCATGTATAAGTTAGAGTCGTGCTCGTGCTCTTTTCTCCATGCCCTTTTTTCCCATAGGGTTTTTGAATGGAGTTTTTAGTGAGCCACGCACGTGCAAGTTACGAAGGGCGATCCTTGCAACCAAGGTTGAGTTGTATTGTGCCTCTTCTTGTATGAGCATCTACTAGGTCATGTAGTACCAGCCATAACCTAGTAGCTAAGGGGCTACTGTTAGGGGAGCCCATATTCATATAGGCCAAACTCCCCCTTATAAACTAGGTTGCAAAATGTCGTTGCCTATATATAATGCCAAGAGCATGACGATAAGAAACTCTCCTCTCTCACTCATTTGCAAATCCTAATCACCAACTCTCCTCTCTCTACCCGCTTAACATGTTCGGAACGCAAGTTTCCAACAAATACAATCTTGTTTCAACTATGTTAGTTTCAGTTAATAATTGTTCAATTCCTCGCGTAATCAAGAAATTTGTCTCAAGAGAAATTAAATGGTTGACAACTACATGCATTGAGGAACAACTTTATTCAATCTAGTTTATAAAAATGCTTTTGTATATATTTCATATATTTATTGGTAACATTATTACATAAATATGAGTATTATTGATATGATATTCATAATAAGGGCCTCGATTTCAGAGTGTCACTCTATGTCCTAGTAAACTCAGCACCGGGACTGCTCTAGTGTCGGAGGGGGCTCCCGCTCTGCTCGTTGGCCATGGCGGCGGTGGGCGTGGGATGCATCGTGCAAGGTCTCGTGGATGGGTGGTGGATTAGATGGGGAGATGAGAGAGCAGCATGAGCAGTGATTATAGGACCATGAGTATGTGAGTTCGAGTTAGATACGCTGTCGCAAAAAAATAGAATCGGATGCACGGTCGAGTCGGATACACGCGCGAGTAGTATTCTTTTCTCTCTCATTCATTTGTGATCCAAGAATAGATTAAAGCAGGAACCACGGATGGATTTAATCAAAAGTAAAAAAAAATTGGTGGCCAAGAAATGGACGGATTTTGGAAAATTCAGTCAATTATTTTGACTAGTCAAAAATTTATAGTTTGATAAAGTTTTATCAAAATTTGAGCAAAGTTGAAGAAAGCCATGGCACCGTAACTATGAATATGTAGCATCAACAATGAAAAGGATCCTTCTGATTCTAAAAAAATGAGGGGCAAGGGGATTGATACCAAGAAAGATTTCTTCCATACTTGACCCAAAGCCTTTCTCAAGCAGTTCATCATGCTAGATGGCACTCAACTTCTCTTGTCAGTTATCCAGACGCCCTCCAAGCAAACTAACCTTGCTAAGTGCTAGCCAGGTGAAAGTTCTTATCGCTAGTAGTTACTCGTTTCATATTGCTTACTATTTTTATATAGCTAGAAAGTTGAGTAAGAAGTTCTTTTATTCTATAGAAAAATCACTTTCTTGTTTTGTTTTTCTCATTATATAACGCTGAGAAGAAGGTTCCTTTTTGGGTATCCCCAGGAAGAGATCCAGTTCAACACACACATTTTGCGTGGGTGCACAGTGCATGGCTCTATGAAGTGAACACAAAAGCAAAAGTAGCAAAAAAACACTTAAAGGTGTAGTGTTACCACACTTCATTAAATTTATCGACGCCGCTTGCGCCCGGACGCCGGTGCACTGGCTCCTGCTTCTTCTTTCCCATGCTCGGCCTACCCCCGCCCATCCTCCTACGCCTATGCCTGACTGCTCCTCCCTCGCCCTCCCCCACTGACCACCACCCCACCGCACGTGCGGTAGGGTCTCACCGGAGCTCCACCACCGCGGCCGCAAAGCTTCAGTGAGACCCTACTACGCCAGCAGTGGCCTCCTTCTTCCCTCCCCCCTCCTGCCACCGCCATCTTCCCCAACTCTAGTGAGCACTACTGTCGGTGTTTCGAATAAACACCAACTAGTAAATTTATATTTGTTGCGCGTTAGGCCTAGATGGTGTGCTAAAAGACATAAGGTTTATACTGGTTCGGGCAGAATGTACCTACGTCAAGTTTGCTGCTGCTCATGTTATTAGCACTGAAAAAAGGTTCGTAGTAGGGGGTACAAACGGTCGAGAGAGGGACATGTCCCAAGTCTCTGATGGAAAGGTCGAACGAGTACTAAGAGCTCGGTTGCTGCTCAGCTGTGTGTTTTGTGGTGCATGGTGTGTTGAATTGATCCCTCCCTTTAGTGGGGTGCCCTGCCTTCCCTTTTATAGATCAAGGGGGAGCAGGGGTTATAGATGGGAGAAAGAAGAAAAACCAGAGGCCAAGAAGGTCCTTCGAAAGTGTTGGGTCTTCCTTTTCCTCTAAGCCAGCCCCGCTGACATGGCAGACGGTGCCAGGGATAGCACGTTTGCTGATCTTGATAGGGCCATGCTCTGGCTTTGTTTAGCAAGTGGTCACATCCTATCCTGCCCCGACAGATGGCGCGACGCACTAGGGTGCCGAGCCATGACCCTACGGGGGTAGATGGGGAAGTGACCATATGTTCATTACTGTAGATGATGTGAGTTCCCTCCTGGATCATAGTCGTTGTCATATGCTTATGTTAGGATCTGTGTCCGAGGGCTGATGGCGGCGCCCACAACACTGTAAGACAAAAGTCAGCACCTACAACACTGTTCGGGCTCTGTCATGCCTGGAAGGGCTTAAAGCGTCTGTCCTATCGTATCCTGATAGTACTTTCCTATAGGCATGCAGGGTACGGTCCTTGGTACTGTGGTTGACTTGAGTATGTTGTCTTACCCTATACTCATCATTATGAAGGAGCAGGGTGTAGACGTTGGGCGAGGCGAAGCCAGCCCTGAGACATCGGGTGAGGCAGAGCCCGCCCCAACACATTGGGTGAGGCGGAGCCTGCCCTCGGACGTTGGGCGAGGCGGAGCCAGCCCTCGGGGGTCGAGCGAGGCAGAGCCTGCCCTGAGATGTTAGGCGAGGCAGAGCCTAGCCCCTGGACGTTGGGCGAGGCAGAGCCTGCCGTCGGACATTGGGTGAGGCAGAGCCTGCCCTCGAACGTTGGGTGAGCGTGGAGCCAGCCCTCGAGGGTCAGGCGAGGTGGAGCCAACCCTTAGTCGTTTAAGTGAGGCAGAGTCTTCCCCCAGGGGTCGAGCGAGGTGGAGCCATCCTTTGGTCGTTGGGTAAGAAGTGTAGTTGCATTCTTATCTGTTCGGAAGCATCAATGTTTGATGGTTATTAGCTTCTCCTCTTTGGGTACCCCAGTATTCGGTCCCCGACAGTAGCCCCCGAGCCCCGGGTGATTTGGACAGAATCGCCTAGGGGGTGATTTGGACAGAATTACCCAGGGGTGATTTGACTTGCCAGAGGGTGTGCGTGAGCGCACCCAACGGGTGTAGCCCCCAGGTGATTCGGATAGAACCACCCGGGGGTGTTTTGATTCGCCAGAGGGTGCGCTTGAGCGCACCCGTCGGGTGTAGCCCCTGAGCCCCTAGGTGATTCGGATAGAAAGCCTAGGGGTGTTTCGATTCGCTAGACGGTGCGCGCAAGCGCACCCATCGGGTGTAGCCCCCGAGCCCCCAGGTGATTCGAATAGAATCGCCCGGGGGGTAATTCGGACCCTCCGCGGGTATGGTTGTGAGATTTGGCATTTTGATCAACTGGATAGTTTAAAGGGAACCCTGGTATCCTATTCATGGGGATT
This sequence comes from Miscanthus floridulus, assembly GCF_019320115.1. Taxonomy (NCBI): domain Eukaryota; kingdom Viridiplantae; phylum Streptophyta; class Magnoliopsida; order Poales; family Poaceae; genus Miscanthus; species Miscanthus floridulus. The sequence goes on along the minus strand of NC_089597.1, from coordinate 123,881,411 downwards.
CCTCTAGGGTCAGCCCAGTTGAGACTCGATGGTGGATCGAGACCCCCTTGAGGTTTGTGTGCCTGAGTTTTGGCCGCTCGCAGGCCCATCCTTCATTGGGATGGCCGTCGAAACCATTAGGCCAGCCCTCGAACTCCTAAGCCTAGGTGGGCCAAAGCAACGCTTTTTTGACCCATGTCCCTTCTGCGGGAAAAGAGTCCTGGTCTGCCTAGGAAGGCGAAACATTCGGCACAACTTTGGGGGGGAAGGATAAGGATTGTGGGCACATATCTCGCGACGTGACGTGGTGGCATATCATGGTAGGTGAGGAGATCTAGGTAGACGGTTGCCTTCCTAGCATCCGTCACCCCTATAAAACTAAGGGGTTCGCCCCCAGAGTTTTGTACTTTGCCAACTTGCCTTTGCATCTACAACCTCTGCCGCCAATCGCCTGAGCCTCCCGCACCTGCATCGCAGCCACCGTCAAGCCCGCATCCAACCACCCTAATCGTCTAATGGAGCCATGGTGTAGATCTGATGTCACCCTCTAGCGCTTAGAGGGCCTTGTTTGCCGTGGCCTTCTTTGAGCTCGGACCGCCGCCGAGGAGTGGTGGCTGCCTGGCAATGAGGATGCGTTGTTGCCGCCCGATGGATACGTTGTGTCCTTCACTCACGTTCACGAGCGGGGATTCACCACCCCCACCCACAAGTTCCTTCGAGGGTTGCTGAATTACTACAATGTGGAGCTGCAACACCTTACTCCTAATGGGATCCAGCACATTGCGGCATTCGTCGCCCTGTGCGAGGGTTTCTTGGGGATTAGCCCCCACTTTGACCTGTGGTGGCACTTCTTCGCCGTCACCCTCCTAAAGAAGTGGGAGAAAAGGCAGGAGCTGAGCGTGCTAATAGGATGCGCCAGCATACAGCTCGGCAACAACTAGGTTAATGAATACCCATCGATGCATCTGTCGACCTCCAATAAGGGGTGGCATTCACATTGGTTCTATGTCAAGAACGACATAGCCACCCCCTTGTCAGCATTCATCGGACGCCTCATCGATGAGGCCCCAGAATCGTGGAGGAAGTGGGTGTCCCGTATAAAGACAAGAAAAAAATTCAGGACCATCTCACTACCATCCAATTTCTGAAGGAGAGGGGCGTGAAGGGCTTGGAGATCATCGGTGCCTACCATATGTGGAGGGTGGCACCGCTGATGAGTCACTTGCTTCCCCTATACCTGATGGCACCGAAGCATCACTCGATGGGACGGCGCTTGCCGATGGAGCGCTCTCCACCTCTGAAGTGGCGTAGCGCATCAAGGAGGTGATGGAGCCTTCGCGGGATGACACTGGCGTCGCTCTTAATTTTGTGTATCTGGTGATAGGGCACCCCCAATGTGGCTGGAACCGAGGTACATCGACTTTGTAAGTTCTCTTTCCCC